>NC_138742.1:13759483-14274483 GCF_965113295.1 Leuciscus leuciscus | reverse complement strand
ATATATATGTATATATATATATATATATATATATATATATATATATATATATATATATATACACCACCTGTGAAGACCAAATACCTCAAAAATAAATGTAAAAAAGGAAGAAAGAGTAGGCCTAATACAAATAAAGCCTAAGATTTTTTTTTTCTGCACGTTGTGATTCTCTTTTTCTTAAAATAACAAAATTGCTGCTACAGTTCTGCCCCTTTACAATGGAAAAGCTATGACCAAGCATGCATGGCCCTTTTATTCAAACCGGTAGGCTATCAACATATTTTTCTAAATAGTATTCATATTCATTAAATATAGGCTATAGTCATGCATTACGCCACATTCACCATAATAGCAATTTCAGAGAGAGAGAGAGAGAGAGATTTAAAAGAGATTAGAAAACATAATGGGTGATTTACCTGCTTTTCTTCTTGCGCACACTCACGAATCAAGCTTATCAAACTTCATCTGTTTATGAAACTCGTCTCTCATTTCTTTAAAGCATCAAACTGTTGTCTCAAAGCGACGAATATATTGAAATCAGAGGCTCAAGTCATATCCAGATGTGCCGGATCCTAACTTTTGCCACATCCTGACATTCTCGGAGTTTACTCTAAAGTTAAATTCTTTCGAGTTCAGTTTTCATTCACTCACAATCCGATCAGTCTTATATCCTCGAGCGAAATATTGCATAGATCGCCGTAATGCAGAACTCATCGAGCTGTGGCGTACAGTATAGCCTATCTCCAGTCAAATCTCGAGCTGATAAACCGAAAAAGAGAAACCGCTTCTCGGAGAAGAAACAGTCTTCTTCCGCTTGGAAATAAACATTAGCAGATCGACTCCTGACGACTCCATCTCGATAAGTGTAAAGCAAACTTTAAGTAATGTTTCTGATTTAGGGGTTAGATTACAGATTTTAAAATATCTGTCCCACCCCTCATTGTCTAAGCCGGGGTTCAGTAGGAATGTGCTCTCATAGCTGTGTTCCTGTTGCTGCAAGACCTTTCATTTTTTCCACGTCTGTTTTATTTTCTTCTCCATAGCTGGTTGCTTATGAATTGAACTTCATAGAGGATTCATGTGCCTTCTGAACAAGTCACATCACAAATGTGATCTCCATTAAATTGTACTTTTTACTTTAAAATGAACAACGTATTGTATTATATTTTAAAATAAGTTGATTACTTTAAAATAAAATGTTTTTTTGGGTGGTGTTGGCCTGGACTTCTTTTCTGAAAAATGCTTGCTCTTGCCATTCATTATGCTGCACTTTGTAATATTTAACTGTAACTCGGTTTACACTTACAGTAGAAATGGATTAATTTACACTACCATTCAATTTTGTTTTGTTTTTGAAAGGCTGCATTTATTCTGACCGGCTGCATTTATTTGATCAAAAATACAATAACAACAGATATATTGTGTATGTTATTATCATTTCTTATTATTAGCAATGTTAAAAACGTGGACAAAATATGTCTTAGTTTATTTAAAACATATACATGAAAATGCAAGTAATAAAATTCACATAAGGACCAGAATAGACATGCATGATGTGCATGTAAGTTTCAGAGATGAGCAAAACCGGTGATCCTGGGGCCATGAATGGCTTTTAAGGAGATTGGACACAGATGGACAGTTGGTTTATTTAATGGGACACTGCTGAAGGCAGGGCAGCCTGAGGTTACGGTGACATCTCCCACTGAAGCTTGAAGCCTCCCATATGGTCCAATGCGACAGAGAAGAATCCAAGACAGATGGAAACAAAAATCTCATCTTTCATTCCTTACAACTTAATCAAGAAATAAGTTCCAAGAATAATGTTAACATAGACTGCATCAGTTGTATAAGATGAGAAAATGATCACGCAGTTTTTTTTCCTTTGGAGACTTTTTCAATCTGTTTTCTTGGCTGGTGTTTTTGGACACAGCTGGCACTCCTCAGATCTGAGAGGAGAAGGAGAACTGTTATTTGAAGATGTATTCATGTATTTATTTTTCCTGTTCCCATGTGTGATTTCTGAGGTCTGACTTGTCTCAGACTTTTATTAACGGCAACTATTTTTCCATGACTGATGAGCAATTCATTTGATTTTTAACCAAAATAAACCAGAACAATTGATTCTCTATTAAAGGGGTGGTATAATGCGCTTTTCGAAAGATGTAAAGTAAGGCTTTGATGTCCCCAGAGTGTGTATTGTGAAGTTTTAGCTCAAAATACCCCACAGATGTTTTTATTTATTACATGGCTTGGTTGAATTCTAATGTAGAATGCGGTCTGTTATTTCTTGATAACAGACCGCTGCTAAGGATAACACACCGTTGCCATGAAAAAAAGAGCGTTGCTATGGATGCAGGATTCTAACCGTAGAGACGGAACGGAATATTTTCTTTAGCGGAAGCAATACAATCGTTTTTAAATCAATAAACTCCTTTTAAAATCAATATTTTGTGTCATTTTTCAAACAATGCATCATACATTTTCATACATTTTTCTAATTTCCTCAGAATTTTGTGGCTGTCCCTTTAAATGCAAATGAGCTGCTGCTCCCGAAACAGAGGGCGGAGCTTCAACAGCTTGTGTCCTTCTACCTCACACAGGCATGCGCTGAAAATTTCAAAAACTTTTAGCCTTTTATGTATAGACAACATTTCTGAATGGTTAGTTGGTGAACTTATCTAGCTTATGTGTAGCTATCTTCTAGTCATTGATAAGCATATTCTGTTTTGATAATCTATAGATCGTGTTCTGGGGCGGGGTTTATGTAAATTTTAGGGTTCATGATGTCACTAACCCGGGAGGAATGTCGTGTAGTCCCTACCAGCCATTTGTTGTAGTCCTTAAAAAGCGATTTCAAATATCTCCCTTTGCTTTGAACTTTAAGCGTCATAACTTTGCAGATGTTGTTTATGTTCAAAAAGCAACATTACACATTAACTAAAGTTAGAAAAGTGAAATCATATTCAACCACCCCTTTAAATGTTTGTTATAAATACTGTATCTCAACAACTACAGGGATTATTAAAAAACCTACAGGTCTGAAATGT
Organism: Leuciscus leuciscus; assembly: GCF_965113295.1. NCBI lineage: Eukaryota > Metazoa > Chordata > Actinopteri > Cypriniformes > Leuciscidae > Leuciscus > Leuciscus leuciscus. The sequence goes on along the minus strand of NC_138742.1, from coordinate 14,271,436 downwards.
ATGATGCATTGTTTGAAAAATGTTAAACAGGTATATCTGCTTCATTCACGTTAAATTAAATAGAGCATCAACCCCAAATAAGGTTCATTAGGGCCTCATATTACTGATATATTTTCACTTTGAACACATTAAAGAGCAAATCAGCTTTAGAGATTCAAAAAAGGAACCACAGGACATGATACCAAGTAAAAAACAAGTAAATGTCTCAAAACAATATTTCGCCCTGCCGATTTTGGTTTACATGCCTTTACCTCACTTAACCTCACAACGCCAAGGCAAAGATCTCATCAGTTACGTAAGGATGGCGCAACGAGTGGATTAATTTCCAAGTCCACTTGTCCTCCTTTGTGTTTTGACCTTACTGCTCCAATTATAGCCTTGCCTTATGCTCAGTGATTGGTTTAAAACCTCCACTGATACCATGGAATTAAATAAGTGTACAATAAGACGTGCCACAAATAGGTGTTTAAACTTTATTGACTTAGACTTTTTTTGTTTCAATAAATAATGTTTTCAATTTATATACAACTAAAATATCGCAAGTCAAAACAAACATAAACAAATATTGTTGGGTGCAATGTACAGTACAAATTCCATCTTGCAGTCTGAAGACCAATAAAAACAATAATAAATAAATTCAGGGTGTTGCATAGATTTAGCTTTTCATGGGGTCAGTTTAGTGCCTGCTTTTATAAAATACACAATAAGTGCTTTCCCTGAGACACAAAAAGATAATGTAATGAACAAATCCATAAAAATTCATTTCAAACAATTGCATAGAAGCAAAGAGGAATGATAAATATTGATAAAAGTCTTAAACTATTAAAGTGCAGTCAAAGTAAACATAGTCAAACTGCTATGATGTGACTTTTAAAGTCACCTGTAGAATATTGGAGTCCAATACGAACAAATGGAAATAACAGTAAAGAGACAAATACTCTACCATTCAAAAGTTTGTGGTAAGAATTTTTGGGGGAATTTTAATTTCTGAAGGATCATGTGACACTGAAGACTGGAGTAAAGATGCTGAAAATTCAGCTTTGCCATCACAGGAATATTTTAAAATATATTAACACAGAAAACAGTTAATTTAAATTGTAATATTATTTCAGAATATTTCAAGTGAATTGGATCAAATACATGCAGCCTTGGTGAACAAAATCTTACTGACCCCAAACTTTTGAACAGGAGTGTAGCATTTAAAATCTTTTGTAAAATCGTCTATTAAAATAAATAATGATAACATAGCAAACTCATTGAGTAGAATGGGCTTAGAAAAGAAGACCTGAATATATAAGAAATGAAACAATGAGGTTAAAATGTTAAAAATGGATGTTAATATAGGCCTACTAGTTGTTGGAGAGGTATTAATCATATTGAGGTTATATTAATGAAATGTCTTTAGACTGTATTGCGCTACCATACATCCATTTAAAACATGAGGATAATATCCATCCATAGAAACATCCATTTCCCTTTTACCTCTTATTAGCAGGTATGACAGATCTAGAATGATGGCAGACAAATCAGAGAGCATCATGGCAATCTGTTGGCAGTTTATTCATTTTTTTACTTTTTTCTTGGCTTCTTTATCCGCTTTCTCTTGTTCTGATTTTTTCTTCTCTTTTTTCTTCTCCTCTTTAGCTTCCTTGTACTTCCATATCGGTGGTTCTAAGTAACCTTTGGTTCGCTTCTTCTTCTTCTTCTCCTTTTTGGGTGTTGGCTCCCCAGACTTGGTCACTTGAATTTGGGGGATGCAGCCGGAGGGGAACACGCTATTGCGGCGGGCCATGCTGCGCGGGACGAACTTGCGGACGCCATTGGAGGCCATCGAGAGCACGCTGCCTCTCCGCTCGGTGTTGGAACAGCATGAGGCCAGCGAGGCAGAAGAGGCAGAGGTAGACGCGACAGAGAGGGTTCCGTTGCTTTGCTGTATCGTGTGTTCCTCAAGCTTTTTCCCCGGGTGCATCTGCATCAGTTCAGGCACAGCCAGGCGTCTTTTGCCGACCTCCGGCGGGCTCGAGGGACACAATGGACGGCATCCGGTGACCACCAAGGGACTGTGGAAGCTTGTGGTCATACGCACCATATGGTCCAAGATGCCATTGTCCTGGGGGTCATGTGGAAAACTAAAAGTGAACGTGGACTTCAGGCGATGGGCGACCTTCTGTCCTGTGCTTTTTGTGGCTGTGGCCTTGGCCACCAGCTCCTTCAGGTCTGGCCACTCTGGGACATAACTTTCACAGAATTGTTCAGCCTGAGATCTGCTGTTCAGTCGTCTAAGCTTGCATAATGTGTCAAAGCGACCTGTCTTCAGAGCCCATTCTTGTATATTCTTCCCCCTTGTGGCATCCACAACATTTATGTCGGCCCCTAGCAAAAGAGAGACATGGAGTAAACCATGATGATATTAACATTTTTCCCCATTGCTTAGACACTGAAAAGCATATCAAAAGAATATATTTTTTTCAAAACCTTTTGAAATACATATTCAGCATTTTATAGCACATTCTCATGCACAAATCCACATAAGTATATTTCGATTTTTTTTTGTGTGATTAGGTGTTCTGCTAATTTACATGCAAATTAACAATTAGGGAAAAACTAAATAGGATTCGTTAAAAATTGCAACGTTTTTTTTAATCTGCAGACTACAGTATGATTAGGTTGCAAGTTTCAAATAAGTTACTCTGAAAGACATCTTAGTAAGAGATTTTTTTGGTTTTCAAAAAAACTAAGAAAGTTTAGTCTAAGTAAAGTGTTTTAATGTTTGAAGGTAGTACAAGTTAAGATGAGTTTAATCTGTGGCTATAGTTGCTCGGGTGAGAAATGCATAAATGTGGAAACAATGTATTGGTTCTTGACTTGAACATTTTTAGCAGTTGGTGTTACCCCATCGAGTGGCAACTTTGGGTATAACATCAATATCTTGTCTTGATTAAATTTGCATTTCCATTTTTTAAAAATAATTATTTTCATTATCTGAAACAATCAGATGAATCATCAAGTGTGAAAGAAAAGTCGTTACATTTGTTCAAGCAGAGCAAAACATTTACAAGATTTTTTAGTAAGAGAATTTTCATTTTTTTTAATGAAAAAAGATTAAATGATGTAAGGATAATTTAATGTATTATTATTAGTAGCTTGTGACAACTTAGGTTATATTACCAGTATTTACTTATCAACTGTCCTTTTTCATAACAAAAGCAATACAATTAAAAGACCAAAACACAGGCAATAACATTTCTTATTTTAAAGATTGTTAAATTGATTGTATTTAGATAAGTGAAAGACATTGACTTTTTGACAATTGACTACGTGCAATGAAGGTGTCTTGAATTGTAACTGGTCTAAATAATCACTGTTAAGTGCACACATGGCTAATCCATTACTCGCCATCAGGGCTAATAATCCAAGGGATCAGAAAAGAAAATGTCCTCAGGTTTGTCTTTTAAACCTGCTCAAGCTTACGTCATATGTCACCAAATCATTGTGCTTCAAATTTTTTTTTATCTACTTCACCTTATCATTTTCTGTAGGCACACCTCTAACTACTATGTATATGCCTATGTATGGTGGCATTTTGACTACATATTATAACATCCTGGTTAGTGTTTACAGCTGGGTCCAAAAGTCACATTATAAGTCAAGTTAAAATTTTGGATACTAAGAAATGTCCAGTACCAGAAATTCATATTTATTTTTTACATTTTCACTGATGTAAATACAAAAGAAAACATTTACAACATTACAACATTTTGACGTGTAAATTTGTCATTCTCTTATAGAAATATTATATACAAAAGTGTAATGTAAAAATGTCGTAACACTTGTTAGATGTGTTATGTATGTGTTGCATTGTGTTTTAACCATTATATATATGACAACAGTATGCGACTACACCTATTTTTATAGATTGTGCTCTTCTTTGGGGATGTTCTGGGATGAAACAGAAACAGCATCCCATGGTTTCCAATACTATGCATCCATTCACGTCATCCAAATTGCTTAAAGAAAGCTTGTAGGAACTCAACCTATCTGACCTGGTCAGTTTGTAAACGAATTATTACAATCCTAAAATAACGTACCAGCCATGAGCAGTGATGCCACACAGTGATCGCTTCCCTGCATGACAGCCTTGAGGAGTGCGGTGAAGCCTCGGTTGTCCCGGAGATCCATGTCCACCCCAGAGAAGTAATTTAGGATGTAGGTGAGGATGGATACGTAACCTGCAATATTTATAGATTTAATAAATAAGTTTAGTGTAGAAACAATTTACATTTCTAAGATGTTTTGCTAACGTTCCCTTCCCATTAAGTTATACATTTTTTATTTTTTTATGTTTTCTGAACGTTTAAAACATCCAGTTTAAAAAAAAAGTTTTCTCTTGTCATGCAAAATGAACATCCAATTTAACAATTTTGTAAAAACGTTTCAAAATGTTCAGAAAGCATTCAAAAGTAACAAATATAACATTTAAAAAACATAGATGAACGTTCAACTAAACGTTTTAGGAAAAAAAAACATTCTATGAAATATGTTTTTGTGCTGATGTTTTCGTGCATATAACTTTGACAGAATGTTCTATTGACGTTACTGGAACAATGTTTGTTCATAACTTTGAGAGAACCTTATCAGAACGTTAGCCAAAGTTCTGAGAACGTTTCTCGTTAGCTGGGTCGTATTTTTTTCTGTTTAATGTGTTATTAAAGATCCTACCAGCCTGTGCAGCGATCATGAGTGCAGTGTTGCCATCATTATCCTGATGATTGATATCCAGATATGGGCACTGGTTGAGTCCATACACAATATCCACAAAGCCTTTTGAGACGGCCAACATCAGACCGTTCTATCAGAAAACAAGAAGAGGATTTGTCAGCATATACAAAGATGTAAACCATGTGTAAACTTATGTGAATGATGCTTTATGAGTAATAAGGTTATCTCACTCCCTACCCTGCCGTTTATGTCTAGTTCCATGACTTCGTCTCTTGTAGCACCCCTCTCCAAAACTCTGCGTAGGGCTGCCGCATTGTTCTTGGCACAGGCTTGGTACAGGGTGTTGGCAGGGCCTCCACTGGCATCTTCCCGCTCATAGTTAGGGAGCACGGAGTCATCTGACAGCACACTCCCAGAATCTGAATCATCCTCAGAAACTGACAACTCAGAGGTATCCTCATCTGGACCAGAGCCCAGATTTGGATCCTCCTGCACCGTGACTTTAACCTCAGCCATCTGGCTAGCACGAGCCAGGACTCACACGCTCAGCAGGCACTTCATCATCATCTGTGTCCTCGCTGCTCCCTCCCTGGAATCTAAGATGCAAAGATATACATAAAGGTTAAGATGACACCACACTTTGATTGTCCAACACACCACATACATATGAGCTCATTTTGTTTTTGTTTTATGACAAGTTTACTTTACATAGCCAAGTGCCATAGTAGGACATAATAGCTAAAACAAAGAGAAAAAAAACTGTCCTGTTTGTTTGCCTGCTATCTTAAAATAAATCAGATTTAGTTGAGGAGAAACAATCAGTATCAAAATTAGTATTTTTGTCACACCATTATCCTTAGAACAACTTACATTTACTAAAAAACCAAAAGATATTATGGTGCGTTCAAGTCCTCCTGGGAAGTTCGTACGTACGAGGTGGGAATACGTGTTTACGACGGCAGGTGCAAGTCACTTTCGTCGGAGTAAGATGGTGGAGTACTTTCTCTAAATTAATTACACAAAAATACAGTAAGGTTCTTAAACTCTTGTACGCCTACTAGAAAATGAAGAACAAAGAAATGGGCATCAGGTGTAGGCTACTTTGTTTTCTTAGGTTTTTAATTAATTTATGAAGATACTGCCAACTGTTTTCGTTACAATCATGTTGCATTGCTATATTAGAATACCATCATATTCTGCGCAGGCAATTAGCTTACAATATCACTGCTAAATACCTTTAAGTGTTGTGGTATTCCGCCATGTTTCTCAGTGACATGCCCACAACTCGTAAAGATCGGGGCTTAGAGAAAATCCCGAGCTCCTCACTTGTATTTATGACATTGTGGTGGCGTTCAAGTGCGTTCAACTCGTAAATACGATCTATACGAGATGACTTGAACGCACCATTAATCCTTTTATTAGATATATCTTGAATTAAGTTTATACTTCTTGCCGATTTTTTCTAGTTTTAAGCATAAATTTAAATAATGACCATCAATCTTTCTTCCAAAACATGTTTTTGCCTTACACTGATTCACTATTGTAAGCCTATTGTTAGTGTTTATTTTTTAGACATGACGGGATGGTTTTCGCGGGAAAATTGCTTAGGCCTTAGGCCACTCGGATATAGGCCACTATGGCAAATTACCATATGTAGCTCTCTAATGGAGTTCATTGTAAAGCATTATCTATTGTGAAGTGTAATATTCATCTTCACAGTCATGAAGAGCCGAAGCACAACCAAAACAATGTTCTTCCACAAATTGCATGCAGAGTTTTATGCTTAAAGTAAGGGGGGTGGGGACAGTTTGCTAATCTTGCAATGTCTTCCATTACGAAGACCCTCAAGTGAAGTTTTAAGAAAAAAATAATCTGGTAATGGTAACGTGTACACAAAACTTTTCCCTTGCACACGTACAAGTTTTTCCTGCATGCATACTTTTTTGCAGGGTAGTGTTGTGGATAGCCATATTTGTAGCCATTTGTGGCCCTTTAGGATTTAAAATTAGAATGAAAAGTCTCACCTGAGGTGAACATTGTTGTGATTGACAGACAGTAATCTGCACAACTTCACTCAACTGTGCTTTAACATAGCTTCACAATAGCTATGTCTGGGATTAGGCTATTTATTACAGGAGAACATAGTTACTATTAATTATTTTGACTGAAGGCGGAACTTACGAAGCAAAACATTTAAGCAACATGATGAATGTGAATGAGAAGGAACCTATGAACTTTTGTTCAGGCTTTCTGAAAATATTCAAAGGAATGTTGAAAACAAGGTCAGTAAGTGTACGCCAAACTAAACTGCAAAATGAGGAACCATTTCACAAGTCAAGCATACACAAACATATTGATTTTCTCAGTCTTTCATTTCTAATATTGTTGCCATTCTGTAAATGGTTTGGACAGAGCTTATTGTGCTAATTGCTCAGGAGAACAGAATCAGCTAGTCAAACCCCAACCTCATGAGTAATTTGTCTGCTTATATACGATACTTTTGATTAATCAAATTCATAATAGTTAAGACCATTCCAACTTTCAAACCTCCAAGATCAAGCCATAAAACACTTAACTTCAGGTTATTCATGTAAGTCTCTGATAAAAGCATTTTCTATGGCTTCTTTTCTCACCTTTTTCTATAGAAAGAGAAGCTACTCTTTTAGAGCATTGCTCTTTTTTTTTCTTTAATAAAAAAATAAAAAAACATATTTGCTCTCACAGTGCTTTCCCAGCTATATTTAGCCATTGTAGCACAGCAGCCAGTGCAGACTGACATGCACTGTGAGTGTGTGTGTGTGTGTGTGAGAGAGAGAGAGAGAGAGAGAGAGAGAGAGAGAGAGAGAGAGAGAGAGAGAGAGAGAGAAAAGGGGGTAGTGAGGATGGGAAAACATTCCCTGTTAGTGCCACATAAACAGTCTGTCCTATGAGAACCACAACACTGTCCACATGCTGGTTTAACTCTGCAGACCGTTACAACAACACTGTCCCACAGTCAGCCCAAACACAATACTGCACAAAGCTTTATGCACATTTACATTTGTTTAATGATTTACATTTACTATGTTTTTAGGTAGTTTTACTTCTGTTAATTTTTTGGTTTCAATGTTGTTGTGTCTTGTGGTGTGATAATGACAACTCTCTGAGTGTTTGGCATGGTAATGGATATGACAATGTTGATATGCTTAGTTGTGGTAGAATAGGCCTATAGATCTGCTCTGCTGCTGTTATTGCTGCTGCAGAGCAAGTACGACACTTGCTACTGCCAATACATACACAAAACTCTGCTGTAAGCAAACTACTGTAAGACATGCTGCTGCTGTACATTATGGAATTGAATTACCCATAGCAGATCTATACAGGTGGAGCTGGGGAAGGTGGAGGGTTTCTGAATGTGTGCTCCAACCAGTGTTGCCAACTCTCACAAGACACATAAGAAACCGCAGCTTTAAAAACAAGCCAAATATGATTGTATTATTTATTATCAATAAATGAGCAAAATACGACGAATTACGCTATAGCACTTTTAGTATTGCACTGATTGGCAATTAGCTGTGGGCAGAGTGTCAATCAATGTATTGGAGAAGTTGCTTGTCAGATATTCCTAACAAGCAACCATATTTTTGTTAAATAAGTAAAAAAAAACAATAAAAAAACGTGACCAGCTATTTTTTTTTACGTGACTTACCAAAAAAAGAAGCCCAAAGTTGCTTCAGTTTGCTGACTTTGCTCCATTAGCTGTATCTGCACAATTTGTTTTTACAATTATTTTAAAGTTTAACTTATTTTATTTCTATTAAGCATTATATTATCCATCCCACAGCACAAAATAAATGAATTATGTAGTTCCACATAAACATTACAAATTGAGTTGACAGTGATAAAACCCTCTCTCTTCTTTTTAAAAATATAAATTTCTTATTAGGGAGGGGTCCTAGCAAAATTTTAAGGATCCCTAAGAGATTGCCCAATTAGAAATATATTGAGTGATTCCACAGGACTCAATAATTGGTTACAAAATCGTATATGTAGACTTTCCTAAATTTTTTGGGCAATATGTAAATTCATGACCAATTTTTGAAAGCAGAATCCCAAATATATAATGCATTATTTTTAAATAAAATTATATTTCTATTTCACATTGCTCATATTTACACATTTTTGTGTTCATGATGTGAATGCTTGCATGCCAATTTCAGTTTGACTTAAAATTACAAATAAATAAATACATTTTGAAATCTAAACATTAGAAGATCATTTTGTTTAGACAAAATGTTCAAATGATAAAAAAAATATTTTTTGTTCAAGGACAATAAAATTAAATGTCACGTTAACTACCGATATATATAGTTGTGCAGTAATGTAACATGTTTTAGCATTATTTTGGAGCAAAAACAAATAATATGCAAGCAACTTGTTTTTATACACACTTATCAATTGTTCATTTATGTTGTATCACTTTATGTGCTCTTTCAGCAATTCTGCTTGTTTTCCCAACCTTTCCAAAATCTATATGCACCAAATCAATAAACACATCCATTGTATCTCACCATTAAAAGTGTTCAGAAGAAGGTTTAATGTTGTCCGCGTCTCACTGGGTGATCAGATCATTGCTCCTGCTGTGTATGTGTAGTCCTCCCAGTATGGATTCTTACTGTAGACTGTGTGATCCCGCCGGACAGAGCCGTGGCCCTGCCTGTCCCCTCCTCCCAGCCCTCCGATACTGCTTGGCCTCCGATCACTGAGGAATCCTTCTAAACCTTGACACAGGTGCTCTGTTAAGACAGGCATGTCCACTCATCCTGATTACAGGAGATTTGTGGATTAACATTAAGAAATGGCAGCTGCCAGTGAGACTGTCACTGCTTCACTTCTGTGGTCAGAGCTGGCATATTTCAAATAAAAAGAATGTTAAACTTCTAAAAAACATATAACAGTAAATCTTACAGATCATGTGTGTGCTGGGAATCGTATAATGTGTATTATGAACTTTGCTGCAGTTATTAAAATCACACTGCCACTGATTGTTCATGCCCGCTTGCGCCTGCCATGTCTTCAAAACACCCATCTTACATGCCCTGAAATAGCTATGGATCAGAATATGGTAGAGTTTAGCCAATTAAAACGTGCTTAAGCATATAAGACAAGCCCAGGTAACACCTCATGGCACATCTTACAGCCAGGTGTCGCTCATCTGGCAGCAGTCATGTGAAAAATCAGAGGGACTGAAACTGAAACTAATCTTACCAACTGTGATTAATCTGTTCCAATCTATATGGTTCCAATACCATAATTATTTCTTGGGCGACCATCGAAGAGACCTGTTTTTTTAGGCCTCATGAATCTGTAACTAATAAAGTTAAAATCTAGGCTAATCATTTTCATGTATGTCATGACATCTGTAATTAATAGTGCATTCAAGTATTCCTAAGAAGTTCATAATTATTTACAAATTGGGAAGTCTTCATTATTACGTCAGGTGTGTTAAAGTCACTTTGATCCAAGGTTATATTTCTAGAACAAATTTTGTAAATTAAATCGTTATAGGCCTATTGTCTATTGTAAATTGTACAATGCTATGGTATTTTGTACATGCAACAGTTTTAGCAGACCTGAAAAAATTTATTTATTTTATTTGAACAAAATTACCTGTAACTCTGAGATTAAAGAATGTTCACAGTTTCCCAATTGTAATTTTGACTTTGTGGTGGCGTTCTTGTGCATTCATCTCATAAATACGATCTTCCCGACATGACTTGAATGTAATAATTGACGTGTAATTCACTTTCTGTTATTGCATGTTTTGAGAAACTCAAAACTCCCTCTAAATTATAATTTACTCAAAACAATGGGTCTCATTCACATACACATTTGTGCGTAAAATCTGCATACAAATCTTTTGCACAGAAATTGAGCAAACTCAAATCCCAGTGGCCTTCTACATCACAGTGAATCTGACAGAGGTTTTTCCTGAGAACATTTCCTGCCCACATAAATATGCAAAATGTAATTAATGGTTAGTGAATGAGGCCCAAAGTGCTTTGAGTTCACTTCTCATATTCAGAAAGCAGAAACTCTTAAAACAAAGGAGGGCACTTATGCATGACATCATGGCATTGTGAACAACAGACTCAGAGAACAATATTTCAAATTCAGTTAAGTTTATCCAGCAAAATGAGCTGACACATTTGTTGGTTAGTCACCAAATACATTTTGGCCCATTTCATCAGCGCCTTGGAATGAAATATCTGAACAAAACAAACATGAATGACTAGTGTATTCCAGGTGGGAACAATTACATTTTTGTGAAATTCATGGTTTCTCTATTTACAACTGGTTACAACTGATCATCGAAAAATTATTTCAAATATCTGTAGTCAGAAACATGGAATTCATTGTGATGGAGAGGGAGGCCAAAATAAGACACACACATAAAACACAGATCTTAACCTCAATTCTTTGCACATGCTAAATCTTAAAGAATGTTAGCCTTTATAAATAAATATAACCCTGACTTTGTGAGTATATTAACCCCGTATCAAATGTGTGATGTGTTTGTTCAGTGCAAAGCAAAGCCAGCCAAACCTTGCAGTAGATTAGAGATGGATCAGGCCAGGTTGGCTGGATGAGTTGGATTCGAAGAGCAGGAGGAGAGGTGATGTGCGGCCACAGTTATTTTCTCAGACTGTTGACCTGAAGCACAAGAGTTATTACAGCGCAAAGACTCAGGAAATGAGACAGAGAAAGAGGAAACTCAGCTGGCCTTAGAGATCATTCAAGTGGGGTGCTTTTGCACGGACTCTCTCCATAAGAGGAGAGAGATTTAATAGAAAAGAAAACTGATATGTGTTGATTAAAACGTGTCCGTTAATATAAATACCACACAAATTATATATTGCAGTGTTTACCGTTTTCCATTTGCGCTTTTAATTGTTTATTCCCCATTGCGCCAGCAGAGGGCAGCAAACTGCACCACTACTGCATCTGTTACTACTGGGTGTTGTTGTTATGCAGTGTTTTCAGGGTACTCTGTGTACTAACACAAAATCTACCTCAGCACAATTCATCTGCTTAGTTTTGACATGCTTAAAGTACTTTTTATTTATAGTTTATTTTTTATTTTTTAATGTGTAACACATTTTAATGAAAAAAATATAATGGAAAAACTAAATCAGCATTTCTGAAGGATCATGTGACAATGAAGACTGGAGTAATGGCTGCTGAAAATTCAGCTTGCCATTATGAATGAGAGCTTCCCAAGTCAACATATACTTGGAGACATCTATAATTAATGAGAGACATGTGACTCGTCATTTTTGAACTTTAGGCCACTGTGCAAGAAGTCAGTGTTTCAGTATAGTCACAGTAAAAAAAAATGACATGCACACACATATATATAGCTACCCTACGTATATTCTAATTATGTGCAATTAGCATAATTGTAGCGTACTGTCATTATGTTCAAAGTACTGTATTTCCTTCTAATTATATGTTCTTGTAAACTTTTTAAGATCTGTTATCTTTAGATAGACCAGCAAAATCTAGTCAGTATGTGTCATTCTAGCTCTCTTTATTTGTATCATATGATCTTTGTGTATCATATGTGTATCATATCATGAGAGTGTGTGTATGTATGAGGTATGTTTGCAGGATGACGGGCTGCTGAGCTCTAAGTTTAGTCACAAAAGCAGTACTAAAGAGCCATGTGCAGAGTTATTATTAGAGTCTTGGCAGTGTTTCCACAGCCCATCTTTACACGGCTTGGCTTCAGTTCGGAGAGGCTCAGCCGGATCACATTCTGCTTTCTGCCGTCCTTATCTTCTTTCACCCTCGCTGTCCACGAACATACACCATCACAGAAGAATCTGTCTAGAGGAAAGTCCGACCCAAATTTGTGTGTGGTTTGGGCTGCAATATTTGAGAGAGAGAGAGAGAGAGAGAGAGAGAGAGAGAGAGAGAGAGAGAGAGAGAGAGAGAGAGAGAGAGAGAGAGAGAGAGAGAGAGAGAGAGAGAGAGAGAGAGAGAGAGACATTTGTAATTGTATAAACGTGTGTTTTGACTCCAGGCCAGGTGAAGAGGGAATGAGGGAATGAGCAGCAGACTCAGGAATGCGTAGGCCTATGTCTACTCTGCTCTGCTCAGAAAAGCACACATATATATTGTGGGCCACCCAAGTATGCATATCATGACACGGTCATTCATCTAACCTGGAAAATATCAAGGCTAAAATAAGCATGGAACTTGCAGGTTCTAGACAAGTAAACAAAAGATCCAACTAAAAGGCTTCTTCTCTAATTTATAGTGGGTCAATTATATCAGTAATTAGCAAGCATGCAAGCTTTCTAGCAGAAATACATACAGTATGCTACTTCATTTAAATCCTTTAGTTTTTTTCAAGTTTCAGTTTAGTTTTCACAGTATATATATATATAATATTTTAGAGCTGCCAAAGTTAATTTATCATATAAATATGTTTAAAGGTGTTAAAGTTATTTAGTACTATTCTAGTGGGGTTGTTTTTTATAGTGGTATTTGTTACTTGTTATTTGAAGGCGGTTTCGAATAAAAGGTTTTGAATTTTATACTGTGTATCTAAAATTAATTTGAGGTCATTTTATTTTGTTTTAGTTTTTTAAGTCATGAAAATGTATTTTTAGTTTAGTTGCTTTTTAATGTTTTATTTTTATTGTGTTGTTTATATAGCTTATTATGCTTTATTACTGCTGTATATATTTTTATTTCAGTAAATGAAAATGTTTTCATTTAAAATTTTTGTTCCTAATAATATTTTTTTCACAATATTGCATGTTTTTGGTTTTGAACGGTTTTTTTAATTTTATTTTTTATTTAATTTTTAAAAATGACAGTAAAAACAGTATTGTGAAATATTATTACAATTTACAGTTTTCTATTGTAATATATTTTAAAATGTAATTTAACCTGTTATGGAAAAGCAGAATTTTCAGCATCATTACTCCAGTCTTCAGTGTCACATGATCCTTCAGAAATCATTCTAATATGCTGATTTGATGCTCAAGAAACATTTTGCTTAAAATTCAGCAACAGTCAGCTGCTTACATTTTCAGTGGAAACCTTTTTTTCCCAGGATTTTTAGATTAACAGAAAGTTTGGTAACAATTGAAAAGTCTTTATTGTCACTTTGATCAATGTAATGCATCCTTGCTGAATAAAAGTTTTCATTTCTTAAAAAAAACACAAACAAATCGTACTTACCTCAAACTTTTAAATGGTAGTTTATATATGATTACGCCAAGGGTACATACGTAGGACAAAAACAAAGTTGAGGAACACTAAATTAGTTTAACATGTTCAGAGATTTCTGGAAGACTCCACAGCCTCCTCCTCCACCTCAAGCCTTTGTTGTAAGTTTTAAAGTGGGCAGCTATTATGAATTATATCTGACAGCTTCTGTGTCGGTGCCCTGAGCCCAGCACAGCTGCCTTATTTGGGTCATTCGCTGCTTTTCATGCTTGCACCATGCCAAAAGCCATGTGTCATCCAGTCAGACTCGATAGGAAACAACAAGAGTTAGTAACAGTGAAAGAATAAGAAGAAAAGGAGGTGGATGAAGAAGTAGGAGATATAGAAGGAGGACAGAAACTTGTTCTAAGAATCAGTGTGGTGTTGTGCAAGGGAGGCACAATAGATGATGAAATTGATGTACAGAGGGTGGAGAGGATTTGGCCGAATGGGAGGTAGATTCACGCAGCCAATGACAAGCCAGAAAAGGCTGACTCATGAGTGATTAGATGTTCTGTTCACAAAAGGTCCCAAAAGCCAAGGAGCTTGCAAAAACAAGCTACTTTTGTTAAAGGAAAGGAGAAAGAACAGAAAGATATCTTTAGCGTTTACTGCGGTGTGGTTAACCTGATCTCAGGAACAAACCCGGTTTTAGGGGGAGGGGAAGAGAGGCCTGACTGAGACCCACAGAAAGACCTTCCCACCTGAGTGAGGACGCTTTAGTCTGGACGACAGCGCTCTCTCGTCTGCTAAAGTCCACTTTAAACGAGACAAAAACAGACCATCCTCCTCCATAATTCATTATTTATGTGCAACAGCATTCCAGAGGATCATTCAAATTTGAAGCTGGGCTGCGAATAAAAGCTCTGGCACAACAAACCATAAGAAAGACAGGGATTTTGAAGGAGGGAGGGAGTATCACATTGACCGAGGCTGCTGGAATATGAAGGCTCTTCCAAAGAACCAGGGACGAACCGATCAGATTTTGGGTGCTATGGCAGATATGCTGACATCTCTGGCGATACCCAATCAGAAGTGGGTGAGTGACTTGTTTGGCTTTTCACCTTTGTAAACAATATTTATGCAACACACGTGACCATTGCACAATTATACCAATTGATATCTGTAATCATTTTTGGTTGACTTTTGATTTGATTTTAAGAAAGGTTTGTTTTGATATGTATTCACATATAACTCTAAATGATGAACGGCAGCTGGTTTTACGTATTTGTAGAACAATCCACATGTATTTTAAATGTACTGTAACTTTGCGTGGTCATAACCATAATTCACGGAGCAGAAAGAGTCAGGTGCTGTTATTTATCAAGACTAAAGTCAGAGAAAATAAACAAACTATTTGCAAACATACTCCAGAATGTGTATTTGTTCATTTGAGGATAAGAATTGACAGATGAATTTACAATTAAACGTACAATGTGAAGTGTGTCATTTCTCTGTAATTTGTAAAGCTTCAGAAAAACTATTTATATAAAGATTAAATGACCCTTTGTTTATGGACATCCATATTTAAAATGGTCATAACAATAAAATCCATCAAAGGAAGAACACATCACATTCACAAATTGGAAAAGAATGGAGGGATAAACAATGAGATCAGTCAGTCAAAGAATGACAGAAAAAACATTTCTGGGGAAAACTATGCAAGAACCACTTTGTAGTGACACGAAAGACACTCTCCTGGGTGTTTAAGAGGAATTTAGAGCACTTGCAAGAGCAGGAAACTAGCACTGATTAAGACATTTCCTCATAAACATTTATTAAGACTGATTAAGACATTTCCGTGCATGCAGTCTTTTTAAAACAGCTGTCAAGCGGTAGGTCTAACTGGCTGTTTACTGTTCTTCATGGCATTCAAAAAAGTTTGACATTTTTTTCCCCTCAATCATATAATTTTTTTTCAAAATCACTCCAATGAACCTGTCACTCAAACTGTAAGACAACAAACAAGGGAATGATTGGCAAAATATTTTGTTTTTTTACATATAATATTACCATCTTATTTAAAATTAACCCAATATATATATAGTGGGTTTAAAACATAGACTGTATATAGGCCAGCAGCCTATAGGCTATATCTATGGTTTAAAATACCACTCTTTTGTGTTTTCAGTTCCACTGCCCTTGCCAAAGTAAAGTCTGAGGAGGAAAACATTTGTGTGAGGAATGTTAAGACTATTTGGTAGAAAATCGTCTGCTAAGAACATAAAAGTAAATGTGATCTAAAATGTAACATTTCAATATCAGTCTATTGTTTTTTTTTTAAATCACTAAAATATTGTTACATTTTGCAGTTATGCCGAGTTCACACACTGAATGATTTTAGGCCCGATTTTCGCTCGCCGACAGGTTTTGGGAGATCACTGACAAATGCCCGAAATCATAGGCAAATCGGTGCTCAATCACGCAGTGTGAATTATCAAATAGGCGATCTGAGAGAATTGCCGACGAGTCGCCGACGCCCGTGAGATATTTGGCATGCTAATGCCGAGTTCACACTGCACGATTTTCAAAGTAGTCGGGTGACTCGGGTCACTGTTCTTTTTACACAGCAAGACTATCTAGGGCAGCATTCAGTTGCTGCTGTGTTCACACTGCACGATGCGATGGATCGGCGACAGGGGGTTTCACACTTTACAAAATAAAGAATCGCCGACAACTTCTGTCTGGTCGGCAAACTACGTTTCACAACCAAACACACGCGAGAAGTGATAAGGAAATATCGCAAGATCACGTGTGCGTGAGACCGGAGTTCTCGCACGAGACTGAAATTGTTATTATAAATGACAGCCCGCAAGAAGTTTGCGATCCAAATTGCCTGTGCGCTGATTTGCAGCGAAAAAGAGGGGGGGAAATAGATTATGCAGGAGGAAATGGTTGGGGAGACGAGGGGAGCAAGGATTGTGTTGTTCTTCAAAGAGAGTTGGAGGTAAATAAATAATTTTGCAATGTGCTGCTGGTCAAGCAAATGTTTGTACTTTATTTCTGTTTGATAAAATACTGATATTTTAACTCCTCCCCGAACTTCGCGCCGTCCTGTATTGCTCTCTCATTGGCTGTAATCGCCGATAGTTTTCATTCAAAACAATTTCACACAGAAGGATTTTGAATCGAAGACAGGTCCAGATATTTTGCATGCCAAATATCTCAAAATGTATTATCATGCATTAACTTACAATATTACTCTGAGCGTGTGCGTGTGACAGTGATTCATGCGCATGTCAGTCAGCACGGCATCGCACGTCAAGTTCGTAGAGAGCTTTATTCAGTCCATTTTATATTCTGATTTTGGCCGCCTCTCAAATGGGTTAAACCATAACGTTAGATATTAGCTAAGAAGTTCGAGTAAATGCACTAGAAATCCGCGCTCATTCAAGGGTGTGCATCTATTGCATGGACGGAGAGAAAGCATGACACCTGCAGGATTTCATCTGAAGGTAGGCTACTTTTTATTTAACACTAAAAAGTTAAATAAGCACATATAGTCTACCTCAGAGCCGTTGGTATACCTGTTCCGTGAGAGCAACGGTACCGCAGAACGAGAGTATATAAGACAAACGGCTAGCAGTGACAGCAGCCGCAATCCACCTGTCACTCAAGTGGCCACGCCCTTAATTATGCAGAACTCTAAGGCTTAATGTAATTTAAACTTTATTATAGTTAGTATAGTATAGTATAGTATAGTTAGTATATTTATAAAAAAATAAATATTTAAAATAAAAAAAGTCACCCCCCTCACAGTTGTCATGAAGGGCAAAATTAGCTATATACTAAAACCACTTTTTGCACCATGCTGTAAACATATTTTTTTCTGCTGTAAAGTTGAGCATTTTAACATGGGGGAGATACAGATTTGACTCACTTTTGCATCCAGCCTCAAGCGGCCAGTCGATGAATTGCAGTTTAATTAACTTCCATGTTGGTTTCACGAGAGAGGTTGCCGCTTGGTTCTGACTGAAAGGCTTGTTCGACTTAATGCAGCTCTGCGCAGCTGATTTGAAGCAATGCATGCCACTTGATACAGCGCCGACGCCACGTGACTATGACATATGCCATCAAAGTACGGAGAACTCAGCCAGCGCAGCTTCTCAAGAGCGGCTGCACGTGCACGAGTTCTGATGACGACACAACTGTTCCACGATTGGCCAGATTCACTGCATGACAACAATCAGTGTGTTTCGTGTTTATTCTCACATCTTTAGTTCCAAAATGCTCACAAATCTTTTTTTTTTATAACAGTAAACACTCTTTTCATGTAGTTGCGATGTAAATAAAGCAAATAAAGCACTCGCGTCGATTACTTTTACGATGTCTTTACTACCTTTCTGGGGCTTGAAAGTGGTAGTTGCATAGGCTGTCATTGGAGGGACAGAAAGCTCTCAGATTTCTTTAAAAAGATCTTCATTTGTGTTCGAATGTCGAAGATGAAGATGAACGAATGTCTTACAGGTTTGGAATGACATAAGGGTGAGCAATTAATGAAATAATTTTCATTGTGGGATGAACTAACCATTTAATGAGGACATTTTAAATTTATAATGAATTAAAAAAGGAAATAAAGAGCAAAAATGTGGTTATGGGACCATGTTAAGTCTATGTGCTGGGTACAATACTTACAAATTGTAGTCTTACTGAATACAAATGACATGATTAAAAATTGTAGTTAATAATGTAATCTATTACATTACACATTTTAGAAGACTTTCGACAACTTGTTTATAACTTTGATTTGAATAGTATAATCTTGTACCTTATTGATAATACAGAGAGAAAGAAAAATGATTACATTTTTCATTATTAACAACATGAAGTGCATTAAACATTACATTACCTCAGGGTTTCCCTAACTACAGGTTTGGAAGGGTTTTGATGAAAAGCTAAGTAACAATTAATTAAATATTTAAAGTAATTTTTAAATAAAAACACTTCTTTTGATTATATATATATGCACTTTAAAAAAAAGAAAATATGAATAAAAAAAAACATAAATAATTAGGGAGAATAAATTAATTATGAATAATTTACATATTAATAAGGCATTCATAATTTATTGTAGGTATTAGGTATAAGGTGTGCAATAAATCCGTTTAATGCACTGGTAGTTCTAAGTCAGTTTAAGCACCCTCTGCTTTGCATCTATTTCAAATACATTAAAGAATCCTGAAAAAAATGCATCACGGTTCACACAAAAATATTAAGCAGCACAACAATGGTTATAATAAGAAGGTTTCATGAGCACCAGATTAGCATATTAGAATGATTTCTGAAGGATCATGTGACATTTAAGACTGGAGTAATGGCTGCTCAAAATTAATCTGCGCCATCACTGGAATGGGATAAAAAAACAAGTTACTTCTTTTTTGTTGTTCTTCTAACAAAAATACACATTTTATGTATAATTTGTGACTGTCTATTTTTGGTCTTAGAACTCGGAGGGTATTGAGCACCTGAGTGTGAAGCAGGAACGGAAGACAGGACAACAACCCCCTTGGGACACAGAGGGACTGAACTGGGATGATATGTCCCGGGACAGCCTGGAAAGAGTCAGAAGAAGAGACAGAGCAAGTAAGATGCAACAACCATATTTGGTCAAATGTATTAGCAGGTTAAACTTACACAACAAGAGTTGGTAGTGATCAACTCCAACGTGAGGGATATGGAGCCAAGGCACATTTAAAAAAACATGGAGTCTGAAAACTGATTTGGCACAGTCTTCTTGACCTTCAGTAACAAGTGAGTGCTGCCAGTGTTGATGTTGATGTAAGGCCATTTTCCTGTTTAAAGCTCCTATCATTTCTGTTTTAACTACGCCTCTCTCCTGCCACATGTGATATCGGGAGTTGTTTTGATGTGCGCAATATACTTAATGACGGAGTGAAATCCTTATTATGGTCTAAAACCAAATGAATTAAGGCGTCTTTCTGCTGGACTCAACCCACAATACAAACAAACATTCTGGCCTACAGTGTTTAGTGTTTGCCAAATATTTACAAATACAGTTAACAACACTATCAGCATGCTTTGGGTGCTTACATGGAATTATAATGGTTTCATCATGGGCTGAAAATAACTTCACCTAAGATTTAAAGCCATAGTTTGATTTCCCTGAAAAGTGTAAACACTGTGGTGCTATCAAAACATTGCTCTGTTTGTTTGACCGTTCCATTCAGCAGGACATTAATAACAGTAGCTGAACCAATGGCATGAGTTTGGGGTTGGACTATCAGTTTGTCTGACCAATGGAAGACGGGGCATATATAAGCAGCCTGTTTGAAAACACTCATTGGATGCTTCTCCAATTGATGTTTCCTCGCTCCTCTAGTCTGAGACCAGTAAAATGTTCATTATTGATCCACACAACAGTTGATCCTGTTTTGGGCTTTGTTTGGAATTATTATTGTTGTTGACGCAGCAAAAAAAGACACAATCGCTGACAATATTATTTCTAAAATGTAAGTTACTCATTATTAATTTCTCTTGTTCTTATTCACGCCTGTTCTTCTAGTCTGTCATCACAACTTCTCCAGTGTTTAATTCAATTTTTGTTGATGGCTGGATGCAATTTCAAAAGAGAAAAAATGCCACTTTTGTATATGTTATTACTTTAACCGTAGTCCAACAATGAAAGCCTGAAGGGTAAATATGGCTAATTCTGTGTTTTGGTTGTTAGTGACTCTGTTGAATGCAGATTAGTGGAGGTAACAGAGCTCTTATCAGATCGGCTTTGTCTCAGGTCTGAACAGGTGGTTAATGAACCACACCCTGTAACTGTACTGCCTGAACTGATAATCAAACTTACTTAATCAAGCTGAATTGAGGAAACGATCTCTGCTACTCTTCCATGACGAAAACTGGATGAAAAGCTGCCCTGAACAGTTTCCAGATGGGAGACCCACTCTTTGCCCAATGTCTGGAAAAAAGCAATACACGTTGCAGTTATGATTATTTAGAGTTAAATGGATTAAATTGAGTCCTTCAGAACAGAAAGAGCTTTGTAATGGGATGGGAGGTATGTGTCATGTAGCCAAACCCTAACTGTTCAGGACGTGGTGTATAGGAAAGCAAGGAGCCTAGGGTGTTTGTCGCAAATGAGTCTGCTTAGATGAATTGCAGTGTCAAAGCTTTTGCTTTGCAAGTAAGTTTACTTATTTTGTTTACTTTCATGCTGTGAATTTGGGTTTTTCATGCCCAAGCGATGATTCAAATGATTACTCCACCAAAGGATAGTTCACTTCAAAATTATTTGGAATAAAATAAGTTTCATTTACGTTAGTAAAATTATTCCAAACCTGTACGACTCTCTTTTATGGAGCACAAGATAAGCTCTGAAAATATTGTAGCACTTGCAATTTCAATAAATGAGGACTAAAGCGTTCAAGCTTCAATAAATAATGCAAAAGCACCATAAACTCAATGTCATAAGCACCAAAAGCAGTCCATGATTCCTGAAGCTGTACTTTAGCTTTTTGTGAGAAATACACACTATTCACTGACAGTCTTGCTCTCCAGTGAGCTGGTCACCACTGAATGATTTTGACAAAAGAATGATTTGTTCACAAATTAGACATCCCTGCTTCTCTCATGAATGGACCAGTGAGAGATTCAACATTTTCAGTCAATGACAACTTCAAATTTGAGCCGTTTCTCACACAAAACGTTTTGAATGGTTTCAGGTTGTAACATATGAGAAACACTTTCAAGATATTGCTGTTGCATCCAATCTAAAGCTAGAAATCTTTAATACCTATTTATTGAAATTCCTTGGAAAATTGCATCGTGAAAATTATTCAAATGTTCTCCTTTTGTGAAAAAATATAGATTTGGAACAACACAATGAAGGTGAGTCAACAATGATAACACAGTTTTTAACTTTTGCTTCAGTAGCTGCCTTTTTAACCAAATAAGCTTTAGCCATTTTGCAAGATGCATGTCTTTTCAAGTTAATACTTTTTTTAGTTCCCCATCAATAAGATCTGAAGGGCTCAGAGTGGAATTTTGCTTTGTCTATATCTAAAGAGGCCGCTGCGTTACTAGAGGAGCTATAGAGGCACAAGAGATCACCCATCTGTTAAAGATTAGAAACAAGATGCCGTTTAGTGGCTTCAGTGGAATCACGAGACAGTGCCAACATTCACTAAATCACATGCAGATGTGTAGCTTGCACACATTCACCCTTTTTTACGCCATTTTTTTTCTTCTCTTCCTTACTCAAAGCTCATGTCCGACAGTCCATTCAGGACATTTCCTTGGATAGAAGCCGTCATGTCTTGCCCAAATCCCCAAGCTTCACTGTCCACCCAAGGAGTAATTATTTTAGTCAGACAAACCCTGAAGCACGTCATGTAGCTCTTTCGTAACAGGGTTGGCTGAGGGTGACTACAAACGTTCTAAACAACACGTATGCCCTTCATATCCTATCTTTCGTCTGGTTGAATGCTTAGAAACAACAGGAAGCAGCAAGTGCTGCCGTTTCAAAGGTGAATGGCTGATACATAGTTTCCTAGGAATATGACTGCAGATAGTGTGAGTGACATAATTAGATCCTTGTGCTGACTGAGATATATTTGCTATAAATGTTTTATGTGGTAAAAGATTTCATTTTTTTTTTATATTTCAGGGCGCTGGGAAATATTTATTGTTTAGAATCTTTGTATTATTCATTTTGAACATAAATATGTAGTGGTTCATGCATGCAAGGCTCAGTCTAGTGCAGTAGTTTGTGGTCATAATTATTTTATTCATAATTCTTCATTCATTATTCAGTTACAGAAAAGCTGTCATGTGTTGCTCTATAATGTACTGTTCCCCTACAGTCAGAATAATCACGCAATCTTCACTACAGTAGAAGATGCCTGCTATGGAAACAAAGATTTTTCTGGGGTGCTGACATTTGACATACAACATTATGTGGCAGTGTATCTCAAAAAACTCTATATATGGTTTGTTCTGCAAGAAATGTTCATCCATTCATAAGTTGGCACATTATAAAGACTTCCTTTCCACATATATCCACATATCCTTAGAATAAAAAACAAAACACACAGCTGAGGGAATGTGGAGTCAGAATTCCCGAGAGACGCATAGGCTAAGCGAGTCCCGACCTTAAAAGGTCCTCTGTTACCACAGATTTGGAGCTGCACATGCCACACTAGGGAAAAGTGGTGCTGGTTGCCTCAGGGTTTCCCAGTGTGTGCGTGTGTTTTCACGTCTATATGTTTTATTGCATATGTTTTAATGCATGTCAAGACTTTATTAGAACATAAACGTTGACAGTTATTACTACTATGTGTTGTGTTATCCAACCTAACTTCTAGAATTGAAGAATTGGCTTCCTTTTAATTCATGACGTAAAATTTGTAAAGAATTGGCCACACCCTACAAAGAGTTCAATGGAAATGACCGGATTAGAAATGTACTGAAATGCAATTCATCAGGGGTAGTGCTTTCTGGGAAATTATGTTCTTCCACACAGGTCCAAAAAAGCTGTATTTGTCTATTAATTTGAATGTTATTATTATTTTTTTGTTTTATCTCTCATTCTATCATTCTGTATTATAACGTTCTGTCATATATTGTTTATATATCTATCATTCTTTCGTTCTGTCCATAATTCTTTCGTCATTCTGTCTATCTATTGTTTTATATACGCTACTTTTCAAAAGCTTGGTGTCAGTTTGTTCTTTTCTGAATGAAATTAATACTTTTATTCAGCAAGTCGCTTGAAATTGATCAGTTTTTAATGTATTTAATTTTTTTTTTATTTGTAGTAATGTTTCACAATAGTACTGTTTTTTACTGTCTTTTTGATCAAGTAAATGCAGCCATGGTGAGCATAAGAGATAAAAAAAAAAATCTAAACCAACCACAAGCTTTTGAATGGTAGTGCATATATATATATATATATATATATATATATATATATATATATATATATATATATATACACACATACACACACTACCATTCAAAAGCTTATGGTTGGTAAGATTTTTAAATGTTTTTGAAAGAAAACTCTTCTTCTCTCTTGACTGATGTTCTGATCTATTTTTTTTATCGTTCTTCTCTATGAAAATTATTTCCCTACGAATTTTAAATGTTTTCTTAAACCTTTAATCCAAGCTTCGTCAAACCAACAGTCAGTGTTTGTCTTGACAAACTTAGCTTTTCTAGTTCAATTTTTTTTACATGAATTTATTTGAATTTCAATTTTACTTCCTACATTTACATTTGAGTTATAATGTTGTTTGCTATACATCTGTTCAGATTCAGGAATACATTTGGATTATCAATTCAGTGCAATGGTGAAAATATGTGGGTCTAACCTGCGCACATCATGACCACAAAAATAAAAGAGAAACAAAAAAGATGGCACTGTAGAAAGAATAGATGTAAGTCTAAATGAGGTCAAAGCATATGAAAATAAACCAGAGTTGTTAAGGAGCACGGACATCCTCTCGAGTTAATGCTCCAGAGCGGGTGACACTTTGATAAACTGCTGGCCTCTGCACTGGAGCTCTAGGCCGGAAGCCAAACCTTCACACCCAACAACCATCAGACATCATCCTCTCAATCAGCTCCAAGAACAGTTTGAGCCTGTGTCAGCCATGTCGTAAAGCTGTAGGGCTGTTTGTATATTTCTCTGTGTTGTGTTTATCCACTGGATGTTGATATATGGTGACTGTTGGGTGAGATGCGTCCCGTTGTTATAAGATCTGTGGTTTAGGCTATAGTTTGGGAATTGGATGGGTCATGTGATGGATGTTGGTCTGTTTTGTTTATGCTCTTCGGTGCTAACTGTTGACTTGTTGGTCATTAATCAGAGCAGAGGTTGCTACACTTTCCTCCAAATGCATTAGCCAAGTCCTCATGATGAACAGCGCTCTGGTGAGGTAGTCGTTGATCTGAAGATGAGAAAGGGGTAGCCTGACAATGTTGGGTCATTGTCTTTTTGGCTACAGTGTTCAGAGAACACAATTTATGCAGACAGAGACAGCAGTCTGCATCTGCGGAGATCAGATGTAATGATCTGCTTCTTTATGTATCAGGGAACAAAACTGGTCCACAGATGGCATTTCCACGCTGTGATGTTTTATGAACAAAAATCTCAGGATGAGATTAAGGACAGAGGAAATGCATGTTGACTTTATATGGAAATGGAAGCAGAAGTTTGGTCTCTGTATATAGTATAATTTAAAACAGATACGCTTTACATAATCTCTGCCTTAATTTGTGGTTGAATGAACTTTATTGCATGTATATGGTTAGAAGGATTGTGTTTACCTTAGATAAACCTGTGTGTTTAAATATCTCAACACTAATCTTTAAAAATCCTGAAAATCCTCTTTAGGACATCTTAGCGAGTGGATTTATAAGATCTGAGGATGCTGAGGTACGTCTGTTTAAATACAGTATGCAAGGAATGGGGAGTTCTGGCGAGAGGGATTGTGGGAGGAATAGCTTGATAAGTTTCCCATCAGCTTTTTCATACAGATGTGATTTCATGCCATGCCTGCAGTATCTATGGATGTCTATGAATTACATGTATTTAATGTATTTAAATGTATATTTATAAAACGGATAGTTCCAGTCTTTGATTCTGATTGGTTGAGCCGTGTTCGAAGCCGTTGTAAATTTCTCAACAAACATGCACCTGAAACTGCATTTCATTAGTATTACTGGGGCAGTTCTCCTCTGGCCAATGAACGAACACGGTGTCATTATGATTGATTGATCGCTCATTTATTTCTGTGATAACAAAGCTGAATTATCTGCTGCTTATTATTTTTGTGGAAATTGCGATTTTTCAGGATTCTTTGATAGAAAGTTCAAAAGAACAGAATTTCTCGATTCAGTTCGAAATGGTGCACATCCCTTGTGTCTGAATATGTGAGTGTGTGTGCACATTTTTGTATATATTTTTGTGAGAGTCCTGGTCAATCTCTTGGCCTGGTTTAGGAGACAGACCAGCAAACAAAGTGCAGAGCATACAACACCAACTCACTGCAGCCAGCCGGCTTTCTGCCAACTGTCTCTCTGTTCTCACAAACTGCTGCCTATTCATGCAGGCCTTAATTGGAGCTCCTGCTTTTAGAAAGAGAAAGAGGAAGAATGAGAATTGGAGAGGTCTAAACAATCCAATAAAAGCATAGTATGGTCAAGGCATTGCATAGTATGATTTAGAATGGGTTGGAGAAGCGGAGAGGGGTAGTGAAGTTTACCTAATTTTCATCTACACACATCAAGTAAATGAACTTGGGACATATTTAAGCTGGCTGACCTTGAATCCACTAATACTAGTATTTTCATTGTTCCTGTCACTGTCAAAGCTGTTAGTTAAAGCTTGAATTGTTGTTTGTGTAATTAGCATGCAGTGAGCAATGCCAGAATCCATCATCATCATCATCAGTATGTGCAAAACAAGTCAGAGGTGAGTGGGAAAACAGAGCCAACATTACAATAAGCTATTTGTCCATCTAGTTTTTATGTCTATGTACTTTTGTGCGCAAACATGAGTTGACATTGATCAAATCTTCTTTAAAATATTTTTTATATGATATATTAATGAATGATGGGAAAACGAGTTTGAAAATTATATTTGCAGTTTTGCATGCTAGGCTATATATCTTCATGTGTGCATACACGATTCTGGATAAATTGAGAATCGTGATTTTTATTTTGTTTAAAATAGAGATCATGATTCTCCCAAAATTCTGAATAGACAACTAAACAAAATAACATGTTATTTAATTAATTTGAAAATAATTTCTTTTTATCGATTTGAATGAATGATTCAGTGGGCCCTATCTTGCACCCTGCGCAATTGACTTTGTACACCGACGCATGTATCATTCCTATTTTGCACCTGACACACAGTGGACTTTTCCCCCCACAGACGCACATCGGTAAATTAGGGAATGAACTTGCGCTTCCGGGGGCGGTTCAGCGAAAAGAGGAGGCATGTTCCGGTGCAAACGTTCCCAGGTGCTATTTTGCAGTTCCAGAAAACAATTCCGCCACAGACCAGGAAAAGCCTAGTCTAAAGTCAGTGGCGCGTTTTCAGTGGTGCGTTCAGATGCTATTTTAAGGGCGCATGCCTGGCTATAATGTAGCGTGTGCACAACGCGCATACACTCTGCTTCTCTCATCTACACACAGACGCAGCAGTCGCCATTTTTGCAAACCATACATAATTACAAGGAAAAATATTCCACATGAGGGAAATCATTGTGGTGTCCATGAAGATGTGAAAAAAATAGGCATAAATCTAGCTTACACATTTACCAAAATTATTATACGCCTGTTTAACCGAAGCTAATTTGGGTGGGTTTCTCCCATCCCCATACAATGCCACTTCTCTGTCTTTTACGGTGGTCTCCTCAGCTGTGAATCGCTCCTGGTGTGCGCCTGGCAAATCAGCCTTTATAATAGCAATCCGCCAGGGAACAAGCGTGCCTGCTCTTAAAGGGAATGTGAGATGATGCTCTGATTGGTTTATTTCACGTTATGCCCAAACCACACCTATGAGTAATGTAGCTACTTCAGACCAACCCATTTTAGATTTGCGTTGGGCGCAAGAGTCATTTATCCCGTCGGTATAATAACAACAGCGCCCGAGATCCGCCCACAAAGTTACTTGCGTTTCGCGTTTGATACTTGCGTTTCAGATCGTTAAAATAGGGCCTAATGACTCATTCATAAAGACTTCACTTGTTGACTCATTCATAAAGACTTCACTTGTTTCATTACTGGATGAATCAGCGTTTTTGAACAAATCTCTTGAACGAATGATTCAATGACTCCCTCATATAAGGTGCTTCTCAATAAGGATGGCTGAAGCGAAACAGTCGTTCCGAAGCTTTGCGAGATCCCGAAGCGCAGATGTGTCGAAACACTGATCCGAAGCGTGATTCGAAACACCCATGTCACGTGACTATGACCAAACGAAGCCTCGAAGTGTTTCACTAAGTGTTTCATCAGGTGTGGTCCGCCGAATCAGCGTTTGATTGGAACGGTCGGGAACAGACCGCACAATCGCACATCTGTATAAAAGTGAAATAAACGCATTTTGACCTCGTGGGTTTTTGTGAGAGGAGTTTGATTTTGAGATAGCGGATTTTTGGTGATATAGTGACATAGTGCGATTTGATTAGTTATAGGCAATTTAGACTTACATTTAAATTTACACAACACATTGACTGATAGGCTAGAGACAGACAGAGTATACATATAGTGACACATTAATAGATACATAGATATAAATATATATAGACAGCTAGATTAATAGATAGATACATATATAGATAGATTACAGATACATATATAAATACATATATTATAGATCGATACATATATAGATAGATAATAGATACATATATAAATACATATATTATAGATCGATACATATATAGATAACATAGATTATAGATACATATCTAGATACATAGATCGATTCATATATAGATAGATAGATTTGGATAGATAGATAAAATGGAGGCTCCCCAGAAGAGATGCCGTACATCAGTGGTGTGGGAGCATTTCCATTTAGAAACCCCAAATAAAGTGAGATGTGTGTATTGTGATCGGCAGCTAGCCTACTGCAACAATACATCATCCATGATGCGCCATTTGACAAGCAACAAGTGTCCCTTGTGAGAGGATTTTTTCAAAGGCTGGAGAAATTATCTGTAAAAAAAGAAGTAGGCTAAGTCCTTCCACAGCAGATAAATTAATATTTTTGAATAAAAATCTCTAAAAAAGTGAGACATTGTGGCTTGATATTTTTTTATTAATATTCATTTTTCATGACCAAAATAACATTATGCACAGTGAGGAGCCTATAGGTTACAAGCTTCACATATTAGAACATTATAATAATAAAAAAACA
Source organism: Leuciscus leuciscus (assembly GCF_965113295.1). Taxonomy (NCBI): domain Eukaryota; kingdom Metazoa; phylum Chordata; class Actinopteri; order Cypriniformes; family Leuciscidae; genus Leuciscus; species Leuciscus leuciscus. The sequence continues at coordinate 14,242,554 of NC_138742.1, read as the reverse complement.
ACACATTTTTTTAATGGCTCGTCAAGGTTGTTTCAGATCAACACCTGCAAGTGACCACTAGGTGTCACCGTTGAGACGGGTGTCGGATTGATTCGAAGCCTCGAAACAATATGGCACATTTGGTTCAACTGTTTCATTGGTTCACGAGGCCTCGATTTTGCCATCACTACTTCTCAAGTGGAAGGCTGTGTCCTATGAGGCTGCATCCTTCCTAGAATCCTAGTCCAGTCCTACTGGTTGGGGTTGTAGGCTAGTGTCTTCCTGTCATGATTCCTGTCTTGTGTTCCCCTTGTCTTGTGTGGACTTATGTTATTTCCTGTTCTGTGCCATGTTTTGTAGTCCTTTGTAGTTTTTCTTGTTGATTAGTTCATGGTTGTTCCCAGGTGTGTCTTGTTCGCCAATCTCCCCTTGAGTGTTTATATACCCAAGTGTTTCTCATGTTCTTTGTCTGGTGTTGTTCTTCTATGGATGTTATGTGTGCGCTTGTTGTCAGTTTTGTTTGCTTTCCTTGCCCGTGTCTGCATTTATCAGTTTTGCCTGGATTTACTGTTATTATGTTTGTTTGAATAAATGTTTGCTGCATCTGGATCCCACTCTCGTTCCTCTGAAACAGCCACCGTTACACCTCTTCAGCATTAAATGCTAGAATGAGACAAGTCTAAGTGCGCATGGCTACGTCACACATGTTCCTGCCCCCATGGTCACGGCATGAAAATACTATTAAAACTTAATTTTGGAAAAAAAAACATTGTATTAAAAATCTTTATATTAACTAGCTTTCTATTAATGCAATACAGTGAATGACAACCGTCTGTAGTCTCCCAGTGACTTGCATTATTTGCAGTTTAGTGTTTGATGATTAATTTACATTTCTTACATTTCTTATATTTCAAAATGAATTCAGACAAGCTCAGCGTTCACTCGTTTTCTTCAGTTCTTTTTTGTGAATTGTAATGTGTGCAAAGGATTGTGGGTGATTTGAAGGACACAAAGGATTCACTTGATGCATCCTTCAAAAGAAACAAAGGCTACCTCCTAAAGATCCTTCAATTTGAGATGTGCAATCCGAGTTGTGCAGCCTTACTATCGCGATCTTTTAACGAATAATCGCACAGCTCTAGTGCATACAGTATGTATGAGGGTGAGTGTAGATGAGTTTACGTGTGTTGAATATGTACGTGCCTGGCTAGAATCATAAATGGAGGCAATGAAGTGTGGAGAATGAGTAAATAAACAGGAAAGGGTGAGGGAAGAACAGAGGGAGAGGAAGAGTAATGGTAAGAGATAAAGATGAGAGGTATGGGTTTAAATGCACTATTCACCTCATATCACTCTTTAGTTATTTTTCCCTGTTGTCATGGAATTCTAAAATGTGTCTATGCAGATGGATTGCAATATTTAAATGCAAGATATTATTTATTTCTGAAAATTGTATAGCAGGCTGACTAGTTCATCATAGAAAACTGCCATTCTGTTTCTGAACATCGTTGTAATTTTAACAGAAAAAGAATATAAAGCTACTACAGTAAAAACTTGTCTATTGGTTAACTGGAAATTACATTGTTCTATATTTAGTCAGAAATTATATAGTATTTAATGGGACAATACATGTACCTTTTACAATAAAATACTAGGCACATTACCTTAGTATTTCCCAGAAGTTTGAGTGTCAGCAAATCAGTGAAGAGATTCATGAGAGGGATAAGTACTTGCCCAATGCTCAGGCACTTTGTATACACTCCCTCTACTGATCAGAAATGTTAATGCACGCTGTACAGCACACACGTGAGGCTTGTTATTTATCATAAGATTACATGGACGTTCATGTTCATACATTCTTCCCTCAACCAGTTTAGGCAGATACTGTACTGTTGGTTTTGAGGGAGGTGTGCCTCTGAAATTATTTGCTTGCTTGTCTTTAAAGAAACAACACACTGTACCTTAACTGGAAAAGCAAACACAACAAGCGCTCATAACAACTTATCAAAATTTGCACTCCTGGCATGGTTCATTTAATCAAGTTTCGCAAAGAGACAAAAAAAAACCTGGTTAGTGAAAGAGGATGGTGAGATTAGAGAGAGGAAGAGAGAAAACTTGACTTGTGATCATATGCAAACATCACCATAAGAGCTAATTGTTGTCATAGCCATGCAACTCCCTTTCTTTCACCGTAGTAAGCAGTGTACACTTGAAATGAGAAGGGACAAAATAAGGACAGCGCTGCTTGTTTGACGTGCAGCGTTAGTCTTTGAATCTGACGGTGTGCTTTAAAATAGCTTTTTCAGTTTCAATTGAATTTGTCTTCCTTTTAACCAAATCAAGATACTGTTTGTTCTGTTTGTCTGTGTATAGTTGGATTATAGATTAGAAGAGAGAAAATGCAGTTCTCCTTTGTTCTTGTGAGTAAAATCCTCTGCCATTCATGCCACAGGCAGACACAGCAGCATGATGGGTTGCTGTTTACAATACTGCAACCTGGTGGAGGTGTTAAGGGGATGACAGCAATTTGCAGTAACAAAGTAGTCATTTGTTTTCAATGAGAGCTGCCGATTTGAGGTGACAAGAGGGACAGTGATAGGCTCATTAGCAGTATGTTTACATGCATGGTTATGATAGAGCCAAAGCAGGTTTTTTAATAGTCAAGCTACATTATCCCTCTCTCTGGGCAAGTATGACACAATGTGTAAATAAATATTTGAAGGATTAAAAATGTCATGCCATCTCTCTTGCAGAGCAAGCGCACAATGCTGAGGCCAATTGTAGTCTGATTAGCATACGTATGTAATGCTGAACGAAGCCATTACATTATCTAAAACTGGTACAATTTCAGTGTCTTAAAAAGATACATTATTGCTCTAATCTGACTGAAACTGAACTGTTAAATTGCGTGAAAATGCATTTACTCTCTAGATTTGTACAATTTTGATACAATATTATCTTTTGACATTTAGAGGTACCCGTTAAGACAGATTCAATTCATCATTAATTTATATACAAGGTAGGTTGTTTTACTTTCATGCATTGCATATATTCAGCATGTGGCAGTCTCAGTCCTGATGTTTTTTATCTTTTAAACAGGGCTGGATTGGGTAATGGTTTGTTCGCTACTTCAGTGAATTCTCCACTCTCATTGGCTGTATCGAACTTATATGGAGCCTCTCTGCTTTTCCGCAATAGACACCGGGTAATTGGGCTCTAGAGAGAGACTAATTCCATCAACACACACAAACTCAGCAAAATCCCCAGCTGCTCATGTACTTGAGAAGAGGCCTGCACTCCATTTCCTGCTCTTCTTTACCATTAGTGTCACATTCCGACACACACTTTTCTTACGAGCCTTGTCTCTTTATAGGGTTTTTCACACTTGAAACTGTTAAAGGGATAGTTTACCGAAAAATACAAATTGTCATCACTTACACATTTCTTGCAACTTTCTTTCTTCTGCTTAACAGACTATCCCTTTGCCCCAGGGTCATTCTTAACCCTGGGTTATCGTATTCCATATTTAATATTTTTATCATTCTAACTTTCATCTTGTTTTAGTAATTAATCCTGGGTAGTCAGGTTTAGAGATTTTACATAGCACATATGTAAACCATGTGTTAAAGGAACACTCCACCGTTTTTTGAAATAGGGCTTATTCACCTTCTTTCCTACATTTAGATAGGTGGGCAAATGCATTTTTGTCTCAGTGCATGCATTGTTTTAGTTTGACAGGGTTGGCGCTAGCTTAGCTTAGCATAATGAATGGACTCCTTTGTTGCCAGCTAGCATGTCCTGAGTAAAAGTGATATAAAAAAACCCCACCTAATTACTTCTTGTGGCCTGCGTATTCACAACAAGCACAAATAGCGATGCAGATTAACACTAGGCGATTTCCTATGCAGATTTTGACTTGGGACTATATTAGGGGGAAGCACAGGTGAAGCACTGCTACTTGGGCGCAGAGATATCATGCCCAAGTAGCAGTGCTTCGCCTGTGCTTCCCCCTAATATAGTCCTTAATATATAAGTCAATATCTGCCTAGGAAATCGCCTAGTGTTAAACTGCATCGCTATTTGTGCTTGTTGTGAATACGCAGGCCACAAGAAGTAATTAGGTAGGGTTTTTATTTTATTTTTATATCACTTTTATTCAGGACATGCTAGCTGGCAACAAAGGATTCCATTCATTATGCTAAGCTAAGCTCACGCCGACCCTGTCAAACTAAAACAATGCATGCACTGAGACAAAAATGCATTTGCCCACCTATCTAAATGTGGGAAAGAAGGTGAATAAGCCCTATTTCAAAAAACGGTGGAGTGTTCCTTTAAAGTTTTTATTTTATACATGAACATATGATCAATGGTAACCAGGTTTTATCCATTTTTGCAGATTTACTAGCATTGTTGTTTTTTGTTGTTGTTGTTTTTTTCGGCAGTTGCACTTTCAATATTCTGATTTGTTGTGGTTATTTTTTATTTATTTTTTATTTTAACATAAATTTGCAACTTGAATGGAAACATAGCTATTGATTAGACAAGTAGTACAGCATAAATAATTTACTCACCCTCAAGCCATCCTTGGTTTATATGACTTTCTTCTTTTAGCCGAACACAATCAGTTATGGCGGAAGGGTGACCTCTGACGCGATGTATGACAGGACGTATGACGTAGGCGTAGCATAAGCTTAGGTGAGAATTGACGCGGAAGCACAGAGGATAGAACAGAACAAAAAAAGTCGGTCATGAATTAGAAGTCTAAAATGGGAAGTTTTAAAGAAAAATGACGGAGGTTTTTGATATAAGAGAATACGTCATACGTCGGGTCAGAGGTCACCCTTCCTCAAGAACTCAGCTCTCTCATGATCGCATGTACGGTCGTCGCCGGAAGCCAGTGATTATAGTTTATAAAGTTTTAAATATGGATGTTTTTCTTACAAATACCCATCACTTCACTTCAAAAGGATGTATTTGCCCACTTGAGTCGTATAGATTACTTATATATATGGACGGATGTGCTTTTTGGAGCTTAAAAAATTTGGGCACTATTCAATGCAATTACAAAGCTGGGAAGAGCCCGGCTATTATTTAATATAACTCCGATTGTGTCGGCTGAAAGAAAAAAGTAATATACACCTAAGATGGCTTGAGGGTGAGTAAGTTATGAGAGAATTTTCCTTTAATAACTGCTTGTCCATCTGTGGAAATGTCACCTTGCACATTCTCTCAGGTTTTCTGAAGTCTTCTAAAACACACAGCAAAAAAATTGTGTGTCTTCACTTAACATATATGTCATTCATCAATTTAGATTGACAATTTTTTTAGACGCTAAAATCTAACAGCATGTGAAAGTTTGAGGCACTGAGGCAGTTTACGATTAGTTGTGTATCACTAAGCAATTCGTAATATTCTAAAAAGCCTAATTATCATAGCTATTTATTATCGGTACTATTAGTGAAATGAATAATATAAAATGTAACAAAGAAAATTGAGACATTGCTTAACCTGGGGTTTAAACTGGCCTTTACTGCTATATCTGGAGGGAAAAGCCCTTATGTCAGCTTTACCTCAATAACATTCCCATTTTGGTTGTGTTGAAATGTCATTGTAAATCACCAGCGCTGCAACAGAACATCCAATCAGAGGTGACAAGCACACAAACACACCCTCGCCATCTTGCCTCCAGTCACTGTGAAGTATGAACACAGACACATGTGATCACTGATCAAAATGTGTAAACATTACCCATTGAAATGTGATATTCTGAATTCAACACAGCAAACTCTGTGTGTCTTCCCAGGCCTGTAACTTTAACTAATCAAAAGACAGCTACCTTCGTCCCTCGTATTCTGTAAACCCTGTGTACAGTAAACACAACACACCCGTACCGCGTCCCAGCAGGTCTGAGATACCCTTTTAGCCTGGTACTTCTGAAATAATCACCACATGCAATTAAGCTCACAAGCAGATTTGTATTTTCCAACTTGTTTATCTTGGATCTGACTCATGAGGGACTTGAATTTGGACCAGCCATCTGAGATCTTCTAAAATGGTTATGTGCTAAAAAAGTCCAAGACAGATGGTTGAAAAGACTGGAGAGCAGAGAGAAAATTATGAGAAGAGTAAACGCATGATGAAGGGGATAAAAGGGGGAGTGGGAGCTGAATCCTGGAATAGCCAGCAAGTCAAGCTGCTAACTCCACCCCCTCACCCCCCCTCCCCTCTCTCTCTCTCTCTCTCTCTCTCTCTCTCTGGCAGTCTAACAGTCTGTCATTTGAGCAGACAGTGAGAGCAGGAGGGAGGAAAAACAGGGAGACTGAGCTGTGCTTTTGCCTGCTGTTGACTCGTCTTCTCGCTTGTGCAGTGACAGCCTGAGACTGGATGTCCGGACAGTAAATGATTCCCTAGCAGACTAGCTGGACTTTTGTTCCTCTTGGGATTTGTTTTGAGGTATTCCTCCACACCTCTTTGGAATTACCACTACAGGGATATCCCCGGCGTGAACGTGTGTGATGTGCCATGCCCATGCCTGCTAATCTTGTGGTCAGTGACTGGGGTAGACCATGAAGGGGGGCCACCACCATCGGGGCTGCGCCTGCCACCACTTGTTTCGGAAAGTCCTGGCAAAATGCGGCTGCTGTTATGCCCGGGTCAGAGGTCAGTGACTTTAACTTTGTCACAGATTACAAAGAGATGAAGGATAAGAAAACTACTACTACTCTTTGAGTTTGCAACTTCTTGGTCATGTGTGCTTTGTTGAATGCTAATTTTCGTGTAATTACTGGAGGTTTTCTTCCACGCTGGTGTTCTGATTTTCTTATTTGGTCTACGATCCTCTTCCAGCGGGTCTCGCTTTCCGGCATTGGCAGATGCTCACCCACCTTTTTCTTATCTCTACTCTCTAAATGTGTGAATGTATTGCATTGCATGCGTGTCGGGGGGGATTTGTCTGTGCCTCTTTTTCTTCTGCTCGCGCTCAGCTGGAGCAACAGATGTCTGTCACTTCTCCTGGTTACGGCTTCCCCTCACACTTTTCATCTCACTCCCCCTCTCAAAGGCATTCACACAATTATCGAGCGGCAAGAAAGGCGTGTGTGCATGTTTATGTTCATGCATTAGATGCAGCGTGTTTGCATGTAGATCAGAGTGCCATGTGTTCAGGTTTTTTTTTGGAGGAGCACGTGGGTGGATGAAACTCTGGGGGCTGCACAGAAACATTCCTTCCCCTATTTAACTCTGAGACTTTGACTAAGTACAGCCCCAGTCTCTCTTTCCTATCTTTTTTGGTTCGTCTCTCAGGATTTTCAGCCAGTCATTGAGGTTTCTATTGTGGTAGTTTTTCAATAAAATTACAATTCTGTCAACATTTACTTACCTTCATGTCATTCAAAACCTTTCTTTTTTGTTTATACAATGAAAGTCGGTGGGGTTTAATGTTGTTTTGGATCCCATTGAATTTCATTGTATGGACAAAAAAAGTTTTTGGAACATTCTTCAAAATCTCTTCTCTTGTGTTACACAGAAGAAAGTAGTTAATACAGGTTTGGAATGAAATAAATGAGTAGGCTAAATGATGACAGAATTATAATTTTGGGTGAACTATTCCTTTAAGGCTGCATTTTAAATGGGAGCTCCAAAGCAAAATGTCTTGCAATTACATATACGCAATTGCTTCATGCTATATTCCATCTGTTTTGAGTCTAAAATTTTATAATTGATGTTAAATATACTGCTTTAAAGCTTTCTTCATGTACTCTTTTATCATTGTTTCGACTCTGCGGGGCTCGGCATAGTTCAGATGCCTCTAGTTTAATCTCCAGTGCTTATGTAATGGATATTCTTCCTCTGAGCCAGAGTATGTGCTTTCTACCTTCACTTAGGATCATCTAAGTTAAACTATGACATCATTCTGAAATAGTGTTGTTACAATACCAAAATTTCAGTAATCGTTACTAATACCAGTAAAATGTATGTTTCACTGTTAATGTTTGGGGGCCATTTGGGGGCAGTCTTGGCCTAATGGTTAGAGAGTCAGACTTGAAACCCGAAGGTTGTGGATTCGATTCTCAGTATTGGGAGGAAAATGTAGGTAGTAGTGAATGAACAGCACTTTTTTCCACCCTAAATAACCAACTGAGGTGCCCTTGAGCAATGCACCTAACCCCCAATTGCTCCCTGGGCACCACAGCAAATGGTTGCCCACTGCTCCAGGTGTGTGTGTGTCCACGGTTTGCAGTGTGTAGCAGCTTAAAAACACAGAAACACACAGAAAGCGAGTGAAGTTGAATATAGAAACCGAGCAAAGAGTGTTCCCTTTATAATCAATCAATCAAGCTAATATCAAGTTTACTGACTGAAAGCTCCCGTAATAATTAAAAAATGTCTATACTACTCAGTGGATCTATTATTTGCATTATGTTTATACTTTGGTTACAATAAAACGATCCGCGAGCATGCAAAGCTCACGCTGAACAAACTATTGAGTGGATTCTGACTAACTTAAATGCCTCTGATTGACCATTGCGTTCACACTCTCTACAAACGTCTGTGGCTACAATGCAAAAATGCTACTGTTGACAACACTATTCTGGAGTCGTGCCAAACTGTGCGAGCCTAATAAGTTTTACATAGAGTGTGTGGCATCATGTGGGCCATCATGTTTAGATCTCATGACCAGATAAAAATTATTAATTTGATCTCCGAAGCCCCACTAATATTGCTCAGAGAATAACTGAATCATGGCTGACTGTGAATAGTGCATTTCTACCATGTAGAAAATGATAACTTTTGCATGATATGAGTAAACTGCTGTATCGGCCAAACAAAAATGACTGAGTGTACCTTTAAGCATCCATGAAGAGTAAATAAAACACCTCTTAAGTGGAAAATGCCAATGCACTTCCTTTCACTAGCAATGATGACCGTCTCGAAGTGACGGTACCCTGTGGTTACGTGTAGTCGATTTCAAGTGCTGCTCTAAGTCAGCAAATAGAATTTTAATGTTGGGCATTAGCATTAGGCTCTCCTTCTTAAATATAAATCACATTAGGAGAAAGCTGTAGGCAGATGGACACGCTTAAACCCATATGTGACTTCCTCCCACCATCTCCCTCTCTTTCACTTTCAAGATAATATGCCTCTTTCTGACACCTAAGCTCTATTCTCTATAATAGAAGGGAGTATAAATGCCTGGTTTATGTAAGAGTGTTTAATCACGCTCGGATGAGGGCTAAATGTTTATTCAGCCCTGGGAATAAAGTATACAACCTGAATGCTCACGGAGCAGGAGGGCTGTCGACGTGCTGTTTTTCTGCATGGTTAAAGGGGCAGACGTGATCGCAAGAGCTATAGGCTTGGTTCACAGTGTCACGCACATCCCTTTCGTGACCCTACAGATGTCTCTCTTAGTCTGAAACACACAGGCATGTCTCATACCCAGAGTGCAATGCAAACACTTGGATACACCCTTTTTGTTTTGATGTTTATAGGAAAAACAATCTAGATTGTGCAGAGATAATCATCTTCACATATCAGTTGTTTTCCAAAGGTTTTTCCTGTCTGTGAAGGTGTAATGGATGGAAAAGTCCAGTACTTTCACTTCCAGGAACCAACTTCCACAACCTGTAGTAATTTGACTTTGCCACTCCTCCTTAAAAAGTGATACTACAGTACACTCATGGTATCATATGGTAGTAGCCTACCACAGGATTTTGATATATACCATGGTACTGAATGATTACCAAATTGTAATACCATGATATTTATTTCGTCAGAGCCATGTCTTTTGTTTCTTTTATTTCACTTAAAAATATAGGTTATAGCATCTTCTAAATAATTTTTGTATATATATATATTGTAAGTGGTGCACTACTGTTTAAAATGTTTGGTGTCAGTAAGATTTATTTTTTAAATAAATCTCTCATGTTCACCAAGGCTGCATTTATTTGATAAAAAAATACAGTAATATTGTGAAATATTATTACAATTTTTAAATATTTATGGTCTAAAAGGGTTGTCCCTATTCTCTTAATGATTAATGGGTGTGTTTTGGGCGTAACACAATAAACCAATCAGAATCTCTCATCACCCATTCCCTTTAAAAGCCAGCTGCGCTCGCGCCATGGCGGATTGCTATTTACATGGCGGAATTTGCGAGCAGAAAGACTGAACGCTTCTCCAGAGAGGAAATGTATCTGCTTGTGCGCGAGGTTAAAGGACGCAAGCAGACCATCTATGGGACAAGCTGGATTCCACCATATCTTTATGGACACAATAATAATCTTTTACATTGTAATCCATTTATTTTTCATATTTGGCATGTTTGTGGGCTGCTGTGTGTGTAATAAGCAGTGTACACGCGTTGTGCACCCGCCTATTGGTGCATATTACTAATGCGCCCTTTAAATAACAAAATAAATACTGCGCCATTGACTTTAGACCAGATTTTTGTTTGTCAATGGCGCAGTCTATCTCAGTTGTCTCAAAATTGTAACGCGCCAACAATGTGCCTGAACAGACATTTTCAGACATGAGCGAACAAATAGCCGCAAATACATTTGCTATATAAACAACGTGGCGCAGGACGTGAAAATGATAACTGCGTCGGGCTGAAACTAGCAAAAAACACTTTTGGCGCGCCTGGCGCTTCATTGCGCCAAGTGTATGATAGGATCTTACATATGTCTTGATTCATTGTAAATTTATAAAAAACATCCTTCATGCTCAAATCTTACTTTTTTCTTTTCTTTTTTATATTTATATGCATCAGTATTACAAAAACTCAACTTCCATCCTTTCCCCAGTGGTGTAGCCATCTTTCCAATGACCAGCAGAATGCAATCACATTGCTTTTTTAGCCAAACCATCATTCTGGTAATTGCACAGCAGTGAAAGCTGTTTCTTTTCCACACTGCAGCTATAGATGGCTATTATTTACAAGCCCAGCAGGAATCCACCATATGACGTCTCTTCTCTCCTTCCTAATGAGCACCAAGTTTTGAGACGCATGACAATCATCTGCTCAGACACTATTAAGGTGACCATGACTATGTAGCTGAAACAGTTCCCCACTGATATCTGAATGAAAACACTTGATTGCTAAATAGGGTGTCTGCATGTATGCATATGTATCATTCATAGACCCACTTAGAGAATCAATAAACTTCAAACAGAAATCTTGGACGTAATGGCACCATGCATTGATTTTTATAAAATCAAGCATCAGCAGAAGCTTACAGTGAAGACAGCACATTTCAAAGTGATTGCTATTAGCATCACACTGAACTTGCTTCTAGAAAGACAAAATAAAATAAAATTGGACTTAAAAAATAAGAGCAAGGATAGAAAAATAGAGGGGGAGGAAGTAAAGGATGGAAGCAAACAGTCTGAAGAGACATAACTCAAGAATTGTTTCTGACCCGAGCTAAGAGTTTGTTATCTTTTTTGAAAATTGCTTGGCTCTGACAGAAACAGGAAGCTGAGTTTTTACCTCAGGAAAAAACATGTCTTTGACTAAAATGAGCTGAACAAAGGAGCTTGTTGTAGATTTTTGCAGCTGTGTTCATTGAGAAGAAGATGCCATACAGGCTGAAAACCATTTCTGATGTCCCATGGAAAAGAGACAGGAATTGTGCCCACTGATTAGCATGGTCACGTTGTTTATTAGCATGCACTGTCTGACTTGTTTTAGTATGCAAGTGACTAGAAATTGCAAGTCCTGCATGGATTTTTCCTGGTTAAAGTGGATTAGTTAGTGAACAAGACTTTCCTTAAAGGAGTCATGACATGGATTTTAATTTTAATTTTAATGTTCCTTGAGGTTAACTGCACAGACAAACACCCATATATCCACAAAAATTATTCTCTTCAACCTTAATTCTTGTCAGGTTGTTAGGATTGGCCAACTTCATTGCATAGGAAAAAGTATCAGTGCCCTCTCACTATTGCATGTGAGTAAGTGTTTTTAAACATTATTGATGTAAATTATGGTTTTATATCCACAGGGCCCTATTTTAACGATCTAAGCGCATGGTCTAAAGCGCATGGTCTAAGTTCACTTAGGGCATGTCCGAATCCACTTTTGCTAGTTTAACGACGGGAAAAATGGTCGGCGTGCCAGGCGCATGGTCTAAAAGGGTTGTCCCTATTCTCATAATGAGTAATGGGTGTGTTCTGGGATTTACGTGCGTTAAACCAATCAGAGTCTCATCTCCCATTCCCTTTAAATGCCAGTTGCGCTCACGCCAAGGCAGATTCGCTATTTACATGACGGAATTTTACAGTGGAAAGACCGAACGCGTCTCCAGAGCGCAAACGGATCTGCTCGTGCGCGTGGTAAAAGTGCGCAAGCAGACCATCTTTGGGACAAGCCGGATTCCACCATATCTTTATGTGCACAATAATAATCTTTCACATTGTAATCCTTTTATTTTAAATATTTGGCATGTTTGTGTGCTGCTGTGCGTCCATGTGTGTTTAATAAGCAGAGTGCACGCGCATTGTGGACCCGCCTATAGGTGCACATTACTAACGCGCTCATTAAATAACAAAATTGACTTTAGACCAGGTTTCAGTTGGTCAATGGCGCAGTCTATTTCTGTTGCCTCAAAATAGTAACGCGCCAACAATGCGCCAGAACACACCTCGTTTTCAGACCAGCACGCCCATGGGCGCACAAATGGGTGCAAATGCATTTGCTATTTAAACAACGTGGCACAGGACGTGAAAATGGGCCCATAATGTTTTCAAAACACTTACTCATGCTTACAAATCGCAAATCCCCTCATATCCAAATGAGACATTTTTCAAGCATGATTAAATACATTTTATTTTTGTGCTGAGGATGTTTCAAGCTATGAAACTTGTGGGATGTTCACAGACCCGTTTATGTGTTCAAAATTAGATTTCTCATGTCAGGCTCCCTTTAAATTTATTAGAACGTCTGCAAAGATTTAAAAAAGTTTCTGCTCTCTTTAATGTGTTCAGTTGTTAATGGATAAATGATTACTTGAACTCCCTGCTATCCCTGGAAGTCTGTTGTGATGCAGATATTTGAATCTCTAGCCTTATCTTCAGCATGATCCTGCAAATGCAACCTATATCATGAAAACAAAATGGCCGTCCCAAAAACACTTTTACTTTACCGAAGTACATGATCTTCAGAGGCTTGTAAACCCTTATAACCCATCTGCTTTAGATGGCTGGTGAAGAACAACGATTTAATGAAGCCCGGGTATGAGCATGTGCTTCTCGTCATGGTAGTGATTAAGAGGGAGACAGTACCACTCTGCAGTAAATCACAACATCTGCTGCCATATTGCATTTCTACCACTGCAAAGCCCCCTACACCTCCAGTGGTATTTTGCAAACCTACAGGTAATCTTGCTTTTATATATACTTTCCCAGAGTACAGGCAGTCATAACATGTGTGAATAAATCAGACAGGCTCCAGTGGCAGGAAAGAAGGGAGCGAATCGAGTAAGAAGGACCTTAGCGCTGTTACTCTGCCAAGAGAATGTTCTCCTTTCCAAGCCTCTGTTTTCTCTGGCCGTGGCGTATATTGAAACCAATGGCTCCACGCTTTCTGCCTCCCCGTGGCTTCATTTTCACCTGCAGGTTTCATTTAGTTTTCACCCCAAGCCAGTTTCGAAAGCTGACTGGGGTGATGCCTGAAAGGCATGATAAAGGCCAATTAAGGGTGGAGAACGTGTCACAACAACAATTGTTTGTCTCTCAGTCTCTCATGTACACATTTATGGCGCTTTTCCACTGCATGGTACGGCTCGGTACGGGTCACTATATGTAATTTTTGTTTGTCGCTAGGGGTCGCTAATCTTTTACAATAACAAAGGCGTAGATTGATGACGCAGTGATAAGCAGAATCATGGAGCTTGCTGTCATGCTAATGGATCTAATAATGTTTATGGATGAGATATTACATCATTGACAAGCGACAAGGGACGAGCACTATTTAAAATTGTGAATTTCTTTGAATTTACAAATTCTTGGAAACATTTAGGATAATGTAAGTACATAATTGAAAGAAATATATAACACTGTGCAAGTGGTTTTTAGATATTTTGATACAAAATTCGTACATATTGTACCTTTAAATAGTACCACCTCGGTTAAGGTTCCAAGCGAGCCATACCGATACTAAAATGTGACGTGTAATCACTGCAGATCACTAATTGGTCAGAGAGAATCGTCACTACCAGCGTCACTGGATTTGTCCACTGCGAACTTCTTCGTCCTGCAGTGAAAAACATCCACATGTCGAGAATCAAGAACACCATTCCATCGATATGCTCCATTGCTTCTTTGTTTTGCGTTTGTTTGTGTCGTGTTTATGATTATGTCACGGCAGTAGAGGCGGCACAACTATAATGATCAGTCTATTATTACTTTGAAGCGGTACTAAACTGCAATGGAAAAGCAAACCAAGCCGAGCCGTGCCGTGCCGTGCCGTGCCGTGCCGTGCTGAGCCAAGCCAAGCCGTACCATGCAGTGGAAAAGCGCCAATACAGTCCATCTGTTTCTCTAAACCCAAGTGTATACTACAAGACAGAAACTTGTTGCATTTTGATGTGTACTTTTTTCTGTACTATGCAAATCATTGCAAAAAAAATGGGTGAAAACTCTACCTTCGTATTGTTTGTTGACATACTGGCTGTATCTGAAATCACCCCCTGTACCGTCATTCACTAATCCTTGCGTTACTCCACAAATATAGTCTATTTAAAGAAGTAAATGAAAACGAGAGAGCGAATTCGGACCCTAGCTATGTTTCTATACAAAGTTACGAATTTAACTTAGTAAGCGCAAAATTGGAATGTCTCATAAAACATTTGCGAATAAGCATTGTGCTTGAGCTGAACATGAGCTGGTGAACTTTATTTCAAGGTGAGCTGCCCTACACACTGCTTTGCTTTGTCTTGGTCTCAGTATTCCCAGATTCCTGCTGGATTTGTCAAGGACGCACATCCAGGCCATCACAAGCCCACCTGAGGCCAGTGTCTCTGAACAATCTTGACTCACCCTCGTAATGAGCTGGCGCTCACAATGCTTGGCACTTACTCAACCAAGAGAGAGGGGGAGAGGGCTTCACAACCAAAGCAATAAGAATTATCTCATACAAAAAAGACTGATCTGCTCCCATTACACATGAACACTGATAAGTGGCTGGTCAAGGGGTTGTCTGATTGGACAGGTTATTAGCTGCTATTTAGCAGACTTTTTTATGCAGGGCCACTTACCACAGCCTGAATGCTTTGAACAACCTGGGTTTGAAGTGCTTATCTCAAGGGTACAGTGGTTCTAAAGTCCTTCCTATCTATCTATCTATCTATCTATCTATCTATCTATCTATCTATCTATCTATCTATCTATCTATCTATCTATCTATCTATCTATCTATCTATCTATCTATCTATCTATCTATCTATCTATCTGTCTGTCTGTCTGTGAGTGATATTATCTATCTGTCTGTCTGTCTGTCTGTCTGTCTTAGATGTTATCTATCT
The DNA here is from genome assembly GCF_965113295.1 of Leuciscus leuciscus. Lineage (NCBI taxonomy): Eukaryota > Metazoa > Chordata > Actinopteri > Cypriniformes > Leuciscidae > Leuciscus > Leuciscus leuciscus. The sequence continues at coordinate 14,227,051 of NC_138742.1, read as the reverse complement.
ATCTATCTATCTATCTATCTATCTATCTATCTATCTATCTATCTATCTATCTGTCTATCTGTCTATCTGTCTATCTGTCTGTCTGTCTGTCTGTGAGTGATATTATCTATCTGTCTGTCTGTCTGTCTGTCTTAGATGTTATCTATCTATCTATCTATCTATCTATCTATCTATCTATCTATCTATCTATCTATCTATCTATCTATCTATCTATCTATCTATCTATCTATCTATCTATCTATCTATCTATCTATCTATCTATCTATCTATCTATCTATCTATCTATCTATCTATCTATCTATCCAACTATGGATTGATGGATATGATTTGCAATAGATAGATGTTCAAATCCCACTAGACCACTGAAGTTTATAGATCATGTTCTTTTTTGACTTGGCAGACATCTTTTTTTGTCATCCACTTATAAGGTCTCATTCCTCCATGCATTATGGAAAAAGCTGCAAAAATAGCAAAAAATGAAAGTAAGCTGAGGTACTTGAGACTGCTCTTCACTAAGTATTAGGAGATATTTTTAACACGGCACCCCATCCCCCTTCTTTCTCTCTATCTGTCTTTCTTTCCTTCCCTCATTTGCTCTCCCTCTATATCACTATAAATCTCCCTGATATATTTTCTTTCCATCCCTCACTCTTTCCATCTCTTGCTCAGTCTCTTACTCACATTCAGCTCCTCCAGCAGAATGAAGAAATAGCCTCAGCCGAAAATTGGGCAGAAAGTTGTATGATATGCCTGCGAGGAATGTGAATGTCAAGTGGAGCATTAAGATCATTCCAGGGGCAAATCTCACATTCTGATTCTCTCTCCCCTGAACCAGGCTAAAATAAACTTCTGTCCATCTGGATGCAATACCTCCTCAACTATATTCACCTTTGCTTTTCCTCAGCCTTTCACTCTCTCTTTCTTTCCGTCTCTGACCCAGAGGAGGTCTATACTATGTGGAAAAAATAATCCGTTAACATTCCCATTCATCTTAAAGGCCGCTGCTCAGTGGGCATCCTTGTAAGTGTGTGATTTGAAATCTGCCATCTTTGCTCATGTGACTACAGTTCTTTTGAAGCTGTAAATGTAATTTGGCTTATCGGATGGTGTAGAGGCCCGGCACCTACCATCTAAACCTTGACCCCTTGGAACCCCCACAGACATTTTCCACCTTGTTTTCTGCACCGAGGTGTGTGCTGTTTGCATCAGTGTAAGGACGAGGAGAATGAGGGGACAAGTTATTAGACACAGGAGTGCATTCCATGCCTTGTTTAGAAAAAAAGAAAGAGGGAGGACATCGTTCTTCTGAATTCCACAGTCTGCTGTTCTTTGAACATAGCTAATCTCTGCTCTAAATTGTGCTGTGATTCACAACATTACAAATGCCAGAATGAGCAACACGCTTCTGGTGTTTATCTTGGTGGAAAGAGGAGAGTTTTCATTTACCGTTGATGTGTATTTTAGTGGTGCATTATTGAATTGATTTTCAACACAAAGGTCTCTCTGTCACTGCTGGCAGTCTCTTGAAGTTGTCTTGAAATCTCAAGGGTTTTCCACGGACAGCATTGGTAGATATAAATTTTCTTGTAGTGAACAAACGAATTGTAGAAACAGAAACAGCTCTTTAACCTCTTGGACCAACAGCAGCTTGACTCCATGTACACAGAATACAAAAAAAGGACAGATGCTCATTGCTAAGGCTCAGAGCGAGCATGAGAATAATAGCTTGTTTATGAAATCCAGCGTGTTATCCTCTTATGCAACAAGCCAGCGACTTACTAAGAAATGCATGTCTGTATACAGTTACTTCTGACCTTGGGCGGAAATGAAATGCATATAACGGACAGTACTTCTAAAGCGGACATTGTGTACTTTCATTTTAGAACAGAAAGTGTGCTGCTTCAGCGTCAAGCTTTGTTAGTTAAGTCACTCCTGTGGTTTTCGGCTTAAACTGCTGATCTAAGTGCCATATGAGGCCCAATGCTGGTTTAATTAGAAAAAGAAACACAGGGAGAAAGAATGCTTACGGTTTAGAGGGACTATGTTCTAATGATTGTATTTTGATATATATATACCATGGTACTGATGATTGATGACTCTGACATTCAGATATCATTAGTATTTATATTGTATACCTTGGTACTTCAAAAAATACCATAGCAATATTATGGGACGTGTTTAAAAAATTGGTATTTAAACGATACCATGTCCAAAAACATGTTCATACTATGGTATTTAGTAAAAAAAAAAAAGAAGAAACCTTGCAAAAAGAATTATACAATGTTCCATGGTCCAATATGGTATGGTAAAACCATGATACATTGAAATGTACATGGTACTAGTGTTGATTGCTTTATGAAATTCACATAACATGGTATTTATATTGTACTCCTAGGTACTTCAAAGAATTCCGCACTAATGTCATGGTACATCTCCAAAAAGCATGTTCATTTCACAATATTCTTCTTCTATGGATAGGCATATAAAGTAGATATAGCCAGCTATCATAAATCTTATCTATCCATTCATCCTAATTAATATCTGTCCATATCTAATATGATTTATGATAGATGGATGGATCTTTCTTTCTTTCATTTTTCCGTCCTGACTGACTGGCAGACAGACAGACAGACGGACAGACAGAAGCAACACTTACCATGGTGCTATTGTAGTGTTTTGGGAATGTCCCACGTTAGTACTATGGTATTCAGGGAAGTACCCTGGCTTACCATATAGGCTAAACACCTACATGAATTTCAGTACCATATATATCAAAGTACCAAGGTATTACCATTAGATCCCACTATTCCATGGTACATCACAGTAGATTTTGTCAGGAACACAGAAGGTTATCAGATGGTAATACCATGACACAATGTCATTATAAAACATGGTATTATCTCCAGCTTCATGCCCATAAATGTGTTAAATACCATAGTATTTCTAGTGAAAGAAAGAAGTGATCTGTGATCTAATAGCAGATGGTAATACCATGGTACGTTGATTAATAATTGATAACCTTTGATACCGAGAAAAATGAAGAACAAAAAAGAAAGAAAGAAAGATTTCTACCAGTAAACAAATGCAGGTTTTGCTGACACCAGCCCTTCACTCAGTTGACAGTGCTCTGCATTTTCACAGTCAGTCAGTCTCTTGCGCTGAACATGACAGTGATTGGCTTCAGTGTGACTTTGATGTGAGTTATAACAAGCTCACTGTGTAAAGTGAACTTTCAGACGTGTGTGTGCATGCCTATGTCAGTTGATGCCCATAACGTGCCTCTCTGACAGCTTTTCTTTTGTGTGGTTGTCCCTAACTCTCATCCTTTGGGGTTTAGTTGCCATGGCAATGTGATTTAGAAGAAAACAGAGAGATATGGGAAGGAAAGAAAATTTGCACTGGAGGCTTAACAGCCATTATTGGTCTGCACATACTGTATAAAGTGTGCAATCAGTCATGTTAACTATATGCACCTATGAGTCACTGGAAGCATCGTCATTTTTAAGCATTACACAAAAACAGAGATCATCCCACGCAGAAAGTGACACCCATTAAGCTACCACAACATAACTGAGAAAAAATGCAAAATACAAAATCATTAAAATCTATCTAATAGAGGGCATCTGTTGTTTTTAAATATAGGTAAGTGCATAAAATATTAAGTTTCTTATATATTACATAAATATCTTTGCTCTTTTGTTTCTCAAGTAAATGTAACTTTTAAGGATGTTCAGATGTTGTTGTTGTTGCGTCAAGTTATCGATTGTATCGAAAGAACTGTGGGAGGTCTGTAAAAAAAGAATGTAAAAATATTTTCTGTGCACTCTGCAACGCATGATGCTCTGCTGTGATCATGTGTGGGTACAGTAGGAGAGGGGGATGCAGGCATCTTCAGGGAGCTTTTTTTTCTTTTTTTTTCTAATGATCATAATTGTGTATATCCGTGCACACACAGGCTGTGCCACGTGGACACGCTCGTACTGCAGGGCTTATTTTCTGGAACAATCTCCATGAGCCATCCAATCAGTGGCATCTGGGCCCAAAAATTCTGCTTCATGAACCAAAGGCTGCTATAGGCAGATAAAAGCTTACACACAGGGAGGTCCTCCTACACACTCATTGTCACATGCACAATTGCTGTGTTTTGTGATGGAATATGAGGTACAGACACAAAGTAGATGGAAAGAAAAACTTCAGATGTTTATGGACCGAAGCGATGTGTATGGAGAGTGTGTTCATCTTATTGGGATGCCAGTTCTTCTGTTATTCTCTTACTTAATTATTCCGCATAGGGAACAGGTGCTGTTGGTTTTCTCCACCCGCATGTGTGCCCACGTGATCAGGATGTTATTGTTGCCCAGGGCGCCGATTGAAAAACATGCAGATTGCTCACTATTACAGTGTATGGATCTTCATAATGGACTCAGATAAACAACAGAACTCTTCTTTAGAATGTATATAGACGCCATAGATTCTATCTAAATACATATTCAAATACTACAGTAAAAACATGCAAAACCATGCTCAGTCTCACTAGTTTGATTTTGTGTAAACACTAGATTAATTGATTGATTAGTTGCTCGATTGGCGGCAGGTTTTGTTTGTGCTTGTGATGTAAGTTGTTCCTGAATGGCCTCTTTGACATCATTCTTTGTAAAGCATATTATTTTTGTTGAGACTGAGTCTCTCTGTTCATCAGTTTCTATCTGTCCCTGTGGATGAGCTTTGACCGGGGCAATTTTTCAATTTTTTTGCCATATGATGTCATTGTTTTTAAAAGTGTTCCCTTTGACACACTCAACTGCAATGCAAAAATGTAGACCGCGATTATTTGACCTCCTGTCTTGTTACATCATATATCAAAATGCTAAAGCTTAAGACCTAGTTGCAACAAACTCCTTAAGCTCCTTAAGAAAGCCACTCATTGTAATTATAAATTAATTATTGCTAAGCGTTTGTTGCAACCAGCTGCATTATACTATTTTATAGCGGTCACATATTGCTAAATGGGAAATTAAAGGGATAGTTTACCCATTTTAATTTTTTTTTCTCACCATTTGCTTTTTGTATTAATTTCTTTTTCTTTTGTGGAACACAAAAGTATATTTTGAAGAATGTTTAAAACCCTTCAAAGTCCATTGTACCCAGTTGTACATTCATTGTATTGACAAAATAATTTACTTACTTTTTTTTTTAGTTCCTTGAATTTGGAAGGGCATGAGGGTGAGAAAATGATTTTCATTTTTGGCTGAACTATTCCTTTTTTTCCAAGTTAAATGTTGTTTGGTTTAGTCATGGCAGATATTTTCTGTAGTCAATGCTTTCTACATGTTTGATTTGATTCGCTCACATACTGGTAGTTTACATCAGCGTGGGTCAAATATCGTTCTTACAATTTGATTTAATCTACGTATTGTGTTACAGTTCCTAATAAAGTTACCGATCCACTGGCGAGTAACTCTGCACACGCTCTAGCTCACTCATCTCTCTCTTGTATCAATGACGTTCACATTCAGGATTCTGTGGTGCTTTCTAAAGCTGACAGCGAAAAGATAAATCTGAGTCATCAGGAACCGCCAAGCTCATCGTTCCCTCTGTTAGTGACCCCCTCCTCTCTTCCACTCTATAACAGCAGCAGGGTCCGTCTGGGTGAGTGCGTCAGCAGTGATGGGTGATGTCGGGGTTGACTCAGGTCTCTAGTCTGGGGTGTAATTTACATCTCTTTTACCCCTCATTTGTAGTGTCAGCAGGGCCTGAGCCAGGAAAGCAGATAGCCACAGTCTTGGTCTTGCGCAGCGGTTTTGCATCTGTGGTGGAACATGGCAAGAGGACAAGGGAGAGAGGCCGGGGTTGCGGTAGGAAGGCTTTTGGGAGCAGCCGGGCAGGAATGCTGTGGCTTGTGCAATGCCACTCAATTCCCTCACCATCATACAGACAGCATTAATAGAGTGGTAAGCCTCTTACTCAGACGCTCTGGAGCGTGAGACTGCTATCGCTAGTGCATTTTGCATTTTTTATGCCTAGTTTCGCTTTTTATAGTCATCAAAATGCACCAAATCCGGTCATTTCATCAGATTATGGAGTGGCATTTAGGGCAGGTCCTCTGACTTCAGCATGTGCGCATGCTTATAATAGTTATCTGTGTGACGGTTCAACTTTTCTCATTCAGCCTGTCTCCTGAGAAAGCAGCTGATATGGCGAAATGGGAGGGTGTCTCTGATGCTGTAGCGGAGAAGGTGAAAGTCTACTGTCATGACTCTGTTGGGAGGACTGAAGTGCACTTATCGGTGTTCAGACTGGATGTTTTATGACATACGTGTGTAAGTGAGGTGGTAATTATACTTTGTCAGCCTGACTGTGTGTGCGTGCCTGAGTTTGCTGTACGTGCGCATACTTATACTTCCATAATATCTGGACACTTTTGTGTTTTTCTGCGCGTTATAGTGTGCCTACGTGTTCAGGTATTGCATTTGTAGCCTCTTAAGATGTGGAAAATCCTTTTCCGTACTCAGGAACAAAAGATCAATAAATCCAGGGATGATGACTTCTGGAACACACAGGGTTTGTTTATGTGTATGTGGTTCTTCATCTTTGGCCTGTGGCTTCATAGTATTCATATCGGTAACTCAGAGAGGGCTGCTTCTCTTTGCTTATGCCATTACCACAAATCTGTTCTTCATACTTGTGGGGGACTGATGACGGATCAGGATGCTACAACAACGTTTTAAAGCCACATTAAAATGTACAAAAAATTCTAAGATATGAAGAATTACTAAATTAAAAGCATAATATTATGTGAATGAATTAGAAATATTTCGCATTACGAGAAAAGGTGTGATTATCACAATAGGAATACTAGCCTACTGTACTTTTTTTTTGTAATTTTGACTTTATTCTTAAAATATTACTACTTCAATGTCATAATGTTATGATTTTTATTCTCAGAACATTTTGACTTTTTCCCCTTTTCCCCTTTTTTTAAATTGTTTGGACCAAAATGGTGTTTTAGGATTCAGCATGCCTTAAGTTTTGATAGATAGGGAATCATAAGGTGGGCAAACCCACAGCTCTGATCTATTTGAATGGGGGAAAATGGAAATTTCTCTGTAATTGGGCAGGGTGTGGGCACTGCAGGGCATTTGTGGTTGAAGGTCTCTGGGGTTGAGGAGGCCGACAGCGACTGCGCTATGCTGCAGGATGGGGGAGTGGAGGAGAGCAAAAGAGCATGTGGCAGAGAAAATGCAAAGGAGAAAGACGGGGAGGGTGGAAGAGCAACGGATGAAACAGCCAAGTGCCAGTTCTCATCAATTAAACAAACATACATGAAAAAGCGTGATTAAAGGGATAGTTCACCCCAAAATAAAAATGCTGTCATCGTTTACTCACCCTTTATAAACTACAAAAAACATTTGACTTTCTTCCAAAATACAAAAGTGGAAATTTTGAAAAATATATTGGTGTTTCCCCCCCCTTGCAATTACAATGAATGGGGACTGGAGCTTTCAAGCTTTAAAAAGGACCCAAAGCATCCTAAAAGTATCATAAAAATGGTCCATACGACTCATGTGCTATATTAGTAATTCAAACTGGTTGTCATTTTTGGTGAGAAACCAACTGAAATGTAACTAGTTATTATTAGTCAGTTAATTACTGATAATGTTGCCATCCACTGAACTGTTAACAGCTGCTGACGGATCCTTGAGTCAGTGAAATTAATCAGTCTTATTCTTGAACTAATCATTCAGACTGGTTAGACTTACTGACCTAATCATTCATGAATCAGACTACTACTTTCAAGAATATAATATATTCAGCGAGTCTGTTTGTCACAGAAATCTATAGTATTTTTTCTGAAGTCTTAACATATGGGGCCCTATTTTAACGATCTGAAACGCAAGTGTCAAGCGCAAAGCGCAAGTAACTTTGTGGGCGGGTCTCGGCGCTGTTGCTATTTTCCCGGCGGGATAAATGCCTCTTGCGCCAGGCGCAAATCTAAAATGGGTTGGTCTGAAGTAGCTTCATTATTCATAGGTGTGGTTTGGACGTAACGTGAAATAAACCAATCAGAGCGTCATCTCACATTCCCTTTAAGAGCAGACGTGCTTTTTCCATAGCGGATTGCTATTGTAAAGGCGGATTTGCCAGGTGCGCGCCAGGAGCGGTTCACAGCCAAGGAGAGCAACGCTCTCGTCACGGCCGTAAAAGAGAGAAGTTACATTGAAATGGAGAAACCCACCCAAATTAACTTCGGTTAAACAGGCGTATGATAATTTGGGTAAATGTGTAAGCTAGATGTATGCTTTTATAATAAATAGTCTATCTATCTATCTATCTATCTATCTATCTATCTATCTATCTATCTATCTATCTATCTATCTATCTATCTATCTATCTATCTATCTATCTATCTATCTATCTATCTATCTATCTATCTATCGTAATAATGTATGATTTGCAAAAATGAAAACTGCTGCTTCTGTGTAGATGAGAGAATCAAAGTGTATGCGCGTTGTGCACACGCTACATTGATTATGGCCAAGTATGTGCCCTTAAAATAGCATATGAATAACATGCGCAACGCGCCACTGACTTTAAACAATTTTTTCCTGGTTAGTGGCGCAATTGTTTTCTAAACCTGCAAAATAGCATGAAGGAACGTTTGCGCCGGAACACGCCTCCTCTTTGCTGAACCGCCCTGGGGAGCGCAAGTGTATTTCCTAACTTACCGACGTGCTTCTGTGGAGGGAAAAGTCCGCTTTGCGCGGGTGCAGAATAGGAATGATACATGTGTCGGTGTACAAAGTCACTTGCGCTGGGTGCAAGATAGGGCCCATAGTCTGTTTTTATACTTTCATCATGCTCTTTTTAAAGTTTGAAAGCATTAGTCCCCAGAAAGAAACTCATAGACTGTTGGTTGAGAAATGATCTTTTTAGCTGAAGAAGCACAGAAAAGAGGGAAAAAATAATTAAACCCCCAAATAAGGCGGTGACCATAAACAGCAGGCTACATTTAAAAGTTTTGCTGCATTGCAAGGAAAAACTAAGCCAGGAAATGGCTGTAATCACAGCCAGCCAGTTGGTTTGAGAGCAGGAGATGGAGTGTGTAGCCACAAGCTCAGAGCAAATGATGTTAATGGTGCAGTGTAGTGTAGTACAGTTCGACCCGGTACGGCGTGTTACGTGTCTGCTCAGGAGATGCTGTCCTTCAGTGCCACTACACACACAGACCTGTCTGTCCCGCTCGCACCGTTCCATTTCCTCTGCGTAGGTGAAATGCAATCTATTGGCCAGGTCTGGGTTGAGAACAAGTGGTTTAGAAGTGAGAGCGAGACAAAGAGCAGGAACTACATACTTCAGGACAACAGAGAAAAATAGACACTCCAAATGATTCTGCATTTGGGGCTCCTCTCGCATGCCACTCTCATTCATGGTTGAATGATGCTCTAATTGTAGAATGAGAGGACACTACAATTACACTACCCAAGCAATGTTAACACATTAGAAGGATAGTTCACCCCAAAATGAAAATGTACTTGCCCTCATGTCTTTCCAAACCTGTATGACTTTCCTTCTTTTGCAAAACACAAAAGATAATGTTTTGAAAAATGTCTCTGTTTCTTTTCAATGAAATTCAGTCGCATTCAGTGTTATTTTGGACCTCACTGATTTTCATTGTATGGACAAAAATAGCTAAAGTAATCTTCAGAGAAATAATCTCCTCTTGTAGTCCCTTTCAAAGCGAGCCATATAAACAAAAACAGGGAAAACATTTTTTGTTTGACCTATCCCTTTAAACCTCTATGTATAAATGCGTGACACTGTCCACAACAATATTTGAAAGCCCAATGATTTGTTTTCGATTTAAAAATATTTTTTCCTTGCATTCCTGCTTTAGAGCTCATCATAACTAGACATACATGCCTTTTTCAGGTTTAGAATTTTTTTTAAAGTTAGGCTACCTTATATATCCAGATGATTCAAGACTGTAGGAATCAGTGTTCTTCAAAACATTTAAATAAGGATTATCTTGATTTTTTGTTATTTTAGCTTATTTCAATGCTTGTTTTGTCTTATTTTAAACAATTTAAAAGGAATAGTTCACCCAAAAAGGAAAATGTTGTCACTTGTAGGTAACCAAATAGCTGGGTCCTATTGACTTCCATAGTATAAAAAAATAAATAAAAAAAACTATAGAAGTCAATGGGGCCAAACAGAAGTCTGGAACAACCTGAGGGTGAGTAAACTATGACAGAATTTAAATTTTTGGGTGAACTATCCCTTTAAGTCATCTTAAGGTTCCCTTGCAAGTTTGCTGATGCCCCCTAGTGGGTCCTGGTGCCCTGGTTGAGAACTGCTGTTGTAGGTGTTTTTACTGAAGGTTGGGGGAGGACACATCATCCATCCAAGAGCAAACTTGCTTCTTCTGTGTGGGTGGAAATGAGAAAGCCTGTGTTAGGTGCAATCTCCAGAAATTGGATTATAGCTATATTAGATGGCTGCAAAGAGGAAGTTGATGGAAAACCAAATTGTTCATGACACATTTATTTAGCTAACGCAGTTTTCCCCCAAATAATGTCCATACTAAAGTACATAACATCTTCATATTTTCCAAAGCCTTTTCTGCTCTAGCCTCCAAACTTTTAGATGACATCTAGTTATCTACAAATTACACTCTGTGTTTATATTACAGTCCATATCCACCTGGGATTGTAAACAAAATATTTATGTATTTGGATCTATGTCTTTTCCCATCCTATATGAAGAAAGCATAAGGTGCAGATGCAGTGACTCAACCCCAGTTCAAACGCAGTGACCATGGCTGTGCCAAACAAAAGCTGACTAAAGATCTGCAGGTCTCCAGAGGCCTGAGCCTCTCTGAAAATTGCCACCCATTAGAGCCAACACACTCCCTCCTGCAGCGCTGCTGCCTCAGCACTCTACCACACACAATCAATAAGTGGAAATGGTGCCCAAATTCCTGGAAAGGTGCACTCCAAAACACATTGGTCTTCACATGCACACGTTATCACAAACATTTCTACATGATTTCAAGCAGTGACATACTTTTATGGCTAATGAGTTTCTTTCATTTCTTGAGCTGTATATGTGTTACATAAGGCAAATATATTGAACAAAATGACATTATCAATATCTTTGTCTATTTCAGCAGTAAATATCATTCATAGTACCACTCACATTATCACTTGATATAAACACAAACTTGACTAATTTAGGAAGGTTTATACTTTCAAGAAAAACGTCTCGGGTTACGACTGTAGCCAAGGGAACGAGACATTGCGTCGATGACGACACTTTGGGGAGCACCCTTTGTGTAACGCATCTGTATGAATGAAACTAATCCGATCCTGATTGGTGCTGCGTCATGACGTAACATGTGACGGCATACACGGAAGCTACAAAGGGATGCCGGCACACAACAGAGTTAGCTTCTGCAGTGAAGCAAGTCGCTCCCAGGCAGGGGAAGGTGTGGCGAAGGGACACCGTGTCTTGTTCTCTTTTCAGGGAACATGGGTTACAGTCATAACCCAAGACGATGTCGACGTCGATGACAACACTTTGGGGAATGAGTACCCACTATGCCACACCGAGCCCTGCCTGTCCCAGTGTAAAGCTGTGCACAGGCACACTTAGGACGAGAGCACTAGAGTGCCGTAGAAGGGCGTAGAAGGAATGTCCAGGCTATAGAATCTGATAAAAGTATGAGGGGGTGGCCCATCCTATTTCATCGCACACTTATTGGATCAGGGCCCCTGAAAGGAGGGCTCTAGAGGACGCCATGCCTCTGGTTGAATGAGCCCTCACGGCCAAAGGTGAAGGCAAGCTGCGCACCTGATAGGCCATAGAGATAGCCTGAACGATAAAGTTACTAATGGTCTGTTTGGATGCGGGAAACCTGCACAGGAGTGCTATGATGTTTGAAAACCATACTCGGGCCGGCCAGTACAGGCTACTAGAAGTAGGCTGATCCCGTCTCGACGGACCCTCTCCAGAACTCCCGGGAGCAGAGCGATCGGGGGAAAAGCGTACTGGCGTAGACTCGGCCATGTCTGTACCATGGTATCCAACCCCAATGGGGTGAGAGAAAACCACAGTGGACAGTGGGACGTCTCTCGAGACGCGAACAAATCCACTTTCACTGGGCCGAACCTCTCTTATATCGACTTCACCACCTCGGTGTGAAGTCTCCATTCCCCGGGCATCAGCCCCTGCCTCAACAGGATGTCTGCTATCTGATTCGGGTCCCCTTGGACGTGTATTGCTCTGAGAGATAACAGTTTCCTCTGGGACCACAGGAGGATCTGATGCGCTAATCTGGATAGAGGGCACGATCTCAGAACCCCCTGATGAATCAAGTTAGAAGACCACCGACACATGCGTGTCCCTTAGATCTATCGTGACAAACCAATCCTCAGATTTGATCTGACTCACGATGATGGGAATAGTGAGCATCTTGAACCTGAATCTCCTCAGAGACCTATTCAAGTGCCTTAGATCTGAAATTGGTGCAACCCCCCATCCTTCTTGGGAACTATGAAGTAGCGGCTGTAGAACCCGGACTCCCTGTCCAGCGGAGGAACACACTCTATGGCCTCCTTTACCGGCAGGGAGTTTACTTCCTGTTCCAATACCCGACCCTGCACTGGGTCAACTGCAGTCCACACCACCCCGCTGAATTTCGGTGGGCGGAATTGAACTGCAGTCTGTAACACTTCTCTATTGTACGTAGGACCCAAGGATACATTTTTGGCAGGTCTTGCCATGCTTTGAAATATTCTACTAAGGGACTGATACGAAACGACTACGAAAAGACTAATTTCGGGTATTATTCGAGATTCGTTCTTGGTCCCCTGAAGCGGCTCTCCGGCAGGGTTTTGGTCGAAACGATTCTCGATGTGTGGACGCGAGCGCTGCCTAGCCGTAAGCCTGTGGGGCAGACAGAGAAGCGTGCGTTCGCTGGAAACCGATGTGTCCCGAAGCGCACTTGACGGCGGGATGCAGAAATCGATTTCCTGAGGGCTCCCCAGAGCGGATGCTCTTTCAGCTTCATTCTCAACACCCTGAAGCGGAGGACTGGCAGGGAATAGTCAAAAACAGTTTCCGATGTGCGGACGCGAACACTGCCTGGCCGCAAGCCTTTGGGCTTTTGACACTGCAGCATGCATTCGCTGAAAACCGTTGTGTCCCAAAGCGCATTTGACGCTGACAGAGCAGTGTGCATTCGGCAGCCATAAACACTGGATAAGTGCATTAAATGCAGCCATAAACACTGGATAAGTGAAACACAGTCTGAATGGTAGGCTGAATTAAAATATCTGACTTCTTACAGTCAGATAATATTCCAAAATGTTAATTTCTTAGAATTAAATGTAGGATGATTCTGTATTGCAATTTAATTAGAAGTTCTTACGGGACAAACAACACCAAATAGGACAGACAGTTTGACACAGAGCACTTGCTGAAGAGCAAAAAGCTAAGGTTTTTTGCAGTGAGAGGCGTCTTTTTTGTATTGTTTTCCTATGGCAGTGAGCGTTCTGCGTGCTGTTTATGCGCCCCGGGCGCCTCGCGTTTTAACCGACTGCTGCGCCTCGCTTTTTTGCAGTTGAAAAAAAAGCAACTCCGAGCAGAAAAAGCACCCGACGTCATCGTGTTTTTTCCGAAAGGATGGAGAGGCGGGCCTTCCATTGTAGTGACGAAAGCTACAGTTGCTTTGAACGTCCGGAGACTGCAATGATGGAGGATAAACTTGTGGTGGCTGTCGCGGGTTACCAGGAGCATAACAACTTTACGAACCGTAACTACCACAATGTTAACAGAAAGTAAATAAAGTTAATAAAAGGCCAATATGACGTTTACTTGACTGACAGGACAGCTGTTTCGGTGGTTGCCTAGCAAGATAAAAAAGGCAGTGCTGTGCGCCTCGCTTTTTTTTTTAACCTGAAAAATGGGTTCATTGTGATCTGGGCCCTACTCTGTTGTGTGCCGGCGTCCCTTCCATGTAGGCTATGCCGTCACATGTTACGTCATGACGCGGCACCAATCAGGATTGGATTATTTTCATTCAAAATTTAGATGCGTTACACTAAGGGGGTTCCCCAAAGTGTCGTCATCAACGCAGTTCGAGTTCCCTCGAAAGGGAACCAAATTTTTATATCTTATTCAGTGTTGCCAAGTATATGGTTTTCTCACGGAATTGAACTACTTTTACACTGTTGCTGTGGGTTGTTTTTTTAGTCTGTGAGTTGAAGTGACCAAAGACCTACATTTTTACCCCCTTAACGCAATTTTTACACCTGAAACACGATTGGGCTAGTTTTGGCCATGATTGGGCTGGTTTTGAATAGCAATTGAATATTATTATATTATATTATATTATATTATATTATATTATATTATATTATATTATATTATATTATATTATATTATATTATATTATATTATATTATTTTATATTATATTATATTATATGCCCATATAGAGTCCAATATTGATATTACTGAATTAATACAGATTTCAATTCAATGAAACATAATTTGGAATATGAAGGTTTGAATGCTTAAAATTGTTCAAACTTGATATACATTTCAAAATATATTTGTTATGTTTCTCCTTTGCTTTAATGAAACTAAAAACTTTATTTTGAAGTTAAATTGGGAATCTCAGATTCTCCACATTGGTCTCAAACTTTTTGCTTTGATCATCATTAAGGAGTAAGTTTTATGCCTCCTCCTCAGATTATAGAGTCTGAGAAGATTTTAGGAAGCGACTTAGAATCAGCATTATCCCAGAGCACAGAGATTGTGAAGCTTAGAAAAGGGAACAATCCCTTCTGTTGCACCAGACTTATTATAAAGACAGGGCTCAAAAGAAAATGAGAGAGAAGAAGGAATAGAGATTTAGAAGAAGGAAAAGGATTGTGGAGAGAGAGAGATGACAGACTTGGAAGAACAGCATAGCATTAGCTGATCACTGGGGACAAGGGTAGCTCAGGCTTAATATTTTGCTTAATTCAGCTTTTAATTATCAATTTTGTTGAACGGTGCAGTGGCAGCATTATCAAAATACCTCTTTGTAATCTCCTGGCTCTCAGACACACCATTACAGGAATGAGTTCACACACACTCTTCAGACTGACAGGAGAATGTTTTTTCATTTCAGTATTAAGTCAAGTCAAGTCAAGTCAAGTCAAGTTTATTTGTATAGCGCTTTTCACAATACAGATTGTATCAAAGCAGCTTCACAGTATTAAATTAAAATAATACAACAAAGTTTGTTTCAAGAGGAATTTATTGATTCATAAAATTAAATTAAATATCCCCAAAATATCCCCAACTGAGCAAGCCAAAGGCAACAGTGGCAAGGAACCGAAAAACTCCATCAAGTGACCTAATGGCGTCCTAAAACATCAGGTGACCTAATGGAGAAAAAAAACCTTGGGAGAACCCAGGCTCAGTCGGGGGCCAGTTCTCCTCTGGCATTTATGAGCTAGAGGCCGGATTGTAGTTTGAACTGTAAGATTAAAAATATTATATGAATGCCTGGCTGAAGAGATGCGACTTTAATCTAGTTTTAAACTGGGAGAGCGAGTCTGAGCAACGAACAGTATCAGGAAGACTATTCCAGAGTTTTGGAGCCAAATGTGAAAATGCTCTCCCTCCTATTACATCCCTTTCTCTCCCTGTCAACCAATGTCAGAGTGATGGAGGGAGACACACTTAAAGGTGGGGTAGGCAGGTTTTTTCTAAAAAACTTTTTTCCAAATTTGTTTAAACTGTCTTTATATACCAAAACATAATTAAAATGTAAGTACTCTGAAAAAGAGAGTTTAAAGTCAAGTGTCTGTAGTCCTCACAGGGCTGCAATAAACACAGCTACTTATGTGTCCATTCGGAACGAATGAAATCGTTAGTGTAACGTTAGTCCTCATCAGAGCCAACAGTGCTTTCATCGTGGAAGCTCTTACATGCAAAACACCGTATATGTTATGAATCGTACAAGAAATTCACCTTCATCAGTGTAACTGATGGTAATGGGAAAACGAACGTGCATCAATGCAACCTGTTTTTAGCTTTGCCTTATGTTACTAGCTCGTTACCGAATCAAACTCAATACATTTTAAACTTGACCAGTATCGATATGCTAGCTTGATAGTGAGTACTAACAGCCATGTTAGTTGTTTATGTTCATAATGATAAAGTTAGGTATTTTATTACTTGTGATTCTGACATGATGTCACGCACTGCGCTCCTCTCCACTCGGCGCTGTCCTCCAGCTGAGCAGTCGGCATCGCGCGTTCATGTGTTTTGGGGGCGTGGCTTTGGAAGGAGCCCAGAAGGGAGGAGCCCTTACATTTTAATTATGTATTGGTATATAAAGACAGTTTAAACAAATCAGGGATTTAAAAAAAATATAAAACCCTGCCTACCCTGCCTTTAACCCAGTCAAAAACAAACCTAGAAGGCCTTTGCAGTCCTGGATGGGTATTATGTTCATTTCCTGGATCCCCCCACTGGTAAAATCCTGGGTTGTCTTGATATAGCACAAAGGGAACAGTTTACTTTAAAAAACTGTTTTTTGGTTTGTGACCAACCAAAAATAAATTATTACATGATTCATATAAAATAATTTTAATGATGTATTAATCGATAATAATGACGATAATCGAGCAGCCCTACTGGATAAGGATTTTTAAAAGTAATTTTACTCCCAATTTCTACCCAATAAAATGTTGAAAATGTTGAAATGTGTGTAATTTATTAGCATTGTATAATATTGTATATATTTCATTAGCATATATTAATTAATGTCATTTGATTTACAAACTACATCAACTACATCATATGAATTTTTTTTTTATTCAATTCTAATGTGTTCAGTTCCAATTTAAATTACAATTCTGCAGCCTGTTTTCTCTCATTTAGAAATTAAATTTAAAAGTCATTCTCTGTTCAGTTCTACATGGTGTTCAACTTTGGTTTGTTGGACCGAGTGTCGCAGGTCTGGAGTCAGACAGACGTTGCATGAAATCAGACTTCAGAAATCAAACAGCAAGTCCTTTCCACAATATACAGATCCCTGCTTCAACGCACGCACAGGGATTTCAGTTTTTTGCTTCCTATGAAGTTATATAGAATGATTTTTTCTGTCTTGTTTACAGCCTGTTTTCAAGCGATATAACATGTTAGTTTTTCTTTCTCAGTCTCTTGTATCCACTGTGCCTTAAGCTTGTGTTTGTTCAAGACCTTTTCCCTTCCCTCCTATTTTGAGCCCCAGCTCTCCTCTGTCCATTCATCTCTCCATCTCAGATCCCCTTACACTCACCCCCCACTCGCGCTTTCATGTTGACTTTGTTGCTGAGTGCCGATGAAACAGCCCACCGGCCGCTCTGAGCTGAAACACATGCTCTCCAGAAATGATGGTCGTGCCTGCCAGCGGGGGGCTGCGGGGAATTCTGTGTTTTCTTCCGTCCAACTGAGCCAACCTTAGATAACCATTCAGTCTGGGTTGTTTCGTGCAGGGTTGTTTTCACTGCGCTCTCTCGTTTCCGTCTCACACAGCTAATGTGTTGTGTAGGCACTCATTTTGCTGGAGAGGTTTCCAACGATGGAGACTGGAGTTTCAGGGGCCAGTGGCTCTCTGCCGTATGCACAAAACAGCAAGATCTTTTTGTCTACTAAAAGACCATTCAGTTGCCCTGAGGTCTGGGAAATCCTAAAAACCCATTAGGCCTGTTTCTCTGCCCATATTAACAGGTTACAGAATTCACACTGTGTCTACTTTCTATTCAGTAAATTGGATTGAATCCTGATTATTTAAGCAGTTTATAGTTACGGCTTGGGCTTTGGCTTCTATTCTGTAGATTTCACAACAATCAAGATTGTAATATCGATGGCCATTTATTATAAATGTGCTGCTAAATACAGGTTTAAATAAAGTGTTTTGAGCTTCCACTACCACTTTCAGGGGTAGTCAAACGCATTTGACCGGATTGCTTTCGCAGTGTAGACACTCATGTGGTAAATGTGTTTGAACAGCCACAAAAGGCCACCTACTCTCCTACTACTGACCTAATGTGTAAACATTATGAGAAGCGTGCCAACCAGATGGGATTTAAACTTTGTTGGCTGGAGACCCAAGTTTGGTTTGAAAATGAAAAACGTACCAAGCACAATGTTCTCACACTTACTCACAAGCCTGGTTTCTCCCAAGGTTTTTTCTCCATTCTGTCACCTGATGGAGTTTTGGTTGCTTGCCACTGTTGCCTTTGGCTTTTGGCTTGCTTTGTTGGGGACACTTAATATTCAACAATATCATTGATCTGCCTGCATTGACACCATTATATGAGAACTGAACTGAGCTGGACGATGACATCACTGTTTTCCCCAGAGCAGCTGTATAGGCAAGGCAAGGCAAGTTTATTTATATAGCACATTTCATACACAATGGCAATTCAAAGTGCTTTACATAGAAGAAATTAAAATAATAAAAAGGAATAAGAATAATTAAAACAGTTTAGAAAAATAAAATAAAATACAGTACTTAAAAAAAAAAGAAAAAGAAAAAAAAGAATATTATTATAGATCTTTCCTTCAAAAGGATTCCCTTAAGACTTAAATCTTTCAACCTTCTTTTAACCTTCAATCTTCTTACGACTTCCATCTATCAACTTTCCTTTAACTTTCTTTTCTCCCTCATTTACTCGCACATTCTTTTCACTTTCTTTAGCACTGCGTTCACATTCTTTCTCAGACGAGAACTTTAATATCGTCATTTAAATACTGTTCTACTTTCAAACCCACATTAATACACGTCACTTTCACATTATCACTTTCTTTTACACCTTCTGAGTGGGCATTTATAGTTACGGGCTAAATGCCCTGCTGACCATAATTAAAACCCTCTCTGTCACCTTGCCTATAGTTTGATCATTGAGCTTACTTTTGAAAGCAAAACAAACAGTCGGACGAACAGCGGCACAGTGCTCATTCAGCATAGCTAAACAGAAGTGTTTTGAGTCTGGATTTGAATGTGACCACTGTAGGAGCACATCTGATCTCTTCTGGAAGCTGGTTCCAGCTGCGGCTGGCATAATATCTAAAAGCGGACTCGCCATGTTTAGAGTGAACCCTTGGTATTTCTAGCTGATATGATCCTAATGATCTGAGAGATCTGTTGGGTTTATATTCAGTGAGCATATCTGCATTGTATTGAGGTCCTAGGCCATTGAATGATTTATATACCAGTAATAATACTTTAAAATCAATCCTAAATCTAACTGGGAGCCAGTGTAAAGACCTGAGGACTGGTGTGATATGTTCATATTTCCTGGTTCTGCTCAGAATCCTAGCGGCAGCGTTCTGTAAGAGCTGCAACTGTCTTATGGTATTTTTGGGAAGGCCAGTGAGGAGCCCATTACAATAATCCACCCTGCTGGTGATGAAAGCATGCACAAGTTTCTCTAAGTCTTGTCTGGAAACAAAGCATCTAATTCTTGCAATATTTTTGAGATGATAGTATGCTGATTTAGTTATTGCTTTGACATGACTACTGAAACTAAGGTCTGAAACTATAGATAAATGAACTAATAAGTTTTTTACAACAGAAATGAACCACCACTTAACTTACTTAAGCTGGACTATGACAGTATTTTCATACCCCTCGAAGAAATCAGGACAGAGGTGGTTGAAAGTGGACAAAAGAGACGGATTAAAACACCAAGTGTAAACGGGAATGCGTCTCCCCTGCCTATACTTGAGATCCAATCAACCAAAATGCATCTTCATACCAGGTGTAAATATAGAGCTATTTTAGCATTATTTTGTTTTTTTTATCAATATACAGTATGTTTTCAGTTTGCATTTTAATTTTAGTTTACATTTTAGTAATTTTGTTATAGTAATAGTTATAGTTGTTTATAACAATTTTTATTATTGTATATATCATTTAATTTTATTATTCCCATATAAATAATATTTTTATTTTTATTTTATTTCAGTTTATTTAAATTACCAAAAATTATTTTAATAGTTTTAGTTTTATTAAATTTTTACAACACAGCTCTAATTTCTACAAGTATCAAATTGTCTCAGATGTTCATTTTTTAAATAAAAAATAACTGGGACAATTGTCAAGTCAAGTCACCTTCATTTATATAGCGCTTTTAACAATATAGATTGTTTCAAAGCAGCTTTAATTTCCTATTATCACTGTAAAGTAACAGATTGTTTTGGCTTTACAGCAGCTCTAGAATAAAGTTATTGTCCAGCTAAAGTTAGTTTTGATTGATTCACTTCCGTCGCAACGATCATTAGTTATTAACTTAGGGGCCGCTAACACGACACTGTTCTAACAGAAAACCCTTAAGTTCTCTCTGCGCATACTTTAAAAACGCGAATCTGTGAGAACGCTGATGGCGTGCACATGCGTATTATGTGTTTAGTCTATGTGCGTTTGAATATACACTCACCTAAAGGATTATTAGGAACATCTGTCCAATTTCTCATTAATGCAATTATCTAATCAACCAATCACATGGCAGTTGCTTCAATGCATTTAGGGGTGTGGTCCTGGTCAAGACAATCTCCTGAACTCCAAACTGAATGTCAGAATGGGAAAGAAAGGTGATTTAAGCAATTTTGAGCGTGGCATGGTTGTTGGTGCCAGACGGGCCGGTCTGAGTATTTCACAATCTGCTCAGTTACTGGGATTTTCATGCACAACCATTTCTAGGGTTTACAAAGAATGGTGTGAAAAGGGAAAAACATCCAGTATGCGGCAGTCCTGTGGGCGAAAATGCCTTGTTGATGCTAGAGGTCAGAGGAGAATGGGCCGACTGATTCAAGCTGATAGAAGAGCAACTTTGACTGAAATAACCACTCGTTACAACCGAGGTATGCAGCAAAGCATTTGTGAAGCCACAACACGCACAACCTTGAGGCGGATGGGCTACAACAGCAGAAGACCCCACCGGGTACCACTCATCTCCACTACAAATAGGAAAAAGAGGCTACAATTTGCACGAGCTCACCAAAATTGGACAGTTGAAGACTGGAAAAATGTTGCCTGGTCTGATGAGTCTCGATTTCTGTTGAGACATTCAGATGGTAGAGTCAGAATTTGGCGTAATCAAAATGAGAACATGGATCCATCATGCATTGTTACCACTGTGTAGGCTGGTGGTGGTGGTGTAATGGTGTGGGGGATGTTTTCTTGGCACACTTTTGGCCCCTTAGTGCCAATTGGGCATCGTTTAAATGCCACGGCCTACCTGAGCATTGTTTCTGACCATGTCCATCCCTTTATGACCACCATGTACCCATCCTCTGATGGCTACTTCCAGCAGGATAATGCACCATGTCACAAAGCTCGAATCATTCCAAATTGGTTTCTTGAACATGACAATGAGTTCACTGTACTAAAATGGCCCCCACAGTCACCAGATCTCAACCCAATAGAGCATCTTTGGGATGTGGTGGAACGGGAGCTTTGTGCACGGAATGTGCATCCCACAAATCTCCATCAACTGCAAGATGCTATCCTATCAATATGGGCCAACATTTCTAAAGAATGCTTTCAGCACCTTGTTGAATCAATGCCACGTAGAATTAAGGCAGTTCTGAAGGCGAAAGGGGGTCAAACACAGTATTAGTATGGTGTTCCTAATAATCCTTTAGGTGAGTGTATATGTGCGCAGGCGTGTAGTCCTTCTTTACAAACCAACCCTCAACAAACTACTTGTCTGGCCTTAAAATGTATAATGCAGAATTTGTATCGCTTCCGCGTAGCCGCGTGAACTGGTAATATCCCGACAACGTTTTATCTGTACAGAGGTAAAGGGAAGGAGGCCTTCACAGGGGAGAGACTAGTTGACACTTCAGGAGTGCGTTGTCGTCGCGTCCAGGCGCAGGTCCTTCACCAGATCTGGATACGGCCTGGATCCGGCGGATTGTGGTAAACCTCGGGATAAACAGAGAGACTAATATTTGCGTAGACGCCATCCTTCTTATGATGCAACGTGTACATCAGGATTTATGGGAAGTGTTCCCGGTTCCGGCTGACCTAATCTATGCAGCCTAACATTGTTTTTGTACAGAAAGAACTTTAATGTTAGTAGCATAGCTAGGGATAATTTGATTTTGGAAGAAATGAATGAGGAATGTTCATAAAAATAATTTAGCAGACTCTGACATCTTGCCAACTCTGAAAACAGTTTGTGAAATTCCTGGCATCTCTGAACCAGAGAGATTACTAGGATATTTTGTCAGAAGAAAAATCTGAGACTTCTATTGCACTCCATTTGATATCATTGCCTTATTGGAGAAACAACTGAGATATTTAAGACATCATTTGTCATGTTTCTTTCCCATGAAAAATTAACTGTATGTTCTGGAAAAAATCTTACAGCGCGAATTGTTTAATTACAGCATACAGATACATGTTTAAACGATATTACATAAAGACATCTTTTTATATAATCTATGTAGTTTCTCCTTCGCTGAAGCTAGCTATTAAGAGTTCAGAAAATCCTTTCTAATGTGTTGAGCACTCAGTCAGTGCCTTATTAAGAGGATCTCTCTCTGTACACCACCAGCACTTAAGCATAGCTTTGCAGCTTTTGAATCAATTCAGCCCCTCAGTTTACCAGCAATCAAAATGGAGCATCTCTTCCTGCAATTTCAGTCTTGCTTTTTTTTTTTTTTGGTGTGCTTTAAAGTTTTTTAAAAAACTTGGTTTTTATTTTGGTTCTCTATTCGTGTGCTTTGTTGTAGAGCTGCACGATTCTGGATAAATCACTTTTTTTTTTCTAATGGAGATAACGATTCTCTCACGATTCTGAACAGACAACTAAACAAAATAACATGTTACTTACTAGATGTTCTGACAAAATATGAATTGCTAATAAACGATTCATAAATACTTCACTTATGTTATATACTGGGTTGATCGTTTTTGAACAAATCTGAATTGAATGAATGATTCAATGGAAAATATATATTTTTTATTGTGTTTTGCACTTGTTGCCAGTTTTGCAGAGTTCGCAGTTTTCAATTAGAATTGGGCTACTTTTATACTGTTGCCGTAGGTTTTTTTTTTTTTGGGCCGTGGGTTGAAGCGACCAACTCAACACCACACACCAACGTTTTTAAAATCTTTAGAATTTGGTCATCGAGCTTCCGTTTTTGCAGTAGCTCTGTATATTTCTATGGCATCGCTGTCGAAGAATAATTAGCTGGTGAAGTGAATTTACTTATTGTAGATTTAATGAAAGTTATCATGAGCATTGTAATATTTGAAGCGGATGTCATAACAAATGTCAGTAGACTGGTTCATTCATAAATCCATAAAATCTTACCTTCATGCTGTGGAAATACAAACCGGTAGACAGAACACAATGAGCGTAATGCTGAAAAGGGGCGGAGCTACATATGGTCTATAACAAGAAATAATAAGCTTCATACCTAACATGACAACTGCTCTCGCTGGCTCAGCGGCAGCGCAAAGACAGATTTGAGTCTTCCGGTGTGATTTTGTCAAATGTTTAACTGACACAGGTGAATCGTTGTCATTTAGGAATAAGATCGCGAGGGTGTTTGAATCGAGATCTCGATCTTTTAACGAGTGATCGTTCAGCTCTACTTTGTTGCATTACGACACGTTACACAATTTTTAATCTGGATTTGGAATATAGTGATGGATCATGCATTGTTTCATGTGGGTGTCACCGGTGATTTGTAGAGGATACGGTAAGCAGTGGCTGCCGGTTCACAGCAGCCTTTAGTTCCTGATAACATTCAGTTCCCTGCTCAAAAAACAAAACAGGGTAATGAATTAGGTTTTGCTTTTTCATAACTGCCACTCTTTCTTAATCTGTCGGATCCATACTGAGTGTGGAATGAAACCATTCCTCTCTTTTGTGCCCCGTGTGGGGAGACAGGAGGAACAGTCTGGCATGTTGTTCACACAGAGAGCTACCCCCCTCCGAGCACACAGCAGCACAGTATCAGGAAAGCAGCTTTGCCCTGCTGTTTAGCCAGCAATAAGAGTTATAATCCCTCCACTTTAGGTTCTGCTGAATTCCATTTGGGTTGAGGTCAGCACCATTATTTCACTGATTATTTCCTGATGAAAGTGGAAAGTTTGTGGATTAGTTCTCGACAGGGGTTGTTTCTCTGTGTATCAGCAAAAATTATAGGTCGGTTCTGCTACACAAAACATTAGCTTAATAAATTAGTTGGACCTCTACATTAACCCTTGTGTTCTGTTTGGAGTCTGAGAGACCCCCAGTCCTTAATTTTACTTATTCCTGGGTTGCCCCAGACAAATTGGGGCCATTTTAATAATTTTGTTGTTGTTGTTGTTGAGTCTATTAAGGAGTTATTTGGTTGCACCTTATTTTACAGTATGTGTACTTACATGTACTTGCAGTGTACTAGAAAGTACTGGTAATATAAGGTAACTACATGGGTTAAGGTTAGGTTTAGGGGTAGGTTCAGGGTTAGTACCTATAGTTATTACCCCGTTATTGTAATTACTATAGTATGTACATGGGGAACAGAACTGTAAAATAAAGTGCTACCAGTTATTTTTTAGCGTTTATACATCCGAAAAGTTTTGCAAGCAAAACCAATAATTTGCCCCCCTATTTGCACTCAAATTTGTTTTTGTTTGTGTTAGAAAATGTTTTGCTTGCTTTTTTGGTAATAGACCAATACAAAGCATCCAACATCCATCATCACCTGTTGACCCCATCCACAGCGCTTAAATTTTGAATCCATGTGAAATAATTGGACACATAAGCCGCGTTTCCACCGAAATTACCCGGAACAATTTGTCCCAGGAACTTTTTTCCCAGGAACTTTTTTTTGCCCCAGACCGGTTGCTTTCTGCGTTTACACCGCGGTCTAAAGTACCGGGAAGGTAAACTGCGCGCAACTGCTCCTCCCAGTCTGCGACGGACAGTAATCAGTTTTGAGCGCCACATTTATAATAAGTATGGAGGAGATTCAAACTGTGCTGCAGTTATGTATTGGTTTACTAACGAGGTAATTAACAAAACAAAATAGACGAGCACTGATACTAAAGCGTGTTCAGAAAGCTCGTATGCGTATATAATTTGACAACGTATGTTATCAGTTATTGTGAGATGCCTAGGACGAACGCGCAAAAATTTCCTCTTTCGCAAATACGCTTAAAAAAAGCCTTGACCCCGTCTATCAATCATAAATAGTGACAGTCTTGTAAATAGTTGTTTGTTACTCTAACCTCAAAGCGCTATTTCAATCCTGTTATAGTAAATTTGTTACATGGTTTGGAGTGCCTTGCAATAGATGACAATGTGTAAACATAATGACTTAATAATAAAAGCTGTGGCAGAAAAGAGACGAGCACTGATAAAGCGTGTTCAGTAGCTCGTAATGCTAACGTTAGATATAAAATTTGTATGTTATCAGCTATTGCGGACATTGACTGTGAGATAGCTGGGACAAACGCGCAGAAAGTTTCCTCTTCCACAAATACCCTTAATAAAGCCTGAAACTTGTCGCCAGTCCACCAGTTTTTTTTATTAAATTCCATATTTGCAGACAGACAACTCTTACTGCATGAAGCCACGACACGAACCGCAATAGATTTTTTAAAAAGGGAGGTTAAAAATAAATAAATGCTGCGTGGAGTCATCCAACCAAAATGCGGCGTGAACACAACCAATCAGCTTGTGCAGCGCACAAGTCCCACCCCTGAAAGTTCCTGAACTTTGAAAAAGTACTACCTCATGAGCAGGGACTATCGGAGGGGGAAATATTTACCCGGAACTTCATTTAGACCCTGGTTCCTGCGGTGTAAACACATCGAGTACCAGCCCAAAGTTCCTAGTTCCTGGGGAAAGTTCCTGCGGTGGAAACGCGGCTATACTCTAAAACAAGGTTCTCAAACCAAACCCTTTGAAGCACTTGCAAATTTCACAAGAGTTATGAAAGCGAAACTGTTTGAGACTCAAAAAGAACTCAAAAAGTCGGTTTGACTTGTAATGCACACTAATGCACAATTATTTGGTTGCACAATAGTCTCAAAATAAGATTATTTTATATTTAGATCTATATATTTTTAGATAGTTTTTTTGTTTTGATTTGTTTTATTATATTTTTTACAATGGGCCCTATTTTAACGATCTGAAACGCAAGTATCAAGCGCGAAACGCAAGTAACTTTGTGGGCGGGTCTTGGGCGCTGTTGCTATTATACTGGCAGGATAAATTACTCTTGCGCCCGACGCAAATCTAAAATGGGTTGGTCTGAAGTAGCTTCATTATTCATAGGTGTGGTTTGGGCGTAACGTGAAATAAACTAATCAGAGCGACATCTCACATTCCCTTTAAGAGCAGGCGCGCTTGTTCCATGGCGGATTGATATTATGACGGCGGATTTGCCAGGCGTACGCCAGGAGCGATTCACAGCTGAGGAGACCGACGTTCTCGTCAGGGACGTTACGTAAAAGACAGAGAAGTTACATTGGGGATGGGAGAAACCCACCCAAATTAGCTTCGGTTAAACAGGTGTATAATAATTTGGGTAAAAGTGTAAGCTAGATTTATGCCTAATTTTTCACATCTTCATGGACACAACAATGATTTCCCTCGTGTGTTAATATTTTTCCTTGTAAAAATGTATGGTTTTCTAAAAATGAGAACTGCTGCGTCTGTGTGTAGATGAGATAAGCAAAGTGTTTGCACGTTGTGCACACGCTACATTGATTATGGCCAAGCATGCGCCCTTAAAATAGCATATGAATAATATGCGCAACACGCCACTGACTTTAGACTAGGTTTTTCCTGGTCTGTGGTGGAATTGTTTTCCAAACCTGCAAAATAGCACCAGGGAACGTTTGCGCCGGAACACGCCTCCTCTTTGCGCTGAACCGTCCCCGGGAGCGCAAATGCATTTGCTAGTTTACCGACGTGCGTCTGTGGAGGGAAAAGTCCGCTGTGCGCGGGTGCAAAATAGGAATGATACATGCGTCAGTGTACAAAGTCAATTGCTGAAATCAAACCGACCCCGAACAAACCCAATGTAAGTCACATTTCTAGAAAAAAGACATGTCTAATTTGTGATTAGTTAAAGCTGCCTTTTCAGTATGTCATAATTAAGGGAAAATAAAGCTTAACTTCAAAATTACTTTTAGAAAAATACTGGTTTAGCAATGGTCTATAGCAAGTACTGACACAGCCTGTGTGTGTCTGTGTCTGTTTGGTTTATGTCCTCCTGTCAGGCAGGGTTCGGCTGAATCAGGGGGTCAAACAGGGGCTAGATTAGAATGGCGAGAGACTGAAACATGTGAAGTCTGTCCTTTCTGCTGCTGATAACCTCAGACAGCCACTGTTCTGGGTCAGGAAGAGAGTAGTGGGGGGCGTGAGGCACAACGTGGTGAGAGAACAAAAAAAGTTGGTGACCTTCCTGTGGACGAGGATTAAAGTGTGCTTCCTGTGCACATCCCCCTCTGTTCTTTTCCCAGGGTCCCTCTGACACCAGCACCGCAGTCTCAGCCTGAGCCTCAACTTTGGGGCGGGGTCTATATTTAGCTCTCCAGGGTCACACGACAGCGTGGCTAACCAGTGTAGCTTCTCAAAGTCTGCCCTAAACCAGTTTGAGTAGTCCTCATGTGATTAACACTAACTGGGATGTGTGGCACGAGGCCTGTCTGCACCGATCACACACAAATGCATTCAGGAATGACAATGTACTTAAAAGTTCTTGCTCTAAATTTCTGGACTCACAACAGATGCATATGCATGCGCATGATTTTGTTCTTACCCTTATACCAGTGTTGATGAATATGTATTATTCAAAATGAGAGGGTTAGTAATTAGGATATTACAGTCCAAATGCATCTCCATAAATTTGTTTTTCGGTGAACGATAGAGCCATTCATCACATTCATCATAATTAGCGACAGCGTATCTTTGCTCTTCCTAAAGATTCACTTGCACTTAAACAGAAAGATCACTGAGTAAAGTCAAGTGTGTCATTATCAAAACAGGTTGATGCACAAAAATGTCCTTGTATATTGGCCTAGGCTACATGTGAGAACAGAATATATGTGTCTCATTTCTCATCAAGATTTTTTGTCAAATTATGCTTAAAGTTTGTCGATGTTATTTAAATGCATGTATTTGGGATATTTAAAACTAACTATGAAATTAGCCTTAGCAAGACAAAGGGCAAGTGGCAAGTCAGTTTTTTTTATTTGTTGTTTCCACCACCGTCATTTCCACCAGAATATGAAAAACAGTATTATTTGATGTGGTAGAAATGACAATATAGTGAAAATGTTCATGAAAAAGACAGAATTTTCCTGTGGTGCATGTATGCACCAGAAGAGGGACGATCCTTTACACTAAAGTCGGATACAATAACAAAACACGCAAATAATCTCACTCATCCAAAATCTCAGAAATAACCAGTAGCGGAGTGCAGTCTTACAGAGAGACTCAGGAAGAGGTTACCACTTTTAGGCTGCACCTGGACGTTTCTGAATGGTTTGTGGATACATGTAGTTGTTGTGGAGTTACATTGAATAATCTGTTTCTGGGGGATTTCCATTGAAAATTAAATGAATCCACTGCTCTCCTGTCTTGTCTGAGGCTGGGACTCTAAATAGTGTTCTGAGCTCGTCTGTGGAGCCAACGACAACAGTTTGCATGTTTTGCTCGAACTTTTGCAAACTGTGTTAGAACCAAGCGTGCCGCACAAGCCCTGAAAAGTGAAGCCAAAGCGTTTCGATCGCCCCCCGGTGACTGGTCCTAGTATATGTCATAAACCCCGCCTCCCTGTGTTATTCAACGGGACGTGAGACCAATTAAACAATTAAATTACACTTCAAATATCTTTTTTCCAAAGGTGGTTTCTGTCATTTGCTGTCGTTTTTATCACGCTGATGTAAGTTCAAGTGTCTGTTTTTAAAATAAGTTTGTTTTTAGTTAGTTACGTAATTACGCTATAAAAACGGTGGTGTAACGTCATGATTGATAGCTGTGATTGACAGGTTCTCTGAGCGAAGTAGTCACTGAAGCACCAACAGACTTTTTTTCGGGATCTTCGGAGGACTGAAGAGATTGTATTTACTTTATTTTAACAAGCCTCTTGTCGTACTGCAGTCAACAGACATCAAAATTGGAGCGGAACGGAGCAGACATAGGCCACTTAAAAAAAGTGCAGGGAGAGTGCATTCTGTGAGAGTGAGGGCGGGGCGTTGATTTTGCGGCTTGAGTCCCAAGATGTCAGCGCCATATTGGGACACTGCCGGCTTCAGTTCTCACCAATGGAAGAGAGCGAAGGGGCGTCGTCCATCTTTTTACAGTCTATAGTTAGAACTGTTTACACTGTTGTCGCTTGCATAAACCAAATGGCTGCGCCATGGATAGAAACGTGCAGATTAAGGGGTGGTAATATTATCCCCTTCCTACATCAGAAGGGGAGCGAAATCTGATAGGTTTATTTTTTTACATGCTTGCAGAGAAAGGCTTACTAAAACAAAGTCACTGGGTTGTCACTTTTCACGTTTTCTTGTTTGGTAGATGCACAGGGGACCCAATTATTGCACTTAAACACAGAAAAAGTCAGATTTTTTCAGATAGCAAAAATATATATTTCTTGAGCACCAAATCATCATATTAGAATGATTTCTGAAAAATTTAATGATGCTGAAAATTCAGCTTTGCCATCACAGGAATACATTACATTTTAAAATATATAACAACAGAAAACAGTAAAACTGTAATAATTTCACAATATTACTGTTTTTACATGATTTTTCATCAAATGGCTCGATGAGGCTTGATGAGCATAAGAGACATCTTTCAAAAACATTTCAAAAAAATCTTACCGACCCCAAATATTTTTACTGGTAGTGTATTTGGTAAATGTCCACAGGGTCAAAAGTGTCCATAGTTGAAGAAACTCACAGGCCTGAAATCTGAGATGGGAAAAAATCTTCACAATGTCTAAGCTATGGGCCATATTTAGTGTTATAGTGTGTTTATATTGAGTGTGTTTATATATAAGGCAGATTTATTTAGTTTTCCCTTGCTGTCGTCCTCTCAGATGGTTATTCCCAACTTAATTCCTGTTCCCTCTCTCTCTTCACTCTCTCTGTTTGTACAGACTCATACTCAGCCGCTGGCAGTGAGGGCAGTATTTCCACCTCGGTGGCCTCTCTGCCGCCCCAGGCTTCGGGCAGTTCGGCCCCAAACTCCCCCGGCTCTCGTCGCTCTGTCAGCACCCTGAAGAAGTGGCTGACCAATCCGGTGCGTAAGCTAAGCGCCGGGGCGACCGGAACGGCGAAGGGGGAGCGGCAGGTCCGCAAACTGGATGGCAAACCACCGCCTCCACCCACCAGGAGCAGTCAAGACCTGGGCAGCCCGCAAACAACAGAGGAGCAGTTCACCATCCTGCCAGTCATAGACAAAGAGCTGGTGAGGAAAATGTTGTGATGTGGGATGTTTTCACTCAAACAACTCGATATATTTCATTATCAGTATCAAGAAGCCTTTGTATTCTGTTTTTAAAGTCACCAACCATGAAATCAAAATTGGCCATTCTTTTTTATGGAATGTTGCAGTGTTTATTAGGGATGTGCGTATTGACAAAAAAATACATCTTGATATTTTCTGTAATTTTTCCGATAACGATGATCAGACAATATTTTGCTGAGTGTGTTATAGTGTTGGTACATTGGCAGGTTTGGCACTGCCGTGGACAGCTGACTCGTAAAGTTTTTGTTATTCTTCATATTTTGTGCAGTGGTTCGCAGCAGTGACAGAAATTTTAATTTCCGATATGGTTAAATTGATTTGTACCTTTTACTTGCATTTTTACCTTAATAAGGGCAATAATTTTACCCCTACCTAATTAAATTTAGCTTATGGATAATTAATTATGTCAAATTATTACATTTAATAAAAAAATTCAATTAGAATAATATGACGCTAAAGGGCTGTTACCAATCAATCAAAATCAGTCTTTGCAATGCAGAGGAAACAGAAGCTGCATCTGAAGTGACATTGAGATGTATTTACACAGACTGTTTAATGCAGCTCAGAGGTGACATAAATTAATTTAACCTGCAGTTGCTTACAAATGCATAAATAATGTTTTGATGTTTTAAAAATAAAATATTGATTTAAGAAATTATTTTTAAATTGAAAAGATACTTTAAATATGAAATGGATACCGCCAGTAGGTGGCAGCAAGTCACTGTTATTGGGCGAATCATTGCAGTGTATGCACTCTTTAGGCAATATTTTTGTTTGGTTTTTGCAAAGTGAGGGACATACTCGATAATGTCAGATAGCACATCAAAACAACAATTACGATATTATCGTAGACAATATAAATCGCACACCCCAGTGTTTATTATAAATGATTTTTCAGTGCACTTAAAAAAAATAAAAATATTTGTGTGCTCTCTTAATCTATAATCAAAATAACTTCCCCTCCGTCTTGCGACAACATCTCTTCTTTTCTCTAATGACGTGTTTACCGGTGCGAGGGCAGGACATCCTGTCACTCACATGAGATCACAGCAATAGCAAACCGCAATGATCCAACGATCCATTCCAAATTAAATTAAATTCCCAATAGACAAAATCAAGTCCTGCCTTAAATTTTTTCACTCGATTATACATCACAATATGGAAGAAAAGACTGCCTCTCACAGAAAACATCAGTTTACATCACAGTACAGATGTCTCTGTTTTTCATAATGCCGTGTGAATTGCACCAAACGGTGCGACCAACTGCTCACTGGAGCCCTGTGGTTCACCTCTGTCCAAAATAACTGTTTGATGTGACCTTTAATTACTAGGACCCTCTAACACAACCGCACATCATAGTCACACAGAGATAGGAATTATGGGTCAGCTCTATTTTGACCTGAATATTGATGTTTGTGAAAGACCATGAAGGTTGAAAGACCTGTTTGTTTTAAAGCAGTATTTTATGTGTGTTTGTGTGTGCAGGAGTGGAGAGATGGCCTTCCTGCTCTCGGTGACTGCGATCCCGGTAACCCGCCGTCCAACAGCTTCCCGTCAGACTCTCCACAGGGATCCACCACACTAGGACATACACAGGTAAGTCAGATTGCCAGAATCAGACTATTGGATTCATTTAGAATACTTTTTTAAACCATAATGTATTTAAATGTACTTTAATCAAATGTTTTACTTAAAAAGTGTGCATGTGCTCTTTCTTTAAGTTTGTTGCATAAAGAATTTGATTTAAAAAAAACAATATAATATAATTCAAACTATAATTCAAGCCCTGTTTACACCTGGTATTAAGATGCGTTTTGGTCGATCGGATTACAAGTGGACGATGCTAAATACAGGTGTAAACAGGGTCTAAAACGTTCTGAGTTTGTCCACTTTTGACCAGTTCCAGAGGTAGTAGAAAACACATTAGACCGGATTGCTTTCGTAGTGTAGACGCTCATGTGTTCGAATGTGTTTGAACAGCCACAAAAGACCGCCTACTCTCCTCCTATTGACCTAATGCGTAAACATTATAGGAAGCACACTAGCCAGACGGGATTTAAACTTTGGCTTGAGATCCAGGTTTGGTTTGAAGATGAAAAATGTACCAAGCGCAATGTTCTCTCACTACTCCTGATTTCTAACAAGCGCTCACCGCGTTCGGCCTGGTCTCACGGCTATCAGAGCAGAAACGAAAGCTGCTGCTCTACGTATGTTTTTCTGTTTTCTCCAGTCATGTTCGTATGTAAGTTGCATGAGCTTATTTCGTCCATTAGTTCGAAAGACCTGAAAAAAAACACACATACATTTACCCGCCCATAGACCCTCCCCTCGAAGAAATCAGGACAGAAGTGGTTGAAACTGGACAAAAGAGACGGATTTAAACACCAGGTGTAAATTGGTATGTGTCTCCCTTGTCTACCTCATGTATCCGATCGACCAAAACACATCTTATTACCAGGTGTAAACAGGGCCTATGTGTTGATGCTTTTTGGGGTCACTGTAGGTGTGATCAAAGGATCTTGTTTGCTTGCTGTATGTGTCTCAAATAAAACCTTTTAACATCAGACTTCACACCGCCCATCAAAAGTCTGTGGACATGTCATCTGAAACAGAGGCTACTGTACATAGTCTCTTTGTAAGAATGAATAATGTAAAGAGAAAACAAGAAAGGGGGGTGCAAGGTTGTATTAGGGTCTTTTTTATCAGTTTGCACAGGGGTTCAATGTGTTAGTATTCATGCTGAGTGTGAGAGAGGCCAGATGGTCATTTGACTGATGGGTCATTTGTTGCCAGGCTCTTTTCTACAGGTTGAACCTTTAAAAGTGAAAACACACATTGATCAAACAGACTTCTTATGTTCTTATGTTGGGCTCTGTTAAACCAAGAAGCTGTGGTTTGAACAGCTAAGGGCCGTTGTTAGGCATGACGCAGAGTGCCTAAAACCCCTATTAGCTGTTCAAAATTCACTATAAATCACAGCTTGCAGGTTTATTGCTTTTATAAAACGGTTATTCTGTTATAAGGTTTCATGAAATAAACACACAGACACAAAAATGTAATGCTATTGCAAAAAAAATAAATTATTCTTTCGTCATTCAATATATGTCTTCAGAAGCGGAATGGTTGCCAACACAGACGCAGTGGTGCAGTAATACTGATGTAATACAGTCACAGGTTTATGTTTGTAGTGTAATTTACAAAGGCTTTGAACACAGCTCAAATAATCATAATCAAGGACCGGAACTATCTGTTTTATAATTTGTATTTTCTATTTTAATAAAATATTTACATCATAAGTTGCACTGCTGTTCTAAAGTTTGGGGTCGGTAAGATTATTTTTAATATATAATATTTGTAATATATTTTAAAATGTAATTTATTCTTGTGATGGTGAAGCTGAATGTTCAGCATTATTACTCCAGTCTTCAGTGTCACATGATCCTGATTTGGTGCTCAATAAACATTTATTAATATTTATTATATTGTGTTGCTTAAAAAAATGTTTGGAAACTGCAATAGCCTACATTTTAAGGATTTTTGGTTAAATAGAAAGTTCAAAAGAACAGTATTTATTTACTTTTTATACATTTAATGTGTTTCCTCGAATAGAAGTAATGACCCCTTAACTTTTGAACGGTAGTGTATATTATCAGCATAACAATTTAAGTGAAAAATTAAATTGAAACATTAACATGATTCTATTGCTTTTATCCTCTTCCTTCTAGTGCTAAAATTATAGTTATTTACAAATTTAAATCTCAGATTTTCAATGTTGGTCTCAGACATTTTGGACCCCACTGTATATTTTTGTATGTGCGTGTACACTATCTGAGCCAGAGCACACAGATAAATACAAAACACACATAAACAATCACAATAGCTGGAAGAGAGCAAATGCAAATCCAGATTAATGGCTAAATGCATAACATTCATTATTTCATTCGATCGTTTCATCAGAAGGTGAGTGGTGAAAGGAGCAGAATAACAAGAACTAGAGACTGAGATCTCAAGCACTGTGATTATAATTGGAAATTAATTTAATATACTACAGAAACAACATGAGCTTCAGGTCTAGACTTGTAAGTGATACTAATCACAGCCTCAGGCATTATTTACAAGGACAATTGTTGCAGTAAATTTAAGATTTTTAAAATTACACTACCATTCGAAAGTTGGGGGTCAGTAAGATTTTTTTTATTTATTTGAAAAGTCTCCTATGGTCAACAAAGCTGCATTTATTTGATCAAAAATACAGTAAAAACGGTAATATTATTGTGAAATATTATTACAATTTAAAACAGTTTTTTATGTTAATGTTATATGTTAAAATATAATTTGAATTAGAAATCTTTTGTAACATTATGAATGTCTTTACTGCTACTTTTGATGTGTCCTTTCTGAATAAATGAAGAAAATAAAAAACACTTACTGTCCCCATACTTTTGAAATCGTAGTCCATAACAAATGAATAGTGCTAATGGTCAACCATTATAGTACATTTCCCCCTTAATATTTCATGCAGCTAGTCCCCCCCCCCTTATATAGATAGTTATATATTTTTTTACTGGAAAACAAGACAAACATTCTGCAGTGTTTATTGGGGCTAGTTACTTACTAGTTACTAGTACTTACTAATTACTAGTTACTAATACTGGTGTTGCTCTTCAATGTTATGCATTACTCTGTGACTTCCTGTCTCTCTCCGTAGAGAGGCTGAGGTTTTAGTTTATGTCATATTAATTTCTGTCTCTGATTCAGCTCAGCTGACAGCCCGCTTTGTACCTGACACAGAAAGATTTGCTGTCGGGATCCAGCGTGAGTTTATTATTTGTTGGCTAATGGAAAATTCCTGAATGAATATGTAAGCGCTCCTCGGATCCGGCCTGTCTCCTGGATGGAGGAACGCAGCATATGTTATCAAACTGGCTGTTTCGTTTTATTCCCCACACAAATGTAGGTCTGACACAGCAGTTTGAGCGTGGAACCACTGATGATATAACCGTAACATGAGTCCGCGTGTACCCTCACATAAAACGAAGGTTGGATTACCTCCCTCTGCTCAAGCTAACTTTAACAATTTCCTGTAGAAAAACAACAACCAATATGATCTCAGCTTTTTATTAAAGGTCCGAGTAAAGACTCCGGGCTTCTGGGTGAAGATAAAAATGGGAAAGTGCAAGAGTGGGGGATTCTCCTGCAGGCTGTGCCAAAAAACATCTGGAAATGATCTGAGTAGACTTGCGAGACAGGCAGGAGTGATCGCACTGCTCTAAAACACACAAACACCACCCCCCCGCACCAGAAAACAACACAACAGTGTAATATGATACTCCAACAGGCCTTAACGGCACGCACCGATCAGCAAATTGTTGGGCGTAATGCTAAACTACAACACTGCTTGATGGACAAATACAACACAATATACACATTATTTTTCAAGAAAAAAAAAAAAATAAAGTATGGATACTTTTGTTCAGCAAAGACATGTTAAATTGATTAAAAGATGCAGTAAAGACTTTTACATTTGTTACAAAAAAAATCTATTTCAAATAGCCTAAATACTGTTCTTTTGATCTTTCAATTCATCAAAAAATCCTGAAGAAAAGATGTGTCATGGTTTCCACAACGATGTTAAGCAGCACAACGGAGTCAAATTAAAATATAAATATGAAAGTCCTGTCATCATTTACTTAACATAATGTTTTTCCTAACTTTCTTCTGTGGACTGGTCATTATTTTTCATCCAATTGCAATGACGAAGCTTTCAAGAAATTCAAGCTTCAAAAAGAACATTATTAAAATGAAGTGCATTATAAAAGTGTTTCAAATCAGTTAAGTGTCAGTGAGTTGTTTCAATTAAACTTGAAATCTTTAGTCCTTTTTCAATGTAATTGAGTGGGAAGAGCGCAACCAGAGCATATTATTCAAAATGTCTCCTTTTTTTTCAACGGAAGACAGAAAATCACACGTATTTGGAACGACATGAGAGTGAGTAAATGATCAAATGATGTAAGGAACTTCCGTTCATTGTAATTCACATCGTTTCTGAATAGACTGCCACATTTCTCTCACACACAACACAATAACACCCTCATAAGTGAAGGAAGTGCTTTGTAAAGCTCTAATAAACAAACACACTGAAAAAAGGGATATCAGAATAGATGGATGGAGATGTGCTATCAGTCACAAGGTCTTTGCATAGGATTCCTTGTTTTGAGGAGGATGTGTGACGTTATAGTGGAAGGCGTGTATTGTGTTTTCTCACAATACACGCAGAAAGAGAGTGAGAAACCGGGGTCCTGAGAATGAAGATAAAGTGATGCTCCACAGGTGACTGTGACGTTAACCAGGCAAGCAGCTAAACAGCTTTGGTTAAAGGGCAGATCCTATCTTGTCTTTAGTGCATTTAATGGCTCGTTTCCACCGAGTGGTACGGTCCAGTACAGTTCAGTTTCCACTGTCAAAAGTTTTTGAATGGTACCAAAATGCCGAACCGTACCGTACCACTTTTTCGGTAGCCTTCCGGTACCTAAAGGGTGGAGCTAGACTCACTGCAGAACGTTGATTGGTTGACAGAGAATCGTCACTTCCGCGTGCTACAAGGGGAATGACAACATAAGAAGCGCCATTTTTTAATATACAGTTGAAATATAATACTACTATTATTGTGTCACGAAATGTAGTTTTTCAAAAAGTAAAAAGTAATTGCTTTTTTTGTTTGTTTGTAGAGATTTTTTTTTGTTCCAACAAAAGGAGAATATGTCTATTGATGTACACTACTGCTGACACGCAGGGAAAACAATGGCAAGTGGTTCCTTTTCCAGTTGGTGGTGACCAGTGACTGTTCAAATGTATTTGATGCATCACTGAATCATTCATTCAAGAGATTTGTTTAAAAATTCATTATTTTCAAAAGTTTTTTTTTACATAATGAATTCCTTTAAAATAATAAATATTTTTAATATTTCCTAAATATATTAATTTGTAACATTAAATAGGCTAGAGGATTATGTCAAAACCTCAAGTAATTTACATATTATGTTGTTCGGTTCTCTAATGTTTTGTTTTCAGAATCGTGGGAGAACTGTGATCGCTATTCTTCCATGATACAGATTATCCACAGTCATAAATTAAGCTTAAAAGAATATATAACATATCTGGCACCTAACTAATACTATTAGTACTGTTTCTAATATTAAAATGTACAGTCTTACAGACTAGGATGAGTCTTTATGTACATTAACAAGGATTTGGTACAATTCTTATTTTAAAGACGTGGCGTTTCTCTTCTAGTGTGCGAACCGCACCCCATTTTTTTTTGGTCCATACAATGGAAGTCAATGGTCACTAAAACTATTTGGTTACCAACATTCTTCATAATAACTTATTTTCTGTGCAGCAGAATAAAGAAACTCATATAGGTTTAGAGTAGTCATTTTTGTGTGAACTATCCCTTTAATGACAATCTGATAATGCGCAAAGGTCAGCTGTAAGGTTATTGAAAAGAAAAATCAGCTGCCCAATATAAAAACGTGTGTATAGATAATATATTTTAGCACAAACCTATGCGGTTTCACAATGCAATCTCATTTTAAGTCAATTGTAATAAACATCTCTTCACAACAAGTTGCAGGATTTGAGGTGAATTATTCATCTCTGTAGCAAAAATGGTGTGGAACAATTTACTTTATATTTTTGTTTTAGGAAATCCTGATGACAAAAAACAAACAAACTGAGGGACGTGACAAAGTGTGAGGATTTATAGCATAGTCTATGTTCTAGTTTTACCTCTGATTAATAAACACATTAACAAAGGCAGGACGTCTTTAGACTTCCTCTTTCCGTCTCAAATCGTTGAACGGCTTGCAGGGCTGTCTGCACATCTATCCTCCGCTAAAACAATGCTCAGTTTCAACCAAAACAGTTTCTCTGAGAACGTGGTGACTTCACGGGGTCAATGGCATTGAGATTCAGAGTAGAGTATCCGTCTCTGTGTCATGATTATTGGTAAGCGCTGAATTCCTGTTATCATTCAGTCACTGTCACCGGCAGACCCAGCATGCTCCTCTCCTGTCACCTAGGCAACCTGAGCTATTACAACAGCTCTTATTTTCCCACCCTGCTCTCTCTCCTCTGTATCGTTCCTCTTTGTCCCTGCAGCCATCCCTGAATGGAATAACATTTCAGCATTACGTCTCGTCTCTTATTCACAGTTATCCCCTCTGTGTCTGCAGTTCACCCAGTGCACCAGTCTACAGGCTGACGACAATGGCTCCGTGTTGATGGATGACAACTCCAGCCAATCATCAGACACCATAGACAGCGAAGAGGATCGGAAGAGTGCCTTAGAAAAAAGCATGTGTGTGTGAAATCTCCTTCATTTTCATCTTGAGTTATGTAACCCCTAAGAAATTCTTATTTAAGACAGCTTATGTAACAGAAATGCTTAATTTAGATCTTTTTAATGCTGTATTACTTTGAGATTTAAATTGCAAAATTTAACAGAGCAGACATCAGATGTTCTTCAGCACACCAGTACGTCATCCCTGGTGGAAAATCCAGTTTAAACCAGTAGGTGGGTTATTAACTGCTTCAAGCTGGTAGACTGGCAGGCTGGTCATAACAGCTTTAGTTGGTCAGACTGGT
This sequence comes from Leuciscus leuciscus, assembly GCF_965113295.1. Lineage (NCBI taxonomy): Eukaryota > Metazoa > Chordata > Actinopteri > Cypriniformes > Leuciscidae > Leuciscus > Leuciscus leuciscus. The sequence goes on along the minus strand of NC_138742.1, from coordinate 14,187,861 downwards.
TTTTGGATCATGGTAGCTGGAGGATCATGACCAGCTTGAACCCAACTACCAGTCGGCCTTAACAGGTTGAACAGTTTTTTTTTTTTAATAGTAAACCATCAAAAGATCATTTTAAGCCAGCTAAAGAAAATCTTATTCCAGCTAATGACTTTCTTAGATGAACTAATGTCCAGCTTGGACCAGCTAATGACCATCTTAACCAGCTAAAGACCAGCTAAATATAATCTTGAACCTGCTAAAGATAATCTTAGACTAACGATGTTCTTAACCAGCTAGAAACCAGCTACCTACTGGTCATAATAACAGGTCAAATTGGCATAGTGGCTGGTAGACCAGCAAAAGATCATCCTAAACCAGCTAAAGATAATCTTATACCAGCTAATGACCATCTTAAATGAGCTAATGACCAACTTAGACTAGCTCATGATCATATTAAACAGCTAAAGCTCATCTTAAACCAGGTAAAGATAATCTTAGACCAGTTAAAGACCAAAGACACAAGCTAGCATGTTCCCAAACAAAGCTACCAGCATAAAATGGATTTTCCAGCTGGGAAATTCACCCGTTTCGATAAAATAGGAACTTCATCTGGTCCACAAATAGCTCCTTGATTATTATTATTCTGCACAAGTCAGAACTCTGCTAATATTACACCCTATATTCACAGCACATGTTTTGAGCTGTCAGATATTGTTGATGTATTGAATGAAAGCTGACTTCTTCTGTTCTACAGGTATGTTCTGAAAGAATTGATAGAGACAGAAAAGCTGTATGTAGCTGATCTAGGACTTATTGTGGAGGTGAGCTTCTTATGGGGGGGTTAAAATATCAATTAACAAATCACATGTGGATTTGATCAACTCTGTAATGGAACGCTATCAATTTTCCTGTAATCTTAGAATAATTTGAATGCATTTCAGAGCATTTAATCACTGCAGAATTAGATTTGATGCATGAACTGACCTGAATTCCTCTCAGCTGTAATACTGATCACAGTATAAATCAAAATAATGGTGCCTGGATTTAAAATATTTGGAATATGATGATCTACATTTTTTTTATGAGTGGGATATTTTATCTCTGTTGAAATGCCTTCGATTTAATAATAAAAGTGTTTTTATGGGTCATTAGCTATGGAAATTCATCATGTTCTGTCTCTCACAGGGCTACATGGCCTCTATGATTGCTAAAGGTGTTCCAGAAGACATGAAGGGAAAAGACAAAATAGTGTTTGGGAATATTCATCAGATCTACGACTGGCATAAAGAGTGGGTTTATCTGTGTTTGAGTGTGTGTATCATGAATCTGACAAGACTTTCAGTATATTCCTAACTTTCTCTTTAAGATAACTTTCTCAACTTTTTTTTTCTTGCATTTTCTGCACTGATTTTTTTGGGAAAACCTCTGTAATTTAGTGCATGCAGATTCCATATGGTCCTGCTGATGACTTATGGTGAGCTGTATGTCTAATCTCTCCTCTGTTCTGATCTCAGTTATTTCCTGGGTGAGCTGGAGAAATGTGTGGCTGAGCCTGAACGACTGGCCCAACTTTTTATCAAACATGTAAGTCTCTCTATTATTCTCGCTTTCCTCTATCAGCCTTTGCCTAGCAAGACTGAGCAAAACTTCCTCTCACACTTTGAGTAAACGGAGCTGAGAAAACAGATGTTTTTAACACACACGCACATTTTAACACCCCATTAATCGTCCTATCATCCCACTCTATTTCTGTCCCCCCTGTTACTAATACAGCTCATTTAAGACTGTGTATTTGCTTGTGTGTCCACTCCATTGGCTCATCACCACAAGGGAAAAAGAGGCGGGAAAAACAAAGGAGGAATAACAAGCACGGCTATGTCCTTTGATAACATTGCTGCTTTACACACCGTGTCTATTTCTGGAGTTCAGTCCTACACTATGGACATACACACATAAATAACTCGCAGAGAAGAAACAACACAATTCCCGGCGCCCACAGGCGTACATGTGAAGGACTAAAATTTGCAGATTTACAGTTGTGGAAGTACTTCACAGTAGCAGTAATTTGTTTAAAGCTGCCACACGCTGTGATATAAGTTTCTGTGGTGAATCAAAGTGTTTTGCTTAAATGAAAAGCACTTTCAAGAGTTACTGAAAACTCAAATTGGCGTCTGCCAGCATTTGCCCTTTCTACTGTTTAATGAGTCTGAGCCCTTTGGGTAACTTTAAAAGGCTTGAGGGGAATAAAGAAACTTGTAACACAAATCTAAAGGTTGAGTCAAACTATGAAACAAGCGTTGTGGGAAATTGACTGGTAATGAGAAACAGTAATGGAGGGTGAGTGAGGGCCAGGCTCACTCTTTGTCCTGTCCCCACTCTTTCTTTTTTCCTTTCACAAACAAGTACCCCAGACCCACCCCCTGCTCCCCCGTCTCAAATTTCCTCAGCCCCTGCTCTCACCCTCTCTTTTAACTCATACAGTACATTACAAAGTCGTTAGACACTGAAGTTATGTCAGGACTTCCTAACTTCCAGTCAATGATGTGTAACGTAGATAAATTAAGACGATGGGTTGCAAAATCCTTCAGCTGGTCTTAGTCTTATAAGGACATACATTGCACTGCCAAAGTCATTTTCTGAATATGTGTTGTTAGCTGTTTTCCAGTAAAATTGACTAAACATATTACATGGATATTATTATATAATATTTAAATAATATTGTAGTATATATTACAAACTACTTGAGTAATAAAATATTTGAATATTTTTTTTTTTACTTTTTAGTTTATTCTTGTATTTTTACTTTTAGCAAATAATTGTTTTAGCATAAAATAGTTACTGTACATAACTGTAAAAATATTGTTCATTGTTATTTTTATGGTAAAACGAAACAAATGCTGATTTAAGAAATTAATTTTGTGCGGTGTTCTGTCACATGGTCCATATGAAGCTCTTACAATCTGTTGTCAGAACCATTCATGCTTTGACGTCTATCCAATCGGCCTGTCTCCGGGCAACTCAGTCTGTGTGTATTGTAGTGTGTGTGTGTGTGTGTGTGTGTGTGTGTGTGTGTGTGTGTGTGTGTGTGTGTGTGTGTGTGTGTGTGTGTGTGTGTGTGTGTGTGTGTGTGTGTGTGTGTGTGTGTGTGTGTGTGTGTGTGTGTGTGTGTGTGTGTGTGTGTGTGTGTGTGTGTGTGTGTGTGTGTGTGTGTGTGTGTGTGTGTGTGTGTGTGCGTGCGTGCGGGTGTGGGTGTGTGTGTGAGAGAGAGGTAGTGTCCAGTTGTAACGTCCTACTACCTGAATGCAGTGAGAGAGAGAATGGGGCTCTGATTACATTGAGGATAATTGGACTGAATTATAAATGGCCTTCTGCTCACTCTCCTACATCAGTGTTTTGTAATCTCTCTCTATGCCATCAACAGCACGCTGCTCTTATACTGCAGACAGAGTCTGTTTCAAACTATTTAAACACTTACAGCAGCTTGAAAGTTTCCATTGAATCACCTCTGTCATGAATCATGATACATGTTCACCGCTGCCTCATGTCTCAGTCTCTCTTTAACTGCATTTACTAATGGGATCAGGAAAGAATGATTTGACTAGATAAACTACCACCAGTGGCCAATTTATCAACCTTCAATAAATGTATTTTTTTTCTTAAATGATTTAATATATATTTCTATAACTTCACAGCTACTGTTTCGTCTAATTGGCAACAATTTTAACTAACAGGATTCCTGGACATAAGATTGTACTTTAATTAGTGTTTACTTAGTAAAAAATCCACTTTTGGAAACTTAAGTCACACTTACAAATATCTAAATGTCTTTACATTAGATACAAAATATCAAACTAAGTGGTTTCTGCAAACAAAGGATACTTTTCTCAGAACTAACTGCAATGGCTTTTCTGCAACTAGCTGGTGTCAAATTGATTTTAGGCCCTGTTTACACCTGGTATTAAGATGCGTTTTGGGTGATCAGATCACAAGTGGACAACGCTAAATACAGGTGTAAACAGGGTCTAAAACGTTTTGAGCTTGTCCACTTTTTACCACTTCCGAGGTAGTAGAAAACGCATTTGACCGGATTGCTTTCATAGTGTAATGGTCAAATACATTCAAACGGCCACAAAAGACCACCTAATGCGGAAACATTATGGGAAGCTTGCTTGCCAGACGGGATTTAAACTTTGGCTTGAGATCCAGGTTTGGTTTGAAGCTTATTTTGTCCATTAGATCGAAAGATCTGAAAAAGCCCATTTATTTACCCGCCCATAGATCCTCCCCTCTAAGAAATCAGGACAGAAGTGGTTAAAAGTGTACAAAAGAAATTGATTAAAACACCAGGTGTAAACGGGTATGCTTCTCCATCGTCTACTTGTGATCCGATCGACTAAAACGCATCTTAATACCAGGTGTAAAACCGGGCCTTAGTGGCTGAATGAAGTCACTTGCCCTCAAGGTGTACTAGCATAGTCGTCATCACATTAACAGTGGACATAGAAAGCGACTGAATTTGGTTTATTTCATTTTAACAGTATAAAAAATGTCTTTGTGTGAAATGTTTTGCTTGAAAAGGTTGCTGTATTTCTTTCAAATAAACACTACTTGCTGAGATATTTTGTCATATAATTCCAAGACATTCAAAGATTTTTGTTATGGCTTAAATTTACATATACTTTTTGTGTCCTCTGTATAACTACTTAGCTAATTTACTCTGTCCTCTCTGTTTGCACAAACTGCAGGAAAGACGGCTTCACATGTATGTGGTTTATTGCCAGAACAAACCTAAGTCTGAGCACATCGTGTCAGAATACATCGAGACCTACTTTGAGGTGAGTGTATGTGAAGAGCAAGCACACAAACACATGTATACACGCTCTAGTGGAGTCTTCAAAGACACACAGGTTAAGCTCGAGGGGCTGTTTTGGCCGTACAGGCCCATCTGTGTAAATATCTCAAGGCAGACTCTCTCGCTCTCTTTCCATTTGCACTGCGTGTGTAATAATCGCTCAGTGGACATGAAGGCCTTGACCGACCCATCAATTCTTGGAACCAACAAAACAGGGAAAGACTTGATTGAAAAGTTTGACATTTAAATGGATTCTTCTCAGTGCTGTGCCAAAGCATTTAGAGGTTTGATAGCTGAGGTTACTTCAGGTTTTATAGATGGAGATCGCAGGCCATTATGGGATAATGGATCAAGGAGAGTGTTTGGTTATGTTTGGAGTGGAATACCAGCAAACCAATGCATAGCTTAATGCATACTGCGCAGTATGTACTGTATACTGCCTACTATTTTTTAGTTTTTTAAACCATGTGTAAATGATGCATGTTTCCTACGATAATTAACAGATTTTTGTCACATAACCTCAGTGTTGCATGCTAAATTCAGCAAATGTTGTCTAGCTATCTTTTTTTTTTTTTTTGCTCAACTTTTGGCAGTCAGATCATATGACTTAAAAAAAAAAAGATGTTAAATATGCAGTTGAATGCATTGCATTGTGGGTAGCTCATTTGGGTTTTCCATGCATTTTATACTGCACATGGTATGCATGCTGAAAAAAAAATAGAGTTTTCTCTCTTTGCATAAAGGATTCAGTCAATCAGGTGTGTGTTTGTATGCAGGAACTGAAACAGCAGCTGGGTCACAGGCTGCAGCTGAATGACCTGCTCATCAAACCCGTGCAGAGGATCATGAAGTACCAGCTGCTACTGAAGGTGAAACCGAGTGCAACACAAACACACATCACACACATTCTTGTGCACTCGTGGCTTATTCTATTAGGAGTGTTGGGGATCATGTCAAATCAATTCCACATTGATAAATAAAAGTAGAACATCAAATTATTATCTAAATTTTAATACAGATGAATTTGATTTTAAGAAATATATAATCAAACAATACTTTAAGGGGTTTCTGTTTTACACTATCATTCAAAAGTTTGGGGTCTTTTTATGTTTTTGAAAGTAGTCTCTTAGGTTCACCAAGGCTGCATTAATGGAAATAAAAACTACAGTAATACTGTGAAATATTGTATTATTATAATTATAAATAACTGTATATTTTAATATATTTAAAAAAAAAAACCTGTGATGGCAAGGCTGAATTTTCAGCAGCATTACTCCAGTCTTTTTTTTAGGATTTCTTTACTGTCACTTTTAATTAATGTAATGCGTCCTTGCAGAATAAAAGTATTAAAAAAAAATATATACTTTTGTTCCCAAACTTTTGAGCCGTAGTATATTTTTATATTCTGCCCTGGTTGGCAATTACTGCTGTTGAAGAAATTATAATTTTTGTATGCTGATGCCTTTGGTGTGAAACGTGTCACAGTAACACCACAGACCTGTTACCAGTCAAATCATATTAAGATCTTTTTACAAAAATAGAACATTCTAGAGCTCACGCTGTGTGTCTCGCGACAGGATTTCCTCAAATACTACACAAAGGCTGGGATGGACACTGAAGAGCTGGAGGTATGAGTCACTCATCAGAAACTGTAATCGTTATGCAAGTTTTATTTCTCAAGACCAGAAGAAACACATAATCCCACCAAGGAACATTGTGTGATTCCTTGACCCTGCCATCTTGTGTTTTTTTCTTCCCTTTGCCAGAAATCAGTAATACTATACTTTTTCATAGGCTTTAATAAAGATTTGAGGTCTGTTTCCACACATTGCACCCTCTCTCTCTCTCTCTCTCTCTCTCTAACAGAAAGCTGTGGAGGTGATGTGTTTTGTTCCGAAGCGCTGCAATGACATGATGAACGTGGGTCGGCTGCAAGGCTTTGAGGTATGGTGCCAGACTCAGGCTGTGGTTTAAAGCTGTCGGTCTTTGGAAATACTGAAAGTCACTCTGATCCTCTAAAGCAGGGGTTTTCTATTTAAAAATCTATTTTTATCTATTTCAAATAAAAACCTTTCTGTTCATCAAAGAATCCTCTCTCTCTCTCTCTCTCTCTCTCTCTATATATATATATAAATAATTACCTGTGTTCATATTTTAGAAAGGGGATCATTATATTTGGGGGTCCCAAAGGGTTTGAAAATCCATGCCCTAAAACCACATTTTCTTTCTTTATTCAGGGGAAGATCACGGCACAAGGAAAACTTCTCCAGCAAGACACGTTCACAGTCACAGAACAGGACAGCAGCTTCCTTTCCCGCACTAAGGAGAGGCGGGTCTTCCTATTTGAACAGCTTGTCATCTTCAGTGAGCCAATAGACAGGAAAAAGGGATTTTCTCTACCTGGATATATTTTTAAAAACAGTATTAAGGTGAGCTTTAGACCCCTTTGGAGGAAGTTATCATCACATAAGGTTTCCACATTACGCAGTATGTTTGCATGTGTTAACGTAGCTTCTTCTTTCAGATAAGTTGTCTGGGCGTGGAGACGTGTGTAGACAATGACCCTAATCGTTTTGCCCTGACGTCTCGGGGGGCTGATGGCAGCACGGTGCGATTTGTCTTGCACTCCTTGTCGCTGGACATCTGCAAGGCTTGGATCAGCGACGTGAGTCAAATACTGGAGACCCAACGCAATTTCCTCAATGGTGAGACTCACAAAGTGAACACCATACACCCTGCTGATTTCAGCTCAGCCCCCAACCTCAGAAGCTGTTTTAGACTGATGTTCAAACCTTTCATGGATGAACATTTAAGTGATATCTAAACTCAGTGCTCATTTTACACTTTATTATAGTCCTCAACAGTTAAAACGTTGAATGTCAAATCATTGAAAATACAACTTCACGAATTTCCAGTGGAAAAAAGGAAAATCTGATTCTGAACATGAACTAGGAAGTCATTTTATGTCCTCTAAGCCTTGTTATTGTTTGGCAAATTAAATATGGCTACTCTATCAGTTTTGTTTTGTGTGTTGCAGCCCTGCAGTCGCCCATTGAGTACCAGAGAAGGGAGAGCAAGAGCAACAGTTTGGGTCGTAGCATGAAGCCTCCTCTGTCAGCAGTGGTTGGTCTGAGGCCTCACTCCTCAGCATCTATCGACCGACACAAACTGCCCTGCCTGCGCTCCTGTAACACATCATTGCCCTCTCTCTACCTGCCCAGCCAGGTCCCCACTGATGACCACTCACAGCCAGAGGTAAGAGATTTCAGTCGTTTGAGGTTTGCTCAAACCTCACGCACCTAGTTTTTGTGTGGTCATCTCCACTGTCAATCAGACCTATATTGAACAAATGGTAGCCTGTCAGAGCTGATGGCCTTGTAGGCAGTGCTCCAAAATGTAGCACGGTTGGCTTGAGTGACCCAAGTTCAAGTCCCGGCCAGTGGTTATTTATCGATCCCTCATGCCTGCCCATGCTGCTATGCCTGGACAGAGCGGGGAGAGCAGCAAGTCAACCCCCCTTGGGGTACAGAACAAAACCAGCATACATAATTACAATTCTCAATTACATGAGTTGTGTAATTACAAATACATGATAGAAAATGCTTGCAATGTATGGGAATGGGAATGGGAATTTAAATAGGCCGCTGTGATAGATGTCGACTGGATTGGTACACGTCAGGAACAGCTGGCTATCAGCTGATGCGAGCTTGGCTGACGTGGCCTGCCTGAACTAACGCGATGCTTGATGAGTAATGCATCCCATATCACAGTATATCTGAGAGTGTACTATTTTCAGTGGATTTTTAGTATGCATGCTTGCACTGTTTTTGCTGGTTTTCTCTTGACTTTGTCTTACATACTTTTCAATCCCCAACAAAATGGTTCTTCTGGTCCATAGTAGATGTGAATTGGGATTTGTCACACTCATCTCAAGCAGAAAGAGAACACATGTATTCACAGAGAGACAGTGTTTGTTATTGTCAACTAAAATAAAAAAAAAAAATTTTTTTTTTACATTTTTGTTAATTGAAATCAAATTAAAATATAAATATTAGATGGCCTTGGCAACTAACTAAAATAGGTTTAATTTGGTGTATAAAAATGTATAACCGAAATAAACAAAATCTTAAATACATTTAAACCATTTTGAAATGTTTATTTTAACTATTAAAAATTACTAAAGCACAAAATTACTTAAAATGATGCTAAAATGGAAATATAAAAATAAAAGCTAATTCAAAATATTAATACCAACTGTAATTGTTTATAAATATTACTACAATAACTTATAAATAATAATATTTATTACTGATATTTAACTACAAATATAAGTATTACTCTAGTTAGTCTTGCTGAGCAAGAACGGCCTGTTTCTGTCTTTTAAGTTTTCTAATCCCACTGTCATCATCTGAGAGGTCACAATCATATGTGGTAAATGGATATAAATAACCTGAAAGATTTTGTAACCACTGTTTCTGTCTGACGTTTACAGTCAACACAAGCCCAGCGCTGTCCGGTGGACTCCAGACTGAATTCCCAGACGGTGTCTCCAACTCACGTGCAGCTGGCCTTCTCTGAAGAGCCGCCATTCTCCCAGGCACCCCTAAACTGCCAGGCGGTCTCCAACGGACTGTGTTCCTCTAGCACGCAAGGCTCACAGGTACTGTGCGTACCCGCTCACACAGGCTCACTTGGATTTGGTTTTCTTGGAATGTGGTTAGTTTAAAAAAGAGGCCATGCTGCTCCCTCTGCTGGTATATTGTGGACATGCAATAACAATATTCTAACATGGCCTTATTTGCAGGACAGGTACATTGTCTGAAGCTCTGGATTAATTGTTTAATACAACTTGTTTTATTACAAATGATATCATAAGCAAAACAATTTGAGTAAAAAATTTGCATATTTCATTACTGACCTAGAAACAGTGTCGAATTTAAATATGTATTATTCATTTTACCTTGTAACCTCTTTGATCATACATGAGACTACAAACAAACCTATGAAGTTATGAAGTCTACTTTACTGAGGTTTTCCTTATTCTGAGACAGCGGCCCATTAAAACATCCCTCTCCGTCTGCAGGGGCGTCTAGCCCAAAATGAGCTTTGATGACAGCTCAACAATAGTTGTGCGTGAAATAGCTGTTTATCTGCTTTACTCAGGCCACTTGACAAACAGGAAGGAGACAGGTTGACAGAAGGAAGTACCAGATCCCTATCTAACGCCTGATTGTTCTTGCAGGCTGTTGGATCAGACTGGTGCTGGATCTGAGCGCTGTTTTGACTTCAGTTCCCATGTGGTTATGTGCTTAACACTAACTACTTTTCATGCTAGATTAATTTTATAACCATCTGCCATATCTAATCTAAAATAATCACTGCCATGATTTCATTTCTTCAGGCTATATTTATTATGGCAAGGGGACAAACAAGGGTTTCTCACCTGGATGGGATTATAGTAGGATTTTGATTGTTATTTCTATTCTGATATTGGAGGTGAGAAACGATCACCAATACCAAGGGACACCGAACATAATTAAGATCTTTGAGGTTTATAATAAGTGTGAAAAGCTTTTCAGAGTTTCTGTTCTGTTCTGTTCTGTTCTGTCTAAAAAGGATTCTGGGTCTGACAGGAGTGTTCAACAATATTATATCATTTCTGAAGCTCTCGTTATGAAATTCAGTCATGCTGATTTTAGTCATGTCTTAAAACCTGTGACAAACATATTACTCTTAATATCCTAGGCTGTTCCTGGTAATTAACTCTTCAGCCATTTTTAGACATAAGCTCGGCTCGTGACAGCTCATTATTCTCTGCTTGGGGAATAGGCGAGAATTTCTTTGCCGTCACGCATCACAAACCTTTATATATTCATGAATGAAGATTTCACATGAACTGTGTGGGGAAAAATTAGAATCCTATGGAAGCCTGTGAGAGTTAAAAAAGTGAAAAGGTAACTGAGATGTTATATATCCCAATTGCAACTTTATTTATGATCTAATGAATGGCTGTGTCTCACATTATGACTTTGTAATTTGTAATTGCAACTTTCTTACAATTGTGACTTTATATTTCGCAATTGTGACTTAGATCCTAAAAAGCCGTTTACACGACACCGTTTTCAACTAAAAACTTTTTATGCGTTTTGGCTGTTCATTTACACGACAACGGCTTTTTGGGGGCCTGAAAACTCAAAGTTTTGAAACCGGGTTTCAAAATTCAAGTTTTTGAAAACGATACTGTTATTGCCTTTGTGTAAACTACAAAACCACGAATTTGTGAAACAGGGACGGCATACGTATTACGTGTTCAGCGTATAGTGTTTGTTTACAAAGTGACATCGCCAACTACTGGCCTGGCATGAATAATACAGCGTTTTTAGACGTTTTCATGGATCCGTGTGAACGGGGATCGTTTTGACAATGTTTTCATTTGTACAGAGAAAAAACGTTTCTGTTTTTAGTACATCATTGTCGCGTAAACGTACCCTTTGTTTCTCATAATGACTTCATATATCAGTCACTATGTCTCATAATTGCAACTATTTTTCATAATTGTGACTTTATATCTCATATAGGCCTATTATATTTCACAATTGCAACTTTGTTTCTTGTAAATGTGACTTTATATCCCACAGGGTGACTTTATATCTCACAATTGCGACTTAACTTACAATGGCGACTTTATACCGCAATTTTATATTTTATCCTTGCAACTTTATTTTTTGTAACTGTGTCTTTATATCTCATGATGTGACGTGTTTTGCAATTGCGGCTTTGTTTCTCATAAATGTGACTTTATATCTAATGATTGTGACTATATCTTACATGATTTTATAAAAAAAAAAAAAAACATTCACAATAGGTTAAAACAGACTTCCATAGAATCATAATGTTAATAATGTGCTGTTGAGAAAAATAAACCATCAGTGGCAGAAATGGCCTTTTCCCCCCCTCCACTGTGTCCAGATCTCAGGAGAGGGTGGACGCAGAGCTTCATCGAGAGAGGGGCGCATGGCTGTTCCTAGCCCCTCCTCCACTCTTCAGCGCTCCAGTAACTTGGCCCAGCTTGATGAGGACGACCTGTGAATGGAAACGACCCTGAATCTGATGTTTGCACCAGAGCATGCCACAATCTGGACTTTATTCACGTCTGTTATCTTGTGGTATTCTTCCTGAACCTGTGACGTGAATTTCCTAGTGACTTTTTAAATTGTTTTACATCATTTCTTATGGTTTTTTTGTTTTGTTTGTTTTTTGTCTTTTTACTAAAGTTGTGTTTTGTTCAAAGGAGAATCAACCATTCCTATATTGGGAGGTCACTGGAGCAGGAACCAGAGTAAACCTTTATTTTAGGGTGTGAGGATGCGTTTGGGCAAGCGTGCATGTATGTATGTTTTTGAGTGTGTGTTTGTGTGCTAAATTCTGATGGCTTCATCCTTGCAAACATGCTGAACATTTTCCATCAGATGTGTTTTGCAGAGAACATACTGTATTATTACAAACATAATAGAGTCCTTAAGGGGCTCACGCTGGATTTTAAAGGTTTCGCACTATCGGTGCCTCTTTACAGAAGCTGTCTTTCTATCTCCCACCTATATTGAATGCTCTCGTGGGCTGCGTAAACTCTTATGAAGGAGCTAAGGGGAAACAGACTCTAAATGCAGCTAAATTTGTATATACCGTATGTAGCGGAATGATCTGTGCATGGAGACACGGACGCTTGACTTTCTCTTCGCTGATTGGGGGTTTGAATTCTCTAAGATCAATGAACTCTGTTGGACAAGGTGGACATAAGAGATCACACACAACGAGCATTTGCCTTGTTGAGCAGGAGGACTCGCTCAAGGGAAGGACTGAAAGATAGACTGCAGTTGTTATGGCAGAAGAAGATGCCGCATAATAGTATTTTATCTGTGGTTTAATGGCCCGTTTTAGCTTCTGCCGCCCCCTCCTCATTGGACGCACACTGCCTGGATTACTCTGCAGGTCTCTCGATACAAAATGAGGTTTCCAAATGATATTAGGTGATGATGATAATAATAATTATAATAACATTATTATTATTGTTGTTGTTATTATTAACTTAATGAAGGCCAAAGGTAAAATGTTATATCATTATGTGCCAAACGCAGGTGCCAGTACCCTTTACAGAAAATGTCATTCAGTTTCAGACCATCTAAAACACTTGCTTAATTTTTGGGAAAATGTTCTCATAAAAACTAAGGAAAAAGCTAAAGATGTCTCTTTTTTTTTTTTCCTCCATAGTTTTAAAACAAATGTATTGTGTTTTGTTTTGTTGTGTTGTTTTATTTTTATTTTTAAAAAGTATTTGTTAATGACTAACTAAATCATTAGTAAAAATAGTATTGACATTGTTAATCGAGTCTGAAACATATGGTTTGTCATAAAATGTTAAATGCCTCGCCAAAGAAGGGATGGAATGTGTTTGGTATTTGATGTTGAAGCATGATCAAAAAGCACTTTCGCTCCATTTAGCTCATTGCACATTCTTTCCAAGAGAGGGAGCCAGAGGACTTCAACTCTGTATACACAACCAATCAGTCTTCTTTTTTTTCTTTTCCACAGATCAATTTAAAACTTTAAATTCAAAGCACCAAAGCTCATATGCTTTACTGTTGGCATGTTTCAGATGCATTCGCTTAAATATCCTTAAAATGATTGTAACAACCTTCTCTTGCCTTGACGTAATATTCAAATCAGCAGAAATCAAATAATTTGACATATCCCTGTATAAACTGAAAGCTTTCCTGTACTGCCTTTCCACAAATGTGGGTTTGAATCTTACATTGTTGCATGCTATTTTGAAGAACACCTCTAAATGATGAAGGAAATGATGTAGAGAAAGAATTGGACATGATCCAGGTCTATGTGACAAAACCATTGTATTATATCAAATTAAACTGGTTCCTTTTGGAACGCAAGGGTGTTTTAGAACACACAATGTTTCCTTCTCGGCTGTTTTCTCTGTAGTTTGCTGTGTGATGATGTTTAGGATGTGTGTTTCTGATATAGGGGCGACATTTGAGATATTCTCAAAGTAGGATAATATCTGTTTCTGTATACACAAAAAACCTACAAAAAGACACAAGATAGTTTACTGAACACTATTGAGGGGGCATGTTGTCACACTATATGGAGTTAGTTGTCACAATGAAACCTGCTATTAAACAGTCTATTACTGGCCTATTATTCAGCAAAATTTTCCAGTATAACAACTAAACATTGTAATAATAAATTGTATAAAATTGTGTATTAAAACATGAATTAAACGTGACAAATTGCCCTGATGTTATGAAAAATATCAGTTTAACCTTTCAGCCAAAATCTTAATTATATCCTTTATTGGTGTGGAAATTAGTTTATACAAGAAATATATATACAAAAATATAATTCACAGGAATTATTAGATTTTTAGACTCTTTTTGATCTATAGGTGTTTAAAACTAACATACAAAATCACTGGTAGAGAAAACAAACATTAGTGTATTTGGACTTTTTGACTCAAACCCTTTTGGTTACTGTGACAACTTGCCCCGGTATGCAGGTTTTAGTGGAGTTTAACTAGAATGTTTATGATTAAACTCCATCAGACACTTTATGATGACCTAAATAGATGAAAACCTTCTCAGTCATTAATGCTTTGGTTTCTTTTTTTGTTAAAAAAGAGTGTTAAGGGTAAAAATGTCATACTGATGAAGAAAAAAAATCCTCCATATCAGTGAGCTTTCTGAGATCTGGCTAGGTAATCTAGTCAACACATGCAGACATCTGGTTAATTTGTCTCTGTTTTAAGTCACATTCTGGGCATTCCTGAGCAGTAAAGGGTTCATTTGCACACACAGATGGGGGAGAGGGGTTTTAAGCATTCACTATCACAAAGGTGCCAAATCAAAGTGACTTCTGTCGCGGCCAGTGGGATATAAACAGCTGGGGGTCCATTCACATTGAGCTCCAGTGGAGCGTAACTGTTGTCTGTTATTTACACTGGCAATTACGAGACAACATGACTGTGAACTTGATGGGAGAAGGTCAGACCACTGTTCCCATGAATGGCCCGACTATTTATTGACAACTGTAAAATGTCTGAAGACTTTCCAATCATTTGTCTTTCCTTTAAGTGCTTCCTCGACACCTTAGAAACAATGGCCATCTTAAATTAGCATCCTGAATGCTATTGCATTAACATTTGAATAAATGCAAAACGCTGAGGTTCGACACTGAGGTTTAGATTTAACATTAGCCATTTGCTGAACTTCACACATCTGTTAAAATGAACTAAGGGTGCTTGACAAGGTATTAAATGGAATTTTTGCTATGAAGGAATGAACAAAACACAAAGCACAAGATTTTGATTTGCAGAGTTATTCATGTTTATTAATATTTCACATGCTGGTCTTCATAGAACTGTGCACTGTATAAACATTATATACATATGGTTCATGTTTTGAATTAAGATTTCGACATATTTATAGCAGTGCCATTCTCTGCAAGAAAACAAGACTTTAGGTGATCTGTCAGGGAATAGTGTTGGCAAATTTTGCAACCAGAATTTATGATTTCAACATAAGGCATCAATTCCCCCTAAAACAAAATACCAATAAAGCAACAACAAAATGTAAACAAATGACAGTTTCACCAAGTAACAAATACTTGTCATTGTGCTGTTCAAAGAGTTTCCTGTAGCTTTTGAATTAAAATCTTTAAATAAATGTGCAAGGGCAAAGTTTGGTCATGAGAAGTCTTTGCATCCAGAGCCATAAAAAAAAGTCACTTTTATTAGATATATCACAACGAGAGAACTTCTGCTGTGCCCATAAGTCTCTTTAAAATCTCAAAGGTTGGTTTCGGTGCAGCATCGTGTGCGTTCGCTCCAGTGTTTTCAAATAAAGTACAATGGAAACAGGCCCATGTCCCTATTGCTTTTTGGAATATCTGTTAAAAACCTTCAGATGACGCAAATGTCCTTGTAAGGTCTCTGGTCTCATTCCGGATACTCTATTGAGTTCTTTTGCATTTTACCTTCTTTACTCTCTCTTGATGTTGCTTAGCAGTGCATCAGTCCCACTGTGAGCGGGCTGACCGGACCGGCTCTTCCTGCTCTGATGGGTCTTCACATGCTTGGAGAGATGATCGCTCCGCATAAACCTTTTCCCACACTGCTGACAGCCGAAACGCTTCTCCCCGGTGTGCGTGCGGAGATGCCTCTGCAGCTCATCTGAACGTGTGAAGCTCTTCCCGCAGAAGAGCCAGTTGCAGATGAAGGGACGCTCGCCGGCGTGCCATCGCAGGTGCGCCTTCAGGTGAGAGGTTTTTTTGTAAACCTTGCCACATTCTGGAATGTGACAAATGTGCAGTCTTTTCTTCCCGAACTCTAGAGCAGCACCTCCGTTTCCCGAGGACTGGCAGTTGGGGCATTTGCACCTGCGACAGCGACGAGTGGAGCTCAACAGACCCTTTGAGGTGCCCTGCAGAAGTGCAGCAATTTGAGGCTGGTGGCCCAAAACAAGCTGCCGTCCCAAAGAGAAGGGGTGACTGGAGGGTGCGCTGCTACTCTGAGGGAGACTCCACCACTGCTGGCCGTCCTCGACGTGCCCGCCGGGCAGGTGAGGTCTTCCTGAAGCGTTTTGAAGAAAGCTGGGAAAGTTCTGACCCACAGCGTTGTGCTGCGCGTAGTACGCCGCGTTCCCCTGCGTCTGGGAGGAGAGCATCTTTACCGGAGACAGCTCGAACGAGTAGGCGGAAGGGGGCTCGGCTGGAGGTGTGAGGGGCAGCTCGTGGTGGTGATGGTGGTGATGATGGTGATGATGGGCGTGCGAGCCCAGGGTGGGCTGCATGTGGCCGGGGAACTGCATTTTGGGCATGGTAAAGGTCATCTGGTGAGCGCTCAAGCTGGAGTTAGGGGCCACGTCATTGCTCCAGAGCTGAAACATGCTGGAAGCGGAGCCCACTGGACCCTCGTAAGGGAGCTGTGACCCCTCCTGCCAAGCCTGACTGCATGTGGTGGCCAAAAAAGAAAGGGTGTTAGGACCGCTCTCTGGAGAGGAGCTGGGAGTACGATCCTAGAGGGGAGAAAACAAATAATTGTGACTAAATCAACCTTCATACTTGCATATGCAGAATCACTGAACAAATAATATAACAAAATAAGTTTAATTGCTGCCTTATTTGTAGTTTTTATTGTTATTTTGAAATATTATGAAATTTTAAAGAAACATAATTATAATAATTGTATAATATAAAAAATATAAAAATTGAAAATAAGGCAGCAATTAAACTTATGTTAATACATTTTTACAAAGGAAAGAAAGAAAGAAAGAAAGAAAGAAAGAAAGAAAGAAAGAAAGAAAGAAAGCAAGCAAGAAAGAGAAAGAAAATGAATGAATTGAACCAAAAATAAAGTTATGCAGGAAACAAAAATTCTAAGTTGGAGATGTGATTGTGCCAAAGTCTCTCTATGTACTCGGAAAATGCACGATAAAACAAATGAAAGTGCAGTACCTGTAAGAAATTGTGCAGGAAATTGTCCGCTCTGGATAAGGTTAACGCAGCCATGTGTGCACTGGATCTTCAAAATATCCACACCTGCGTAAAAGCGCGGCGCGCAGTGCGTAACCGAGCCAAAGTCAGAGTGCGCGGGTACGAGGGCGAGGAGGCGCGCAAAGATCCTGCTCGGATTGACCCCGCTACACAGTCAGGTTACCGGTGCATGAGTTTAGATATAGTGCTCATCAATAATCCCTCGATTCTCTCTTGCTACTCCTGTCCTTTATCGGCTGTAAGAGTCGTTGGCCACTCCGCGCTCTTGCTGCTGGTTTTCTGGGTCCCTTTTTAAAAAGCAGCGGCTTTCAAACCAAGACTCGTCCTTTTGAAGTGCGACTGAAGGGCCTGTCGCAATAAGTCCTGAGGATCATTTCAAAAGGCGCTCGGATCGCATCTTCTCTTTATAGGGAAAAGATCCTCTCGACGGGGTCTCTTAAGTATGTATCAGGAGGGCCAGTGAATGGAGGAGAGATGCGGTGGGGGAATATTGGGGAGGGCAATCTTTGGGAGATTAGGAAGAGGGGTGTGTATTATAACCTTCATTTTATTCTAATTTAATTTCGCCAAATGTTAACCTGAGAGAGCTCCTTTCTTTACCGGTTGTTGGTGAGAAGAGTCTAAAATTAAAAAGTTTGTTTTACATGTAACTAATATTTACAAGTTTAACACTTGTTCTTTTGTCATAAATTAAGAACGAAACGAACCTAGGCTACTTTCTTGTTAGAACCATTAAAACAACTTTAATAATGCCAAAACAATTTTCTATTTATTTAACTTGTCACCTTCATTTCTACTTGATTTTAAGAGTTTCAACCAGATTTTTTTTTTTTTTTTCATCAAATGCAACGAGCCACTAAATATATATATTTTTTCTTTTTTTTAATTAAGGGACATAAATATTCTATTTAGCTGACTGCAAAGTACAGTTGATGTGCATTTAAAAAGGAAAATTTAAATAAATTATATAATACATATTATGAAAATGTGACATTTTCCTAACAAATTACTGGGAATTAGCCTAATATAATGAAATAATGTTTGCATATAATGCTAAAAGGTTTTTAGGGGTTTAAAGTGACTAAAACTTTTGAAAGTATTTTATGCAGATTAGTTCAGCTGTATTTGATCTTTCGTTCTTATGAGCACAACTAACTGTTAATCTGTCTATTGATAGGAGCAGTTCAACTGTTAGTTGTCAACTGATCATTCTGGGAAAATGGCGTATTAAGACGCCAAATTATGTTTGAAGACGATCGAATTGGGCTATTATTCTTGTCCCGTTAATTAAAGAGAATGAAGAAGCTACACCAGGTAATCAGAAACCAACTTATAAAAGTTTCAACCAAGACAAATGAAATAAACGTCCATGCGCACTAGCTCGCACTCTTAAGTGATATTATAAATAAAGAGCCCTGCGTGACATTTTCACACTCCGGGTTCAAGTTAAGGGCGTCATCACATTTAAAGGGATTAAATGCAGAGCATCCAAAGTTCATCTAACACTTTGAGTCTTTTTCTAAGAGAATTTACATTGAAGTCGGAAAGCCATTTAACATCTTAATACATAGAAAATCCTTGCTGCTTTGTGTTGCCTCTCACCTCTAGTCGCATAACAATCGACCTTTGTCCCAGCAGATGCATTGCTTTAGTCTGCTAAAATATACCACAGCGATGGAGAAATGAGATGACACGTAGGAAACGTGCTAAACTTATACATGCGTCGACTTGTAATCAGTCCAATTGAGTTGTTTTAAACATTTTTATTTTCGTATGTGGCTTTTTAAATGTATCTCGAAGATGTATTTTAAAATAAACTAGCCTATGTTAGTATGTAACCTATTAATAACTGTTTATATACTGAGTAATTGGTTTCATTCACACATTGAAAGAGAGACGAAGAGATGACCATCTCTTTGTTATTCAATGAAAAATTTATGAGATATATATATATATATATATAATTTGACTGACTGCGGATTTGAGTTCATTAAAATAACAAATTAATAAATAAATCAAATGTATAAACAAACCAACAACATTCTCTCTGTAAAAATCACATTAGAGATTGCATTTTAAACATAACATAATAAGCAGCAGCACATCTCTGTACTGTATGGGGGGCAATTAAGGGGTGTAATACTAATAAAACAAAATAACAGTCAAAAAAAGGGGGAACAGGTAGAGGACGGAGGTATAACACATCAAATATTTGGTCGCTTTACGTAGGGGAGGCTGCTTCCGTCTCCTTTTGCTTGCTTTATTACGGAGCAGAAGTTGTTAATTACCCAGATTCTTATTTCCTGTCCCCTAAATCCCCCCCTCCTTCCCCCCACCCACCCCCACTCCTCTCACTGCCTCCCAGATGAGTGTCTTTGAAGTGCAAAGTACGCTCTCCTCACTTTGAACTGTGCAAACAATGCTCCAGTGGTTGTGCTTACCTTCCCCATGTTACCTCATTTAAATAGACCTGGATACGGCTTATGCCGTTTTCAAGGGAAAACTCATTTCCAAAGCAAGCACAGATCCCAGCCTTCATTAGGCAGCTTTAGAGATGGCAGGCAATCAGGAGAACTGCCTTTAACAGAGGTTTCGGCTGCTGTTAGGTGGCCTGTGCACAGTTGCTTTACTGCAGCCTATCAGGCATTCATTTGGGCTCCTACATTTATATAGTTTGAACTGCAATTAAATGATTTTATCTTATGGTTTGAATTGAATTTTTAAAAAGGACCAAATGGGATGTGCATGAGATTTATATACCTTGCTAATTTACTACTTTTATTATTTATAACAAACTTAATCTGAGATTACTTAATGAATTTATATGTTAGGCCTATATATGACAAATATTATATCCCACGTCCATTTTAAAAATTCATATTAATTCAAGATATTTTCCCATTATGTCACAGACACACACACACACACACACACACACACACACACGTTTTATATATATATATATATATATATATATATATATATATATATATATATGTGTGTGTGTGTGTGTGTGTGTGTGTGTGTGTGTGTGTGTGTGTGTGTGTGTGTGTGTGCAGTACTTTGCAAAAGTCTTAGGCACGCTAGTTTTTTCACACACACACACACACACACACACACACACACACACACACACACACACACACACACACACACACACACACACACACACACACACACACACACACACACACACACACACACACAAAAAAAAAATTGTTTTAAGCCAGTTTATCTTTGCTGTAGTGTGTCAATAGGAAATACCAGTTTAAATCTCCAAACATTCCTTTGTAATAATCCAATAAGATTTTTGTATACGCAAGGAGTCTGACAACAGCCACACAGAGATCTGATCTCACCATCATCGAGTCCATCTGGGATTACATGAGGAAACAGACTAAAACAGACAGACTAAATCCAGAAGAAATGCAACGTCTCCAAGATGCTTGAAGAAACCTAGCCTACCTTAAAAACTATGTGGAAGTATATCTAGGACAAAAGCTGTTTTAAACGCAAACGGTGATGTTACCAAATATTGACTCAATGATGGTGAGATCTGATCGTACCGGCTGTTGTCAGACTCCTTGTGCATACAAAAATCTCACTGTGTACATGTGGACAAAATGGAGTGAATATAGTGATATAATGCTTATATCAGTTTTATAACTATTTAATAGCTAATATTTTCACCCCACAACATTTATAATGTATATATTTTAAATATTATTCTAAATAGTGATTGTAAATGGTAATAAATTAGCAAGCTTCATTTTGTCCTTTTTAAATGTCAATTTAAAAATAATTTCACATTCTAATTCTAATCCTAATTTACCATAGAGAATATATAGTCTTAGATTTAGATTTAATTTTAATTCTACAATCTAATTTTACAAATTTACTATTGATCCAGACAGCAAGAGTCTCCATCATAAATGCAAAATCCATTCATTCAAAGATCAATGTCCTCATAAAATGACCCAAACAATGGCAGGCATGTTGTCAAGCTGTTTTTTAGCATGTCTGGAGGGCAGTTTAAGAGTCTCAGATCACTAAATTGTCCCAGCTGTCTTGACCATCTGCACTCCAAACAGCCAGCCGCAAGCTTTTGTACTGTTGGCCATCTCCAAAAGCCAGTTTACAGCCCCACATGGACTAAATGACTGAAAACCCCCAACTTGACAAATGTGGTATAATGGATGAGACAGAGTGCATGTAAAAACCTGCTGCCCCCCGCATCTTTCCAGCTAAAACACTAATCAATGCAATCAGGAACAGCACTGTTCATAATGACCACGACAGAGTCAAGGAATGTTGATGGTTCAGGATGCTGAGCTTTAGGCCTGGCTTACTAATGTTGATGAATTTGCACAAATATTTGATCTCATTAAGGGTTCAAATAAGCATTTTCAACTGTAATGCACAATAACAATTAAAAGGATTCTTGAGGCATTGGAGGTTCCTGGCAGAATCTCTATTCTCTTTTTAAGGCGTCTCAAATATCCTGTATTTGTAGTCAATGAACTTAAATAAGGGTTCTGAATATGATTAACCACAAAATGTGTCAGAAGTATTTTTTCCTCTCCGACAGTGCATTACCAGCTAATCAAGGGTTAACAATTTTGAATTGATTTAATCTTTACATTTAAAAGTATTTAATGTACTTCAAAATGAAAGATTGAGAAAACTAAAGTTTTTATTCAGTATGAAATTCACAAAAGCCACTGCGAATGAAAGAAATTGTCATAAAATGTTTGCATGTGTATGAAATCTCGTCAGCAATTGTCCATTTGCATTAATGTGAGATGGAATTCCGTCATTGGTGTGTGAAAATAAAAAAAAAAGGCAAAAATCTACTTGTCAGAGAAACTTTTATCATTGCTAGGGGCACTTGAAGTTTGTTTGCATTTTGTTTTTCAGTACTCTTAACAACTTCAGAAGTCAGATCACAGGAGCCTGTGATCAAAGCAGTTTTCGGTTAGTTCAGGAAACACAGGAGCTATACCCCATGCTTTGATATTCTACATCAATATTTCAATTCAACAATCGCTTGACATGCGCCTGCACTCCCTGAGACGAAAGGAAAGAGTGAAATGGAGGGGGTACTGGAACTGTATATAAAACGAGAGTGAAGACTTTACAGCAAGGAACAACTCCCTTCCTCAGCCCCGATCTGCTTCGTCTGTCATTTAAATACGCACTGACTGCTTAATCCCAGAGCAACAATGGATGGGAAACCAGAGCGATTCAGGTCTTTGACCCACACAAAGTCACGTGACACGCTCTGAAAGTTGCCATCTGAAAGAAATTTGCTCAGTCTTCGAGCTTTGAAGACTACTTCAGCACTTTGAACTCTCACATATTGAAAAGACATCCTGTTTGAAGACCAGACATTCAACCTCAAGCACTTTCATTGGAAGACAGACTATTTGATATACACTGCCGTTCAAAAGTCTGGGGTCAGTACGATTTGTTCTGAAAGAAATTAATACTTTTATTCAGGAAGGATGCATTAAATTGATCAAACTTGACAGTAGTCATTTACAGTGTTTGATCTCATATAAGCGAATCCTGATGGTTTCCACAAAAATATTAAGCAGCACAACTGTTTTCAGCATTAATAATAATAAGAAATGTTTCTTAAGCAGGAATGATTTCTGAAGCTGGAGACCGGAGGAATGATGCTGAAAATTCAGCTTTGCTATCTCAGGAATACATTTAAAAATATATCACAATAGAAAAATGCCTCAACTTGCGTGATAAATTTACTTGTATTTCAGAATGTCTTAGTGTGTATATTTCTCTTTCTTTTTGTTTATTTATAGCTTACATTTTTTTTATCCTAAATATTTTTTTTCAATGTGGATTTTAGACTTCTATCATACTTTTATTACTTTACTCTGACACTTATTAAAATGCACTGAACTCAAACACAGCAGATGTTGGTGTGTGCGTGTACCATACCTGAAATTTAAAATGAATGATTACTAATTTACAGAGCGAGGGGGACATTGTTTATTTATGGATCATGTTATTTAAAACCCTTAAAGACTAAAGACTAATTCCCCAACATAGCTGTCAGTCTAAGGCAACATAATATAAATAATATACAAGCCCGGCTGAAAACAAAAGGAAAGAACAGGCGTATTATCAATCAAATACGGCTCATAACATGCAAACACACACTGAAAACAGAAGAAAATAAATAGTCAGAACACCTGACAATGTCGAGTTAATGTGGGTATTGTGCAGCACATGGACCCCAGCCAATTTCCTTAGAAGCTCAGAATTACAGTGAGACATGTGAAGAGTTTGTCAAGCTTTGACGGTTATGTTCTAATTACACGTATGATTCTTGTACCTACATGGTAGAAAGCTTTACTCTGTGGAAATCACTAATAAACTATTAGAATGCCGGTAGAATGTTATCTTAGCAATACATTATATTCCTGCCAAAGAAATAACTTATATTTAGTTAGAAACATTTCAAAGGGACTGAGAAAAATCTTTAATTTATTAGAAGAAAAAAATCTTATTTTTCTTATATTCTTATTCTTATTATTATTCTTATCTTATCCTTTATTAGGGGAAAAAAAACCCTATCAAGTTTAGCCACCAATCAACACCAATTTTAAAACTCCAGGTGCAAAACATTATGTTTGGTTAGAATGGTTCTACATTCTGAGCTTGAGCTATGCAGATCATTTTGTTCTTACATTCCAAGAAAAGCTGTTGAAATGGATATGACGTCTGCCTCTGACAGTGATGACATTCACATGGAAGGGACAATGGTGAGTGATGACCTCAGCATTTTAAGTGAAGCATGTGTTTCTTTAAAAGGATGCAGGTGCTTCTAGAGCCCACCAATATGAGTAAGTTACTTAAAAGTGCTTAAAATGCATTATATTAACATGCTTAGTATATAGTATCCTAACAGAATTAATTCAGCATATCTACCATGACCTATGAGTAATGGAATAATTCACCCAAAAGGAACATTTTGTTACAAGTGTTATGTTATTCCCAGTGCATATGCTCTTTTATTATTTTTCAATGAAACACACACACACACACACACACACACACACACACACACACACACGTTGCGTTTTCACATTTTATGGGGACGTTCTATAGACAATGATTTTTATACTGTACAAACTCTATATTCTGTCCCTTTACACTAACCCTAAACCTACACATCACAGAAAACAATTCTGCATTTTTACATTTTAAGCTGTTTTCATCATGTGGACCAAAAAAAATGGTTGTTTTGGTTGTTTTCAAGGATTTGAGATATTGCCATCTTTGTGGGGACATTTACCAGGACACACTCACACAATCCTGATTGGAGCCTGACAGTATACGTTTCACTATTAAAGGGATAGTTCACTATTTTTATTTATTTATTCTGTCAACATTTACTCACTCTCATGTCGTTCCAAACCCCTATGACCGTCTCTTTTCTGTGGAACAAGTACAGAAAAATGTTTTTCGCATATTTTGAAGAATGTTGGTAACCAAACATTTTGATCTCGGTACGTTTTTGTTCCCATTGGCTTTGTTGTACACTAAGAAAAAAAGGTTAAAAGCTGTTACTGGGGTGGTACCCTTTCAAAGGGTACACCTTTGGGTGCATATTAGTACCTTAAATAGAAAAAATAGAACCTTTTTAAATCCAGTGACAGCTTTTGTACCATTTTTTTTCTGAGTGTGTATATGGCTGAAAAATACAATGGAAGTTAATGTGACCTGAAACTTTTTGGCAGAATATTTCAAATTTTTGGGTGGACTAACCCTTTAGTGTAACTGTATGAAACTAACTAAGATTAAGGGTCTCCTTACTCTTACATAGACCCCTCTGTGCCCTTCCTCCACCCTGTATCCCGGGCCATATGCGGCCTACTTATCCAATGCATTAGTGATGAGCCAGTGGCAGAGCCCCTGACACAAGCAGCAGCTCTGCTCACAGATGTAGATTTATTTGTGTTTGCACACCTCCATCAGCAGCTGTTTGGCCCCCACGGTTAGCACAGCCCCCGTAATGCACGGAGAGATGTCATCCGGCAGCGAGCCATGCCAGGCAGCGGCGGCGTGCTGTTGTGTGCTGCTTAACCAGGGGCGCTTTGAAGATGCCACCTTTTGACAGAGAGCTGCTTTTATCTAATCCTCATGCCGTAATTTGCACCCCCGTAACTTTAATTTATGACTACTGATCAAATACCTGCCTTTTGAAAATGAGAAACTTAAGTATTTTTTTTTCTTCTTCTGTTTTTTTTCCTTCTCTTCTCAATGCAAAAAGAATTTCTAATGTTGCAGGTTGAAGGGGTGCACATTATGATGGAGAAGAACAGTGGTTCAACTTTTCTTTGATCTATAGCTTAATTGAGTGTGCAGACATTATAAGACCAAACCGACTGTGATGGATCAATGATAAATTCATTCCTGATACAAATTTATAATGCTAACTTAAGAAAGAACGGCCATTTTCATATGCAGTACATGGTTCCCACATTTTTTGTACAATTTCCAATCGTTTGTGATTTTAAAAAGGCATTTTTATTATGCCCTTGCAAAGAATTTCTCGCGGATTAAATATTTTAGAGCTAAACATGTCAAGGAAAAAACAAACAAAAAAACGTTTTACATTATATTCCATTATTTTTGAAAATGTCTTTTTTTCCATAAAAAAAAAAAAAAACCTGACTGAATTTAATTTGTATTAGGTAAACCATTTTTCATCAGTCAATTTTCAGAGGTATTTTTTAAAGCTATATAATACTGTATAATGGCATAATTAGATAGATAATTCAAGTGAAGTATGGCAGTTAATCTAAAATTAAAACAACATCCAATAGAAAAGTAATGGACAAAATGTCAATAAATAAATGTTTTCATAAAAAAATTAATGAAATTGTGAAGGAAAGTAAAAGCAGTAGATGGATGGATGGATGATAGAATGATAGAACGATGGATGGATGATAAACAGAACGATAGATTGATTGATTAAATATCACTTTCAGTGATATTTTTGCCATGAGCCCTGGTTAATTTAATAAAATGAATTTGATGAGTTTGAAATAGAACAAACTAAGAAATTAAAATCTTCTGAGTCACCATTGGGATGCTACACTATGCATTTGTGAGAAAGTCCTTTCAAGACGTCTCGGTCTACTGTACGTTACGTCTATTGAGTTCACTTCACCGGCTGACGACAATCAGGCACGTCAGAGGCAGTTTTTCTCCTTGTCTTCTAAGATCTTTCCTTCCTCTTTCCCCACAACAGAACAGACGGCTCTAGTTTGCAAAACAAATGAACAAACAGATAACAGGAATGGAGTGATGAAAGAGTAAACAACATGCTCGATGCCCCACAACCATAATACTCTCTAAGTAGGTTATCCGCCATAACCCACTTTGATTGTTGCGTATATGAATGACGAACTCCAACTGTCCACTGAATCCAGGTAAGTCGAAATAATAAATAAATAAGTTACCCTCATTCGTAGGCTATACCCCAAACACTTCATTATGAAGAAACATGATATTTAGTCAATCTATTGATGTTGCCTAACTAATTGTAAAGCAGGGACTCAAAGCAGATGCTGCATTTCAAAGCACTTGTGAGCAACTAGACAGGTTATGATTTATGCTAAGATGCGTGGCTTCAAAGCGCTGAATGAGGCTTCTAAACAAATTGAACAAGTCAAGCACTATTCACCCAGGACTGAGAGAGTGCCGAGCGCATGCAGATCAGAGGAGAGCGCCTGCCGCTTGTAATATCCCTCAATGGAAGCACAGGTCCGCTGGGAAGAGCCAGCAGATAGTGGTTAACACTGGGCTGTGTGCACGGGCATGGGAATTCTGTGCCAACGCTGCTGCAACACCTGTGCTGAGGATCCAAACCTCACTCATGTCAGGAGCATGATCAGGCAGTCGGTGGTGGTGGGTGGGGGTGGGGGGGGGGGGGCTGGCAGACCCTCCCTGGAGACTTGACACCTTTTCTGCACGGTACCGTTATTTAGGTGCGAACAGAGAGAAACACACGGTCTGTGTCAACAATCTGATGCAATATCAGTAAACATTGATAATTATTTATGAAGCGCCGGCTTACTGTACCGGGATAGCTGTTAAAAGGCTTGTGGAATATGCTCAGTGCATGTGTCCTCTGGATATGTCAGCTTGTGAGTAATGAGCCTTGACAACTCAAGTTAGCTGCCAACAGGTTTTGACAAAGGTGTAAATGCAGAATCTTCTGCACAGGCCCCTAACAGGAAAAATTATGTGTGATATACAAGTACAAAATAACTAGACATAGACATCTAGACATCTAGTTTAATGTCTATAAACTAGACATTATATAATACAATATAATATAATTTAATAACCCTTCGGGCACTTTTGACCAAAAGTCACTTTTACTTTTGTGGCACTTATGTGTACACACCAAAAAAGGTAAAATGGTCCCACAAAAAATGATCACCATAGAAAAAAAAAAAAAAGAAAAAAAAAGAGAATTATAGAGATTTTTTTGGGGGTACAATCTACAAATCGCGTATTTTAGAGCGTAAATGGAAACAAACTAATTTAGAGGTCTTTAGAATCGCGTGGAAAGACAGTATGTCACGTTATAAAAAGGCCCTAAAAGCGGCCAGGGCTGAGCACCTCCGCAAACTAATAGAAAACAACCAAAACAATCCAAGGTTTTTATTTAACACCGTGGCTAGACTAACAAATAAACAGACGTCACCCGAACAAAATATCCCGTTACAGTTCAGTAGTAATGATTTCATGAACTTCTTCACTGAGAAAATAGAAAGCATCAGAACCACAATTGTAAACGTTCAATCTTCAATCGCGCCTTATAATTCAGCTTCAATTATTACCCCGAAAGAACAATTACAGTGCTTTACAACTATAGAACAAAAAGAGTTAAATAAACTTATCACTTCATCTAAAACAACAACATGTTTATTAGATCCTATACCAACTAAACTACTGAAAGAAGTGTTACCTGTAGTGGAAGATCCTCTCCTCAATATTATTAACTCGTCTTTATCTTTAGGTCATGTTCCAAGAACATTTAAACTGGCAGTTATAAAACCTCTCATTAAGAAACCACAATTAGATCATAATAATCTAGCAAATTATAGACCCATTTCAAATCTTCCATTTATGTCTAAAATATTAGAAAAAGTGGTGTCCGCTCAACTGGGCTCTTTCTTGCAACAAAATGATATCCATGAAAAGTTTCAGTCTGGATTCAGACCGCATCATAGCACTGAAACTGCGCTCGTTAAAATCACAAATGATTTACTTTTAGCTTCTGACCAAGGCTGTATCTCAATACTAGTTTTACTTGATCTTAGTGCTGCGTTCGATACTATAGATCATACATTACTCTTAGATCGACTACAAAATTATACTGGTGTTCAAGGACAAGCACTAAGCTGGTTCAAATCATACCTATCTGACCGCTACCATTTTGTCTATTTAAATGGAGAAAAATCGATCATAACTCCAGTAAACTATGGAGTGCCGCAGGGATCTGTATTAGGCCCTCTGTTATTTTCAATATATATGATGCCACTTGGAAATATTATAAGGAAACATGGAATTAGTTTCCATTGTTATGCTGATGACACTCAAATATATATTTCATCACGGCCGGATGAAAACGCAAAATTTTCCAAATTGACAGAGTGTGTTAAAGATATAAAAGATTGGATGACCCGTAATTTTCTTTTATTAAATCCAGACAAGACAGAGGTAATACTTATCGGTTCAAAAAACCGCCCACAAAACCTCGCACAATACAACTTTAACATCATAGGATGTCCTGTTACTTTATCCTCTACAGTAAAAGACCTGGGTGTTATACTCGATTGCAACCTGTCTTTTGAAAATCATATTTCATATGTTACAAAAACAGCATTTTTCCACCTTAGAAACATTGCTAAGCTACGTAATATGCTATCAGTTTCTGATGCAGAAAAGTTAGTTCATGCATTCATGACCTCGAGACTGGATTACTGTAATGCTTTACTAGCTGGTTGTCCTGCATCCTCAATAAACAAGCTACAGTTAGTCCAAAATGCCGCCGCTAGAGTTCTTACTAGATCAAGAAAATATGATCATATAACACCGATTTTATCATCACTGCATTGGTTACCTATAAAGTTCCGTATTAATTATAAGGTATTGCTACTGACTTATAAAGCCCTAAACGGCTTAGCTCCAGTCTATTTAACGGATCTTTTATCACCCTATAATCCATCGCGCTCTTTAAGATCACTAAATTCAAGGCTTTTGGTCATACCTAGGATATCCAGAACCACCAAAGGAGGGAGAGCATTCTCACATTTGGCTCCAAAACTCTGGAATAGTCTTCCTGATACTGTTCGTTGCTCAGACTCGCTCTCCCAGTTTAAAACTAGATTAAAGTCGCATCTCTTCAGCCAGGCATTCATATAATCCTACAGTTCAAACTACAATCCGGCCTCTAGCTCATAAATGCCAGAGGAGAACTGGCCCCCGACTGAGCCTGGGTTCTCCCAAGGTTTTTTTTTCTCCATTAGGTCACCTGATGGAGTTTTAGGACACCATTAGGTCACTTGATGAAGTTTTTCGGTTCCTTGCCACTGTTGCCTTTGGCTTGCTCAGTTGGGGATATTTTGGGGATATTTAATTTAATTTTATCAATCAATAAATTCCTCTTGAAACAAACTTTGTTGTATTATTTTAATTTAATACTGTGAAGCTGCTTTGATACAATCTGTATTGTGAAAAGCGCTATACAAATAAACTTGACTTGACTTGACTTGACAAATCAGCCACAATGCTGAAGAAAGCACACAGCAATGAAGGGGTTAATTGAATAATAATAAAAAAACTAAAAAACAAATTGAAATAAATTGTATGGATTCAATAATTTATTGTATTGTAAAAATGGGAACAAATGAATTATAGTAATTGCATCAATATTACTTGATTCCATAAAATTCCCTCAAAATACAAAATACAAAATATCAAATAAAAAAATATTATTGATCAAAAATATATTACATTGATTTTACTGTAAAAAAGTTAAATTTGAGGTGTTCGGACACTTTTGACCGGGAGGAGTATGAGTGTGACCCCACCAGAGGGTTAAATATAAAAATATTATACTACATATTCCAGATGGACTAATATTTTCTAGTCATCATCAAACATAATGTGACAGGTTCATGCATCTCTCTCTCTCTCTCTCACTCACTCACTCACTCAAAAAAATAATAATCCTTCTCCTTTCTCCCATTTGATGCAACCTAAATTGGTGCCGAATAAACAAATTGCTAAATTTTTAATTAACTTCATAACATCTGCACTTCAGCTTTGAGAGAGCAGGGAGATTTCCTTTTAACCTATTCCAGCACATTTGCACACCAAGGTACATCTTGATGCTGGCACTTTTACAGAGAGGAAGAAGAAAAAAATTAAAAATGGAAATGAACTCGTACTTGTGTGTGTGTAGATCAAAGACACAGAATTATTCAACTTTTTGCCATTGCTTGATCTTCAAAAATAAAAGAAATGAACGTGGGGAAACGCAGAGATGGATAGATCGGTCTAGGTTGGATGTCTTCTGTTTATTTATCATACTGCTTTTACTCTCCTTGACACTTTTGTTGTAAATATCTGTCCCGTTGATTTTCATATACAAGTAGATAATCCACATGACCAACATAACATTTCAACATCAAAACCAAATCTGCATCCATGTTCATGTGGATGGAAATCTGTTTTTGTCATTTTTTAAGTCAACCTCAGATAAACCAATATTGTTCATTTTCAGTATGTGGAAATATTCTGAAGTATTTCTTGCTGCAATATTCCTAGTTAAATGCTAATATTTTGTCTGTTTTAGTATTAATACTTTAAACACTTTAAGTATTGTAATGTTGAATTTGGAATGTGTAGGTTTTAAATCGACTGTGTGCAATATCTCTATTAATAACCAAGATTTTTTTTGATTCATAGAAAAAAGCAATCCTCAGAGGAAACATATTTCAACTGTCTGTATTGCAAGTTGTTGTCCAGCAGAGAGCAGTGCTGAGTCAATCCTGAACCAGTGAGTCTATGCAGCACGTGGTTCACATTGCAATATTCACAATCCTAGTCTCACATAATAAATGGACTGAGTCTGGTCTGCACAGTCTTCATAAAACTGAACTCAGTAGAATGACAGATAGGCTACACCATATTTGCCTAAAACACAGATTGTAGCAGAATAAGCATGCCTGAAATGTGAGCGGTCCTTGCCACCATCCCCCTCTGCAGTCTGCACACCTGCTCTGATGTGTATGATAGTCCAGAACAGCACAGCTTCTTCAACAACTCTCTCTTTGATGAGACACACAATGCCAGCTCTGTATGGCAGTCATCACCTGTCTACCTGTGGGAAACAAGGGCACTAATGGGATGCTAGGACCCAAACAGCAGGGCAATACAGGGAAGACGCCTGTTGAGCCAGTACGGTGGGTAGTGATTGAAAATAATTAATTCACACCTAATGAAGTGAGGTTGTCCTGTATCAATTTCTCCACTAGGGGACAGTCTTTAAATCATTAAGTCTTAAGAGTATATAAATAATATTTCATGATAGTCTTTAGGCCTGTGTACACCATTCAAAAGTATGGGGTCAGCAAGCTTTTTTTTATTTTTTTTAAGAAATGAATACTTTTATTCAGCAAGGATGCATTAAATTGAACAAAAGTTACAGTAAAGACTTTTACACTGCTACGAAAAAATAAATAAAATAAATGATGTTCTTGTAAACTTTCTATTAATTAAAGGAGAACTTGGTAACTTTTTTAACTTAATAAAACTGTCTAGAAATCATTTGGATGGTTAAACAACCTGTTCTGGTGATATTGGTGACTTTCCCCGCTCCCCCCAGCGTTCCCAGGCGGAAAACCAACCTTGCAACTTGCAACACTACCGTCCCGGCAAGTTAGAAATTGGAAGTCTTGTGAGAAGCGAGAACTAGAACGAGAACGAGCGCGAAACACAAATTGCTTTACGGCAATTCGACATAAACACAAACGCATGTATGACGTATTACCAGATTACCCACCTCGGTAGACATAGCTCCACACGATACAGTTGGCTTGCTCCGATCAAAACAAACGCACATCAGAGGTAGAGAGGGGGAGGAGGCCGCCGCAAGTGAGTTTTTTACGACTGTGTTGTGAAATATACGCCCCCCTCCCCCCCCCCCCCCCCACAGCTGTAGGGGGAGCTCGTGGGGAAAACATGCGACAACAAAAGGGAAAATCAGCGAAGAAGTGACTAGAGTTCGCTAGAGTTACCGAGTTCTCCTTTAAATAATGCGGTTTCCACAAAAACGCAGTGCCACCCACCACTTTCCATTGTGATAATTATTAGAAATGTTAGTTAAAGGGATAGTTCAGTTCACCCAAAAGTGAAAATTACCCCATGATTTACTCACCCTAAAGCCATCCTAGGTGTATCACTTTCTTCTTTCAGCCAAACACAATTGGAGTTATGTTGAAAAATGTCCTGGCTCTTCAAAGCTTTATAACGGCAGTGAATGGATTAATTTTTAAGCCCAAAAAAGTGCATCCATCTATCATAATAGTAATCCACACGGCTATGGGGGTTAATAAAGGCCTTATGAAGCACAGCGATGCGTTTGTGTAAGAAAAATATGCATAAAACTTTATAAACTAAAATAACTAGCTTCCGTCAGACGGCCTTACGCATTGATTTACGTCGAAAAAGTAATCCTTGACCTGACGCATTGATGAACACGGAAGCGCAGAGGATAGAGCAAAACAAATCATCAGTCACGTCTAAACTGATAATTTTTAAAGAGAAATGTCGGAGGATTTCGATATAAGAAAAGAGGAGCTTGAGTTTGTTGCCCAGCCCTATTTGCTTCAGAAGGCCTTTATTAACCCCCTGGAGTCCTATGGATTACTTTTATGATGGATGGATGCACTTTTTTGGACTTCAAAATCAGGACCGCCATTCACATTATGAAGCTTGGAAAAACAACGATATTTTTTGGTACTGGCTTGAGGGTGAGTAAATCATGGGATAATTTTCATTTTTGGGTGAACTATCCCTTTAATCACCACATCATATTAGAATGATTTCTGAAGGATTCTCGTGACTTATGAGACACTGAAGCAGGGCTTAAAGAATCGGTTCACTCCGAGCAGAATCAATCCGTATTTTAACTTTACTGTTCTGGGGACAAAAACGGCGTCTCGTGTGGACGGAAGGCCAAAACGGAGAGAAACATTTGCGTTTTCAAATGAAACGTATTGTGGACAAGACCATAGTCTGTGCGTAGCACTTCATTTTTTATAACTCAAGATTTTGGCCAAATCGTATTAAACGACATGAAAAACTGGCGCATAGTAGGCAAGCGGGAAGGAAGTCGACCGGAAGTTGAAGCCGGCCGCGTGCCACCATCTTGTAGCAGAACTTCACCTGCTGTTAGCATCCCATTGACTCCCATTCATTTTGGCGTCACTTTGACAGCGAATAACTTTACATCTGAGGCGTTTAAAGACTCCATTTGTCCATTATTTATTTCTAAAGAAACACGACAATGTATAAAATGCTCCATTACCTTGTAGCTTACGTTATGGCCCCGTAAAAACAGTTTTTGTAAAAGTAGGCTAACGATTGCGTCATAACCACACGACTCTCTGTCGCACAGTAGAGAGATTACCGTATTGACGGGAGGAGAAGCTCGCGGGCAATCGGGGAGACGTGGAGGCAAAATGACAAAATAATTAATCAGAATACCTAGCAAAAGTTTCTCCTGCTCCTAGCTCATGGACACCTCCTACTCGCGATCTCCGTCTCTGCAAGATTCGGAAGGGAATGATTCAGATTTCGCATGCCACAGCCACTAGAAGACAGACGGGTTACTCACGTCACATCTACGTCGTCAAGCTCAGTTTGAGTCTGCGCGTCAGGAACGGAAGTCCTAAAAAATCGCTGAAAATGGGCTTCACTTGCCTTAATTGAGTTCCAATGAGATGACTCTGTCCATTTCTTATACTATCTATGATAGTAGGCTAGTTAGCTTCAATAAACGTTGCAACCTGGAAGTTGATGAAAACGCTGAATTTGACTGACAAAACACAAATCTCTGACTTTCGCTGGTGAAAAACCTCGTAACACATTTTGAGCTTGATTCTGGGAAAATGTTAACAATATAACGACACACGCAAGTTCCACAATACTAACTTTGACAACATGTTATTTTTTTTCCTGGTTCTACACTAACCTGCAATTTTCTTTGGTTTCAAAACACGCTGGATATCACCTGGCTGCTATCATAAACGGTTGGAGACAAAAACTCCCGAGGTCCAATAATGCGAGCGACTTCTGAGCGCGGGTATTTCACTCATTGGGCCCTATCTTGCACCCAGCGCAAGTGACTTTGTACACCGACGCATGTATCATTCCAAAGCGGACTTTTCCCTCCACAGAAGCACGTCGGTAAGTTAGGAAATACACTTGCGCTCCCGGGGGCGGTTCAGCGCAAAGAGGAGGCGTGTTCCAGCGCAAACGTTCCTTCTTGCTATTTTGCAGGTTTAGAAAACAATTGTGCCACTAACCAGGAAAAAATTGTTTAAAATCAGTGGCGCGTTGCGCATGTTATTCATATGCTATTTTAAGGGCGCATGCTTGGCCATAATCAATGTAGCGTGTGCACAACGCGCATACACTTTGATTCTCTCATCTACACAGAAGCGGCAGTTTTCATTTTTGCAAATCATACATTATTACGATAGATAGATAGATAGATAGATAGATAGATAGATAGACAGACAATTTATTATAAAAGCATACATCTAGCTTACACATTTACCCAAATTATCATACGCCTGTTTAACCGAAGTTCATTTGGGTGGGTTTCTCTATTTCAATGTAACTTCTCTCTTTTACGGCCGTGACGAGAGCGTTGCTCTCCTTGGCTGTGAAGCGCTCCTGGCGCGTCTGGCAAATCCGCCGTTACAATAGCAATCCGCTATGGAAAAAGCGCATCTGCTCTTAAAGGGAATGTGAGATGACGCTCTGATTGGTTTATTTCACGTTACGCCCAAACCACACCTATGAATAATGAAGCTACTTCAGACCAACCCATTTTAGATTTGCGCCTGGCGCAAGAGTCATTTATCCCGCCGGGAAAATAGCAACAGCGCCGAGACCCGCCCACAAAGTTACTTGCGCTTTGCGCTTGACACTTGCGTTTCAGATCGTTAAAATAGGGCCTATAGACAGTAAAGGAAATGGACACAGCGACCCCCCTGGACTCAACGGAGAAAAGTGAAGTCAATTAGAAGCACTCACTTCCTGATGGCTGAGCGTACTGCGCAGACTCAAACTGAGCTTGACAACGTATGTGACGTGAGAAACCTGTCTGTCTTCTAGTAGCTGTGCCAAGAGAAATCTGAATCATTCCCTTCCGAAACTTGCAGAGACGGAGAGTGTGAGTAGGAGCTGTCCATGAGCTAGGAGCAGGAGCAACTTTTGCTAGGTATTCTGATTAATTACTTTGTCATTTTGCCTCCACGTCCCCCGATTACCCGCGAGCTTCTCCTCCTGTCCATACGGTAATTCTCTACAGAGAGTCGCGTGCATGACGCAATCGTTAGCCTACTTTTACAAAAACTGTTTCTACTGGGCCATAACGTAAGATACAAGGTAATGGAGCCTTTTTATACATTTTCGTGTTTCTTTAGAAATAAATAATGGACAAATGGAATGCCTTTAAATGCCTCAGATGTAAAGTTATTCACTGTCAAAGTGACGCCAAAATGAATGGGAGTCAATGGAATGCTAACAGCAGGTGATGTTCTGCTAATCAATGCCGGCGCCCGGGGAAGCTTCAATGTTTTCCGAAACACTGCCCCCTGTCAAATTTTGCATAGGCCTTAGGCCTACTTACTATTTGAATTCATGATTGACTGCCAAATTAAAATATTAAAAATTACAATAAAATAACGTTAACAGGTTAATGGTAAACTTGAATTCGTTTTTTTATGTTTCTGTTAAAATGTAATGTCTGGTTCGTTCGTTCCTTGAACCAATTCGGAGACCTGCAGTAATGATGCTGAAAATTCAAGAACAATTAAAGCGTTCATTTGGGAAGGTGATTTTTGTAGGCCCAAAATGAAGTTCAATGGTCTTAACGGTTCAAATTATTAAAACGACTATCAAATTATACTGGAATGAGAGGAATAGAAAATAAAGACAAACTTTATTGAAAACCTAAATAAAAAAACAGAATTGCTATGTGCAATAAAAACTGTGTACTGATGATACTAATGTAATAATGTAAACTGACATAATAATGACAATGATAAGAGCAAGTGAAACAAGGTAGATTTATAGACTCACTTTCACACAAGTCACTTCCTCCACCTATCATAATTAATATTTCATCTACATAGACCCCCTTGACCATTTGTTTAATTTATCATCATTAGTTATGCTCATTTAAAACTGGTGATGTTTGTTTTCTATGATGTTATTCCAGTTTCATTCACTTCTTTTTAATCATCCATCGCTATGCTTTAAAAAAAGCATCGTATCCTCAGTAAAGCGGAAGGGGTGAGTCTCCAAGCACTTGGCTTTGTCTGCCTTTTGGCTCAGGCCATCAGATAACAGTCTGGACAATGGCCCTCCATTCTGCGGCACAGGTCTTAAATGACCAGGAAGTGGCCATGAGCGGTCCCGTTGGTCGTATCCCATGGGTCCGCTCAGCCCTGACGGGGCCTGGATCAGAATGAATGGCAGGAGAGCATGTGGGAGGAAATAAGAGGCCGGTGGCCACCCAGCTGGAGCCATGACTGCCCTTTGATGCCGAAAACAGAGGGGTGAAGGTGAAGTGTGGGTGCAGGGAGAGCAGGAGGAACAGTTTTTGGGTCCTGTTGAGCATCTTGTATGTTTTGGCTCCCTCCTAGAGGACACAGACAGGGAAACATGTTCATTCATGATCTTCTGTAAGGAAAGGTCATACAATTTACTCTAAAAAGTATGAATTTTTCCAATCATTGGATTTGGCATACATCACTTAGCTATGATAAAACCTTGATTCTAAAGAATATGGCAGACCTTTCTTAGGGTCTCTTCCTCCCCCCAGTCTTTTAACACAACTCATCACATCCTTGTTCTTACTGATTGCAGATAGCCTTGCCATTACGATTTGGCCATCTGAATGAAACTGATTCAAGTATCACAAAAATATTAATTCATAAGTTTATAAATCAAATATAAAGTACAATTTATATAATATTATTTTCAATTACTATGAATATTATTCATGTAAGATTTATATTTTAGGAATTGTACTTATAAAAATCTAATTTAAATAAAGAAATCAAACTTCTGAATCATATATTAAAAATAATATTTTATAGGCTATTTTTTAATACTATTAATATAACATTTGTTATTTGACAATTTATACATTTATAAAAAAAAGTAAAAAGAAATAAATATATATATATTATATGTGGAATCATAATCCAGTGATCATTAAATATAACATGGTGACAATCATAAGATTAATTCAGGGTGACTGTATATATGACCCTAACTGACTCAATGTATGAGTGTGAACAAGACGAGTATAAGTACCTCCATTACAGCCTCTCTTGCAAAACTGACCACGTCAGTGTTTCACTCTTAGAATACTTTTTTGTTTTTGTCATTTGTTTAGTAAAACTGCGCATCTAAGCAATACTGTAAGAACTCACTGTTTCATTATCGCTAATCATTCTCTAAACCAAAACCATTACTGGTTATCCATGAACATGACATCTTGACCATCTCAACGACATTTGGCATAAACAAATGAAACCAGTCTGACAGAGTGGCCTAGAAATCCCTGATGTCAGCTCTCTTTTAGAGCCAAGAGTCCTTCAGGATCTCTGGACTCTTTACTTAAGATGAGTGTGTGTGCGTGTGTGTGAGAGAGAGAGAGAGAGAGAGAGAGAGAGAGAGAGGGAGCTGACCTGGGTCCACCCAAGACTGCTCTCTGGCACCAAATATTTCTCATCAATCTCCACTGAGATCCTCAGGGGTCGTATAAAGAGGGAATATAGAATTTGAGGGCCACATGGGTGGAGAACACAGTGATGGAGCGGCGGACAATGCAAAGAAAATTTCACAATGTAGTTCAAGGTTGTGTCCCAACAGGGCATTAGAGCAGCACAATGCTTAAAGTAAGGGCCCAGAACAGTAATTCCCCATAGCACAATCCACTGCTACACTAATACTTTCTCATACTTTCTAATTGATCTCTACTTACAATAAAAGTTGAGAAGGTACTGCATGTAGGCTATATCTATCAAATACATTTTATATAGAGTAGTGTGAGATTAGAGGTCAAGGTGTGTCTGCTCGAGTTTATCCTCCACAGAGAACAGAAGGTCACAGTCTTTCCACTCCCCTTCCTCTCCTGCTGCTGTTCAGACGCCGGTCACACTCCTGTTTTCCCAATGAAAAAGACAAGTTACCATGGTTCAAAACATCTTTAAACTTTGTAAGCGTTTTACTGTGCTACTTTTTCTGAGTCAGCACTCATTGACCCCAAACCTTCTGTTTTTGTAATCAGTTATTTTCTGGCTTATTCTGCGCAGAGCCATTATATAACTTAAAAACATATTTTGCAGATGTTGCTTATGGATGTACGTATGTATGTATACATTTTTTAAAAGAAAAAACAACATAATAATATGACTGTATGTTTTGTGTTTTCCCCTTCATTGTGTTTTTGGTTCAGTACCTGTGACCTTTTCCCCAGTAAATGTAATTGGTCATTTCATTTACCTGTGTTAATTACCTGATTAAGTTTCCTTTGCCCTTGCATTTATACCCTGTGTTCTCCCTCATTCTTCGTCTGTTCTCGTCTATGTTATAGCGTGTGTTATGTTTCCTGAGTTTTTGTTATTAAAAGATCCTGTTTCCAGTTCCTCCTCGTCTTCGTGTGCTTGCTACCACGTTACGTGACAATGACACAGAGGTATATATATATATATATATATATATATATATATATATATATATATATATATATATATAATATATATATACATACATATATATATATATATATATATATACACACACATATAATATAATATATTATTAATATAATTAATTAATACACATTAATATAATTTTGTTTTATATACAGTGTGTGCATATATATACTGTATATAAAACAAAATTATATTAATCATATATTTAATTAATAAAATATAGAGGGTATATTTATATATTCAAATATGTAAATAATAAAAAATATATATTTATTAAAAACATTTATGTACTATATTTTTATATAAATGAAGTTCATTTATTTATAGCCATTTATTAGCAAACAAATTGCATGCATTACCTATTTTATTCTGAAGTCTATCTGTCTGTCTTTGTCATCTATCTATATATCTATCTATCTATCATCTGTCTGTCTGTCTGTCTGTCTGTCTCTGTCTGTCTATATACATATGCATTTTAATAATTTAGTATCTAATAAGTAATAATAATATGGAATTGCCAAACATTACATATATAACTTTTAACAAAACCATTTATACTGTAACATTCACAACAACACAACATACAAGATAAAATGTTACAAGAAGGGTAAACCAGGGTGTCCATATGATAGTAAAGGAATATTCTCTGGTATTGATGTCCAGTACTACACTGCTAAGATGATCATATAGCAAAACAGTATGGAGAGACACAGTGGATGATAAGGAAAAAAAGAGAACTAATCCTTATTCATTATAACGTATGCTTTTAATGTGGAGACGCACTCGTGATAGAACGGGAAGGGAGAGGTGGTCGGATGGCGACAGAAAGATAGGTTCAGCACCCGTCTCGCTGTCGAGGTCAGAGCAAAGGACATACAAGTGAGGGGAAGATGAAGTAGCCCATAAAAAGATAAGGAACAATAAGAGGAACTATAGAATTTTGACAAATTATTAGGACACCCCTCCCAAAACAAGAAAAGCGTGATGAAGCAGACGACAATAGCCGAGGACCACAACACACTCTCAGCGTGAGGGGGGCATGGAGGTTAACAAGATATTGTTCTAATGCAATTATAGCATATACAACTAGGGAAATTATACCACAGAAAAATTTGGAGCCAAAGAAAACTAACTTTGTCTCTCCCTTATGCATGTACTATCATATGACATGCTTTATTTTATGCAATACAAACTATGCAATGAGTTCACAAAAATCCAGCACTATTTACTTTTGCACTTTTCCTTTTGATTTGTACATTAAATGAATGCATTTAACAAAAGGCCTCATGAACAAATTGTGTTAAGTTAAAAAAAGAATGAGAAATTCCTCATTCCAAATGCTTTCATCATTCAGGACTATTGGCCAGTCACTGGGGAAATATGCCCAAGACCGAAATATGTGCTTTATTAAATACCCACCGCCTGTCATCTCAGAGCAGACTGACATCCAGATTAGCTGTAAACACACTCCAGTCGAAGGGAATCAGAGTGTCACTCTTGTTTATATTGCCTTTGTTCTGGTTTAACATAACCTGTCTTTTCTTGGAGTGCTTAGGCTTCATCTTGCTTTTGAGGGGGGAGACGAGTTCAACACTCCATATCCTCTTCCATTCAGCGCATTGTTCCTTTCACCGCTGATTAATATCTTGTTTAAACAGTCACCAGACGCAACACGCCATCAGCGTGTCCATAAATTCTCCTGAGCTGATGAACACAATAGCTGCATTCCTTAACAAAAAACTCCACATATCAGAGCATATCTACAGAGACCTGGAGAATCTTGGAATATGGGATCAAAACAACTGTTTTTTTCTCTTATAATTAGGATACACTTCACATTTTGAAATGTAACCAATGGTGAAGACATTGTGAAGACATCCCCTCTGGATGGCTTTTGCAATACCGCCATAGTGACAAAAAAAAGAGAAAAAAAGTTACGAAATGAATGTCTAATGCTGATATAAAAGGTTTGTGTAATGTGGGAATAATCTGTTAAAGAATGTATGAGATAATTAGTAATAAAGTTCATGCACTTTAGCCACATTTTCCTCAGTCAGAGAAAGCATATCTGAAGTGATGGACTGACCTTTTCATTTTGAAAATACATAAAACACCCCTTTTTTTCCCTATTAAATAATTAATTTATATAATAAATTATCTCATCTAAATTTCTCTTATTCATATTGTTTTCTGTCAAATAAGCAATGTTATTTTAGAATCATTGATATACTATTATAATTTTAACAATATTTTATACATTTTATACAACAAATATTTTAACATTTTCAATTAGATTTTCTTTTTATATTTTCTGTTTTCATTTTAATGTTAGTTTTATTTGGTTGTGTTTGTCATTTTTATTAGTTTCAGTTTTTTAACATAATATGTCTATATAGCTTTAGTTATAGTTATTTCAGTAATTCAGTTTATATACAATTTTAATTGAATTTTATTTGATGCTTTTTCGAATACCTTTCATGCATAGTTAATGATAATAACCCAAAATAAATAAATAAATAAAATAAAATAATTACATGTATTTCGTTAGATAAAACTGAGAAGGGTCATAGCACTTGCATATTGTTGTCCTACTGTTAGTTTAACTGCTTCTATTGTTCTCATTTGTAAGTCGCTTTGGATAAAAGCGTCTGCTAAATGAATAAATGTAAATGTAACCCTGGTCAGAAGCCATACTGAGATAAATAAGAACAACAGTACCGCCTCAACCAAAAGACTGGCCCAGTCTGACCCAGCGCAGGTGTGTGGCATTCTGCACGAACCAACAAACAACATGGCCAGGAAGAGCTTCATTCATGCGTCCCAATACTGGGCTATTACCAAAACAACTGTTCCATTTATATTGTATCACTCTTTGTTTTATGGGTTGAACATTTTGTCAGATTGCAATCTCAGGCACCCGTGACATTGTCTAGAGGTACAAACGTCAGTGGTTTTGTTGGCTGAGCCAGCGCTGAAGTGATCTCCACCACGTTCACACTAAAACTGCAGGCTCACCCATTATTCATTGAATTTTATCAACGCTTTTCAAGTTACTTTTCAGACAAAAGAAAATACTTGACAAACGTAGAACATGCAACTGATATAAGGTTTTCTTGAATTAAATCTTTTTATTTAAAGGGTTATATAGCATACTTGGTCTCTAGGCTACTCAATAGGTGATGTTCCACTTCTATAATCCAAAAATGGCATCCCAAATTGACATTTGTTTCCTCTTAACTATGTTAAGGGAATATAACGCACTCACCAGAATCATATTGCAGTTTGATCAGCGAGGCAAAGAAAACATATATCATTACACTTCAAAAGGCAGCTTTGGTTCCTCAAAGTCCATGAAGACACCAAAGGGATAAATCGACCCCCTCCCGGAAATGAGCACCTCTAATAATCAGTAATAGTTGTGGTTTGAGGTTTCACCTTCACCCTGTAAACAATAGTACTTTGATCATCATGCAGATATCTCACAGAGCTATACATTGTACGCCTTCTATAGGCTACTACTCCATGATTCCTCATGTCATAGCCAAGAAGAAAGAGTCTTCTTTTGAAGAGTTACGGGCTATGGGGAGGAGGGACTGATAGCTGGTCTATGTGTTAAAGATGAGAGTGTTCATGTCATTGTTTGCTTTGTAAAAAGCCTTTAGCAGTAGGACCTGGAAGAGTTGCAAGACATTTAACACTGAGGTTTGTTAAGTATTAAGCTCCAAAGTAGATTTTTTTTTTTTTTTTTTTTTACTTTGACTTAATTAAAAAAAAAAAAAAAAAAAAAAAAAAAAACCCTGCTGTTCAATTGGCTCCAGTACTTGACAGGAAAATACAATTGTTCCTGATGTCAACTTCCAGCGACTCCTACTATAAATGACGGGTTGGGCACTTGTTTGGAGCAGTTTAACTCTGAAGATTATTTACCTTGCTCTCGGAAGAACACGTTAGGACGAGATGAGCGCGTCTGTGGCTGTGTATAGAAACGTATACACTGAGGATCGCTTCAGACAGACGTATGGCACCGAAGCGCAGTCTAGTGGGAGAGAGCGGCTCCGCGACAGACTGGCGCAGAGATGCAGCTGCTCTCAGGTGGAGTGTGTTCACCTGCTCAAGAAGAGACTGCCCGTGTGCAGCTGGCTGCCCAAATACAAGCTCAAAAAATGGCTGTTAGGAGATATCATAGCGGGACTGACTGTTGGAATAGTACACATTCCCCAAGGTAAAAATAAACCTTAATTAATTAGTTGCTTCTAGCTGTAGTAGGCTAACGTAATAGAGAAAGAAAAGGTTAGAGAATACGAAAAAAATATTTGAATAATAAGCTAAAATCATTTACAACATTAGCCTATATAACATCATGAATTATTTTACATCAACATGCGGTAGGCTACGGCTTTAATGAGATAAACTTTTTTTTTGTTAGAAAAAAAAAAACTATTTTTAGACTGTTAGACTAGACTATGTTTTTGATAATCATCAAAAAGTTTATTGCCTATATATATATATAATTTACAAATTTGGTTTAAAATACTTGCCAAGTTCTTGGAAAGGTAAATCTCTGTATAACGTCAGATTCATAGGCTATGGTTTTCTAAAAACGTTCATAAACGTCATTTATTTGTAACTTGAATGCACCTGAGAACACAATTTAATAATTACTAAAAAGTGTGTGTAGGCTATATAGATATAGATATAGATAAATGTGTATGTATTTTTTATTAAATTTTTTTAGATCATTTTGAGTAACAGCTATTGTGACGTTTTCTAATGTTTACTCCATTCGCAATTTCGCATTGAACAAAACTTTAGATAAAAAGGTTAAAATACGTGATAAAAAAAAAAAAAACATTACTTGTCACATGACTTACATGGCGTCCTGCATATTCGTTACGAGTTTGATTTGGCGAATAAAAATACATAGCCTACAGATTGCTGAAAATAATTCAGAAATGTAGCCTACATGTTCATCATAGAAAATGCATTAGCCTATTTAAGATATTGTGTGAGTGTAACTTTTAATGTAGCCTACTTTAATTTAATAAATGAATTGAATATGCATCATGTCTTTACCCATATTCAAGACAACATAAACATAAATTTTTTCGTTGTTGTTAGGAATGGCCTTTGCTTTGTTGACATCGGTGGCTCCTGTCTATGGTCTTTACACATCCTTCTTCCCTGTGGTTCTCTATATGCTCTTCGGCACTGGTCACCACGTTTCCACAGGTAAAAGACCCATCATTTACCAGAGTTTGGCTTTGTGAAAAAACGATTTAATCCGCAACCATGTTTAACCAGTCAATGTTTAATCAAGAAAATGAAATACCATAATCCAAGGGTTTGACTTTTGCAGGTACCTTTGCTGTGTTGAGTCTGATG
This sequence comes from Leuciscus leuciscus, assembly GCF_965113295.1. Lineage (NCBI taxonomy): Eukaryota > Metazoa > Chordata > Actinopteri > Cypriniformes > Leuciscidae > Leuciscus > Leuciscus leuciscus. The sequence continues at coordinate 14,143,011 of NC_138742.1, read as the reverse complement.
ACTGGCTCGGTGGTGGAGCAACTGGTTCCCATCCCGCTTGCTCTGAATTCCAGTAGCCCAGAGGCTGCAGAGTTTGAGGCCCAGAGAATTGGAGTGGCATCAGCTGTAGCATTTCTCTCAGGCATAATGATGGTAAACAACATCTGCTCAACTTAAACACATAGCACTCTATTTAAATACAGAATTATGAGATTGTATTGCTTGTTTTTATTGTTCCAGCTATGCATGTGCGGCCTCCAGTTGGGTTTCCTTTCCACATACCTCTCAGAACCGATTGTTAAGGCGTTTACAAGTGCAGCCGCCTTCCATGTGACCGTCTCACAGCTGCAAAGCATGTTGGGATTACGACTACCCCGATATGCTGGTGCCTTCTCTCTTTTTAAGGTCAGAAATGGCATAACACAGACTGTTTTTTCCTTTTCTGGTTACTAGTGTAATAATTCTAGTAACAACAGAAGCAGTATCACTGAATATGACTGAGCACAAATGAATCAGGCATGTCAGAGGTTCCCTTTAAACCCACAGACTCTGGCTTCAGTGATGGAGAATGTGCCCCACACTAATTTGGCTGAGCTGGTTATATCACTGCTCTGCCTGGCTGTTCTGGTGCCAGTTAAAGAGGTCAACTCACGCTTTCGGGAGCGCCTGCGAACTCCCATCCCTATAGAGATCATCACTGTGAGTCTGCACTTCACAACAGGCATTTGAAAAGATTTAGAGTGACTCACAGACATAAATAAGTAAATGAACTTTTGTACAAATATTTGCCATTCATCAGCCAACTAGTCCAGTATAATGAGAGTTTCATCATCAACCATATTTTCTACTGTGGTCTGCATTGTGAAAAATAATCTTCCATTCTGTTGTGGCTCCTGCAGGTAATAATTGCAACAGGAATTACATATGCCTTTTCTCTGGATTCCAAGTATGACATACAGATAGTAGGACATATTCCAGCAGGGTAATATATTCTTGTATGTAATACATTATATTCATAATATTCATCAATAGTAATGGTATATACACTACCGTTCAAAGGTTAAGGATCTGTAATATTTTGTAAATGTTTCATGCTCAGCAAGCCTGCATACAATAATATTGTTAAATATTATTACAATGTAAAATAGCTGTTTTCCATTTGAATATATTTTAAAATGTAATTTATTCCTGTTAGGGTAAAGCTGAATTTTCAGACATTTTTCTTACAGTTTATGCTGATTTGGTGCTCAAGAAACATTTCTTATTATCAATGTTAAAAACAGTTTTGGAAAATGTGATGCATTTTTTTCTTTGATGAATAGAAAGTTCAGAAGAACAGCGTTTATTTGAATTAGACATATTTTGTAACAATGTAAAAGACTCTACTGTCAATTTTAATCAATTTAATGCATCCATATGTTTAATTTTATTTACCCTGCAATTTAAATACAACCTGCAGTTTAACTATAAGGTCACAATTTATATTAGGTGTCTTTAACTATGTACTTACATAAAAATAAAAGAAATTGATAGGTACAATGCACTTATTGTGTTGATGTAGTATTGCAAAACACTTGTGCTGCTGTTGAGGTGGGATACAGGTAAGGTTAGGGACAGGTTTGGTGGTATGGGTAGGTTTAAGGGTGGGTTAAAGTGTAAGGGAAGGGTCAACAGTGCAATTATAGATGTAATTTCAGAAAGTAATTATAGATAATGCAGGTATTTTTTAAATATAAGTACAGTGTTAAAAATTGTATGAACTCAATAAGTGCATTGTATCAAATTATTAATTTAAATTTTAGTACACAGTAAAAGACACTTAATATAAAGTGGGACCAACTATAATTTAAAGCTAAAAGTTTACTATTTTTTCAGCTTCCCTGAGCCACGTCTGCCTGCTTTGGAGACACTTCCAGAAATTGCTGGTGACACAGTTGCTATCACCCTTGTTGCCTACGCTGTGTCTGTTTCTCTGGCCATGATTTATGCAGATAAACATGGATACTCCATTGATCCAAATCAGGTAAATAATGTATTTTATAATCCAACAGTGTACAATACACTAGTCACAAACTGGCAGCAGCTGTGTTTGTATGAAACAAGAGAGAGCGAGTCCATGATACTGGATGGCATAATTAAATAACTGTACACAACATATTGATTCAACTGAGTTTAATATTTTATTAGCTCACCAAATGCAAAACTTCCATGAAGATAAAACGTTCCTAGCAAGCGTATAGCGCTGCTGACTTCAGTAACCCGGATGAGCCTGTGTTATCTGTTTTCAGCGGTTGTTATCTGGGAATAATTTACAGCTGGATGGCGCGATTGACTAATCAGAATCAAGTATTCCACAGAGCCATGTAATAACAAAAGATAATGTTCTTGTTGTTGTAGGAGCTTCTAGCACATGGGATCTCCAACACTGTGTCATCTCTCTTCACCTGCTTCCCCAATTCAGCTACTCTGGCCACCACCAACATACTGGAGAGTGCTGGAGGTCACACACAGGTACTGGTTTGTTTGAGATCACCTCTACTGTTCACTGTTCAGCCAATTAATCCATGTTAAAAAACAACAACAAAACTAAGCAATGTTATGTTGCGAAGGTCATGAATTTCATGAAATAATGAAATTTTTACTGTAGTATATTCACTGCTAGAAGTTAAGTTAATGATTTTCTTTACAAGTTTTGTTTTGTTTGTCGAACATAGTAGAGTAGTTAGATACAATAAAACCCTTTTTCTTCAACAGCTCGCTGGACTGTTCACAAGTCTGGTCGTTCTTATTGTACTTCTGCTGATAGGACCTCTATTTTACTTCTTACCCAAGGTAAGAGTCCCTTCCCAGCTAACAGGAAACATTCTCAGAACATTGGCTAATTTTCTACCAAGGTTTTCTCAAAGTTTTCAACAAACGTTCTTCCAGTTATATTAATAGCATGTTTGTTCATATTTATCTGGTCTTTAATAATGTTCTCAATATGTTAGCACAAAAGTGTCCATCATTCATAGAAAGTTTTTCTGAAATATTTTAGTTGGATATTCATTTTTTATTTTTTTATTACTACTTTTTTCAAAATGTTCAACATTCAAAAAGTAACGTTCCCATAATGTTTAAAATGATGAAACATTCCCTTAATGTCTTTGCTAACCTTGCCACAAACAAGAAAAATATTCTTTAAACATTTGAAAAAATTGACATTTTGAACGTCCTGAGAAAATTTAGAAATAACTTAATCAAATGTTATCAAAAAGTTCTTAGAACATTTTTTTTTTTGTTAGCCAGGTTTACCAATGACACATTTGCAATAAATTTAAGTTGCATTTATTGTATTTATTGGGATATTTCTTTAGAGTAATATTGTCTCATGGTTCATAGACATTACATAGTTACAAAACAAATAGGGTACATTTTGAATTCATGTTCTCTTTAAGGAGTTATCAATATAACCAACAACATCCCACTCCCTTCTCTCCACCCAGGCAGTGCTTGCTTGTATAAACGTAACCAGCCTGAGACAGATGTTTCTGCTGTTTAAGGATCTTCCTGACCTTTGGAGAGTCAGCAAAATCGATTTTGTATGTTTTTACCACTTCTCGTTCCCAGAAAAGTGCTATATATCTTTAATTTAACATTGAGTCCAGCTGATCAATTTTAATTCTTGTTATATGTCTGAGCAGATGGTGTGGCTTGTGACCTGGCTGTCAGTTGTTGTGCTAAATGTTGACCTGGGCCTGGCCATTGGGGTGGTCTTCTCCATGATGACAGTTATCTGTCGCACACAGAGGTATTCTTAGGGCATTATATACTCATTTTAAAATTAAACTTTATTTATTGGATAAAATGCTATGATACATTATGGGCATATTGTCACTTTTTGAGATATTTAGTATAAATTAGAGCAGGGTATCCCAACTTCAGGGTCATGACTTCCACTAGGGGTTACTAGTGTTCTCTTAGGGTCACCACACATACTTGATTTTAGAGGAAATTATTATGATTTCAACATGGACTGTAAAAAAAGGTGGATGACATGTCTCCACTTCCTTCCACTGTAGAAAAATGGAGCCAAAATATCCCAGAAATGGCCGTTGACATAGTGTGCTGTGCTGATTACGTCATTTGGATTCCGAGGCTGCCCAGTAGTGCCGCCCATGGAGCCACCCATACTCCTGCAGATTCAGGGGCCGTTTACACTACCCAGTTTTCAACTAAAATGAAAAACTTTGTGTTTTGGCCGTTCATTTACACGCCAACAGCGTTTTGGGGGCCTGAATTTGCTAACTTTTAAAAACCGTTTTATCACATGGTTTATGGTTTACAATGGTTATTGACCTATATACTGCAGCCAGCCACCAGGGGGTGATCAAAATGTTTTGGCTTCATTTTTCATGATATGTGCGTCACACTTGGGCTGTGTTCGAAATACCTATACCCTCATTTACTATTCCCCACATTACTCCACAGATATAGTCCACTTGAAGGAGTGAATGAAAACGAGTGAATGAATTCAGACACTGAGTGCACCGGAAGGTCTGCCGCTTTTGTATAGTTTGAGCTTGCTGTTTAATAATCATTTGAAACTTAACAAACTGGCAGCTCCAGTTGTAAGATGAAAAGACTCATCTTGAACTCTGTCATGGAAACTGTAACCTTAACTAAACAATTTAATAATCAATGAAAACGGAATTTATAGGCTACCTGTATGACATTACGCTGTAGCCTCATTGGACCAGCGGTTTGGAAAATGGATGGATGGATGATTCAGCTGCGGGCGCCATCTTCTGACAAGACGCGGGAATTAATTTGTCATGCGTTCGACTCTCACAGTGCATTATGGGTATTGTCTAGTTGAGCGTACATCAGTTGTAGTGCATTGTATGGGATTGAATGAGTGCATTCGATTACATCCACTATGGTTTCGGACACCACTACAATTGGCTGTCCCTTCAAATAGTGCCCTATTTAAGGGTATAGGGGGCGATTTCGGACACAGCCTTGGATTTCACTCTTAGCCACTAAAACCTAATCTGTGCAATAAACACATAAATAAGTGAAAATTATTTTGTGAAAAAAAGATAATAGATTATTTTAAATTATTATATAATAGAAATTATTAAAACCATATGGATAAACCAGACCAAACAGTTCTATACATGTCAAAAAATGTTTTAGCATTTAAAAAAATTAAAAATAGAAATCCAAACACCATGCAACATATTGGAAGTGTGCAATGATTTTAGTTTGGCAAGCAATACAATCACTCCTGAATATACTTGCTGTAGAAAAAGAATGCACAGGATTCCCATTAAAGATGAATTGGCATGTCTGTATATGTTAAGGATAACCAAATTGTTTGTGGATGCAGGGTACTTCTGTGTAAATCAGATATAATTACAAGTATGCTTAGATTTCAGAAGTGTGGTGAAACATATAGCATTTTAAAGTGATCCTCTGGGAGAAAGCTTGAAACCACTGAATTAGAGTATCATTCTGACCGTATAGAGATAACGATATTAGCAATCCAACTAGAGCAGCCCCAGTGAAACAAGATATTGAGTACATCATATAATTGAGATCGAAACTACCTAATTAGATTTGTGTATTTATCTGCTTTAATAATCATGTTTACTACATCCTTTAATTATGCTTTCCAAAGCTCAGGGGCTGTAGAAAAACAGCAAACCAGTATCCCTTACAGACCCCTGTGTTCCAAAACAACCTTCCTCTCCTGGCGGATATGAAATTCACATTTAAGGAAAGGGGAGATAAAGTTGAGTCAAAAAGATGTCCCTGAACTCACAGTAAACTTTCTGTTTTCAGGGCCAACTGCTCTGTGTTAGGAAGAGCCGCCAACACGGAGATCTACAGATCCATCAACAACCATAATAAAGTGAGTCAACAGAGTCAGTCATATTAAGTTTCTTTTCTTATTACCACACATAATGTAATTTACTATGATTAGAATTGGGCCTTTTTTTGGAAATGCAATCGCTTAACCTTTGCTCGGCTGGATTTGTCTCAATCACATCTCTGTTGTTTAACTGATGATATGATTATACCCTCTCCATCCCTCTGAATCGTAGTGCTATGAAGTTCCTGGTGTGAAGATCCTGACTTACAATGGGCCTATCTACTATGGCAACCGTAGCTTTTTCAAGGCCGATATGGCTCAGCTTCTGGGCCTCACGCCTGAGAGGATACGCAGCCGAGAGAAAGCCCTGAAGCTCAAAGAGAAGAGAGAGAGAGAGGCCATTAGCTCTGTAGTAAGATGATCAATCAATCTATCAATTTATATGTATAGTTTTTCTGTTTTTGCTTTTTGAATTATTTGCTGGCTTAAGCCTGAAAATGTCCACTAGCATTTTATTTAAAATTATTTAAAACATTAAAAAATAGTTCTGAATGTTCATTAGCCATGTTCAGGGCTGTTGTAAAAGCACAAATGCACATTCTGTTAATTGTTAATGCGCCAAGTCACTACGTGTCACATTATATTAGTTATATAATTAGAATACTGAACTATATTACTTGGTGGAAGAACTGGTTATTAAAGGTACACTATGTATCTTTTTTTTTGTTCAAAATTAACTAAATTTAACCAAAGAATAAATACATTATCAATCCTTCTTCCAAAACGTGTTTTTGTCTTACCCTGATTCGCTATGGTAAGCCTATTATAAGTGTTTATATTTTAGACCTGACGGGATGGTTTTCACAGGAAATTGCGTACATACTCCACCCGAAACACACCCAAAACAATGTTCTTCCACAAAAAGCATGCAGTTTTATGCTAGAGGGCCCAAAAGTTACATAGTGTACCTTTTATATAATATTACATATTATTATTAAATGCATATTAAATATTGGTGTCTCATACTGTGGCTGCGGTTTTATATTACCTGCATTTAACTTCTTTTAAAACCACTATAATGCAAAAATTGGATTGATTGGATAATTATTTTTATTTATTTTTTCAAGGAACAAGGAGTTGCAGACAGTTCATTTTCTTCAAAGAATGACTTGTTCAGATCAGGTCCGTTCCCATTTTTATTTGGCAGCATCAAACATCACATTAGAGAGTCTTTTACTTCAGACGAATCATACTTGTGGGTTTTTCTCAATTGTTTAATGCAGAGATGGCTGAGGGTGAAGTCCAGGCCGTGTTGATAGACTGCAGCAGTGTCATTTTTGTGGATGTTGCGGGAGCTCGGTTATTCATACAGGTGAGCTGACACCAGTGAGTTGACACCAGTCGGCATCCTCATGAATCGTGTCACATGCTCACGGTACTTATATCCTGTCACAGATGTGCATGGAGTGCCAGAAGATTGGGATAACGATATACCTGGCTAACTGCAATGGTGAGTTTCCAGGTATATACTTGGAAAATCCTTACAAACTACTTTCTAAGTGTAATATTTTATCTCTTCTGTAGAAAGTGTACTGAAGATTCTCACATCCAGTGGGCTCATGAAATACATGAATCCTCAGCATATCTTTGTTACAATCCATGATGCTGTGGTCTACATACAACTGCAGCGGGTAAGATGCAAAGGCTTCTTCGTATATGTAATTTTTTCAACAACAAAACAGCATATTTTTAGTGCTAAACTGTTGTGGCACAACTGCATTTCCATTAACATTTCATCATTTTGCTTGACAGGAGAAACCTCCTGAGAACAACACAACGGTATGGGTATGATTTATCTGACACTACCAAAGTATTGCAACATTTATGATAACTGAGACTCAGAACTGGACCTGAAGAACTGTGGGTGACTACAAGTGTGTCGAGGAATGAGTCATTCCAGCATTTATTTGGACTCAACGTGCTGTGATTTAGACAGGGCCCTCTATGGTGTCTAAGAGTAAATACCTGCAGTGGCTGTTGTGTTCAGTACTTGCTAAAAGCCTGTTCACACTAAGACAATTGTGAAAATTTGTTGCGATAAACACTTTAATTCTAATGAACTACTGGTAATGTTCGTTTAGAACAACACAAAGATTTGCATGCCATCTATGCGATCGATTTTTTACGGAGAGGTTATCTTTCTTTTCCATCTTGCAGAGTTAAGAAAACTGGCCAACCAATAAGATTCATGTTTTTGGACACATGGTCAGAGCAGATGCTGTTACATAAAACTAAGACTTGGTGGCATTCACGAACAGACTACTTTGCTGAGCGACAGTTAACAGCGGAGGAACAATCTGGAACAGGCTCTCTTGTATCGTTGTACTCTTATTTTACATGTTGCTTGATGTCTGAATTTGAACGGATGATTGAAGACATGTATACTGTTTCACTTTCTCCTTCGTGACTAGCAGGTGTCATGACATGAACAGACAGTTAAGCAGTGCTTTGTTTATATATATATATATATATATAAACGCCACCTACTGTCAGAAAGTGAAATTACATTGGGGTTGCTGTCTGTCAGTGGGAGGAAGCCACACCGTATTTTGGAGCTCCCACCACATTTTGGAGTTCTCACCCCCATTTGGGGTTTTTATGCATTGGCTTGGACAGGTCCCAAAATCGTACACATTTGTGTTGGTGTAAATTGGCCTTAACATGCACAAACATGATTAACAGCAGTGCTAACAATATTGCTAGCTCCGCAAACTCCATGTGTAGGCAAAAAGAGAGATAAATTATGGTTATCTTATCAATTCTGTATGTCTAAATATTTTCAGTTGATCAGAAGTGGCTGAATTGGTATTTTATTAATAATGAAGGCCTACTTTCAGATCTTACATTGTTGCCATCTTTTACTTTTAGAGAATACATAGGCCTAAATGCTGTGATAAAACCAATGCTTTAAAATGTAAGGGTAGTATATTGTGACAGTATTTTATATATATATATATATATATATATATATATATATATATATATATATATATGTATGCAATATTCACATTCTTGTCAAACTAACTTGTAATCATTACATTGTCATTTTCAAACAAGAGACCAAACCAAGAAATAATTTTCTTTAATTTTGCATAAAAGTGTTCTCATTCACTGGACAATTTGTGTTTCTTTTCAAGATCATTTTAAAGGGTAAACTTTATATAATTTTCTTTCAATTTTTTTTTTTTAATAAATATTAAAAAATAAATAAGATTAAAGTTCATTTTAATATATCCTACTCAGACAGAATTTCCTCTTTAACCAGGTTTGGATCAAAGTTTGGCCATAGTACTGTATACACTCTTTACATTTAATAATGACTGTTGTAAAAGTTATTAATTTAAAGTTAAATATTGCCAGTGAACTACTACTGACTACCTCATTATAACCTGTTACCTTGACCCTTATAAAAAATACAGTTCAAACACAGACTCTTAAATTCTCAAATAATTTTTCTGTTTATTGTTTGATGTCTGCATTTTTCCTGGCGTATTTCAAGACCACTCTCAGGAGATCACCAGTTTTCTCTTTAAAGCTCAAGAAACACTACACTAATTGGCTGGATGGAAAGCAGCCCACATTACTGGTGCACAAGACTGCCCAGTTGCCACTGTTGGCATCTCTCAGCCACACTAGATGTTGGTGTTATACAAAAGACTTAAAATAATAATTATATTTAATGATAATGTGATTCGATGTTGGTTTTACTTTGCTTTATGAAGAATTTCAAAGAGAGACAAAACCAAGGGTTTAAAAATGTGAGGGATAGTGTGACAGTAGATTTTAATGTTTACATATGAAGAGTTCAGATGCAAAAGCCTCTAAGTCCCATTTGAAATTTTCTTCTAGAATGATATCAAGCTCGTATCAAGCTCGTATATTTAATTTCAATAATTTCACTTAAATGGCAATGCAAATTAATTAAATTACCCATTAATTGTCATTTAAGTGAAATGACTAAAGCTTTGTAAAAATGATCATTCAAGAAGAAAATTTCAAATGGCACTTAGAGGCTTTTGCATCTGAACTCTTCATATATATATATATATATATATATATATATATACACACATATATATATATATATATATACACACACATATATATATATATATATATATATATATATATATATATATATATAGATAGATATATATAGATATAGATATATATATATATATATAGATAGATATAGATACACACTGAATAAAATACTCAACAAAATATTTTTTCAATTATAGCATGTGGCTCTACAGAAAAAAAAAAAAAAAAAATAGCGGAAACTTGGGAAAGTTATCACAAAAGGGCTTTTTTTTCCTGGCCCATATTGGTGGAAATGTTCAGCTTTTCTGTACTTAAATTTTTTTTAAATTATATTAGAAATAATAAACCTACACGAGAAATACCAATAAGGGGTAGATAACAAACTCCAAATATGCAAGCTCTATCGTTTCCTTTTAAGTTAATGGAAGTCCTGATGAGTAGTTGCCGCCATCTTGTGGCTTGAAAAGGAAATTACCACACTTTATAAAGTAACAGCAACTTCGCAATACATCAGGAAAAAAAACGAAACAATTTTGTGTGTGTGTGTGTGGCAAAATTATTTTAAAAATACAGCTAATTGAGGAAGATGTCCCCCTTAAGAACAATGGGTCTCATTCATTGCCTAAGCAAAAACGTTTTCACGAACAAATCATGATTCACCAAAAACTTTCGTTCTAAAATATATTATAAATTTACGAAAATAAACCAGGGAGGATCCCAGTAGGCCTAAAAGAATTTCATCTAAAAAGTAAATGTATTATATGACTCATATACAGCCATATAAATATATACATATTTATCCATCCATATTTTAATTGAAGGTAGGTTATATCATAATAGCAATAATAAACTAGTTTAATGAATTTGAACCCTCTACTGCACACATTTTGATGGTACATCATTTCTTGGTTCATTTGGGAACATTTTATTGAAAAATAAATCTTTTTTGACAATGGTCAGAGAGCAATACAAAACTTTTTCAAAAATGTCAAGAATACAAAATTAATAAATACAACTATATTTAGAGCATATATTGTGCACTAATATGTGATGTGTACTTCCAAACACATTGTCAACAAAGACATCCTCGAAAATTACCCCTTCAGAAACTGAATTTCTGACCATGCATGCAAAATAAAAAAAAACCTTCATAAGGCTTCACTACACCTTCATACACAGTCACACACACACATTTTTATGTACAGTTCATGTCATTTTAAATAAGATGACTAAAGCAAATAATCTTGCTGCCTTCTCACACCATGTGCTCCTGTGGTGTGACCATGTGTCAGAATAGGAAGTCCTGCTTTCAAATGGTGCTTGATTGTGACTACCACACCTTATTGGACTGTTCTTTGATACTGTTTTGACCATACTACTTGGTTATTTAAAGAAACACGTGCTGAACATGGGGCTTAAAAAACGTTGTTGCGTGAGGGCAACGCTGTGCTGTAGACTAGAGGATTAATGAACAGCCAAGATGTCTAAATTGTACATCTTCTCATTGTAATTCGTGGTGCTATTATTCAATAATTCGATATGTATTAAATAATAATAATAAAAAATAACACATAAAAACATGCCACTTCTGGGGAGCAATCTTACCTAAGGGTCTCATTTTATATTTTCCTCTTCAAAATAAAAAGTATATTTTTTTACTCTATATTTATGTTCCCACAAACCCCTCATTGATAAATAGACACAGAAACCTTTAATACTCAGCATAATACAGTGTCACAGATCACTATTTTTCAAATAAGACAGAATTAGTATAACAGATCTCACGAATGTTGATAATTGCAAAATGACCAAATTAAAGAGAGCACAGCCATTCATAAAATGTGAAGAAAAAATTCGTTTTGTTCTGGGGTCATTTTGTTCAGCTTATCCTAATCTTCTTCGTGTCCATTCATCCTGCCGTTTTGTTTGAAAAAGGCTTGTCGGCTCTTTACCATGAATGTGTTCACAGACCATTTAGTCGCTAGTGACACATTTAAAATTATTCTTGAGATAATAAAGATCATATTCATTCATAGAGGTGGAATCTTCAGAGGAATGATAACGGAACTTGGAATAGGCTTTGTCAGTCTCAGACTGTCCCCATGGCAACATCGCCTTGATCTTCGATGCATGACTGACAATAACATCATCACAGGAGCCCACATGAAGGGAGCCAAGCCCATCAATAAAAAATGCTGAAGAAAGAACAAAACCGTCAGGGTAATTCTAAAACATTGCCACATGCATGCATGATCTACTTTGCATTAGACCTCTTACCTAAATGGCCAACTCTATCCAGACGAGGGTCAAAGCCTACTTCTCGTATCTTTTCTGTGCGAGCCATGAAAAAATTTATGACAGCATCTGCAACAACACAATTAGAATATCCCTCGATGGTGTGGTGGAATCCTGTCCTTATGTGTAAGCAGTCTCCCTCTTCATCACCTGCGTCCGTGGAGATGATGTGTCGATAGGTGGCAGTGTATCCCGTCACTTCTCTGACTGCTCCCCCCACCTCACAAACCCAGGAAGAAGTTTATGTCAGTCAGATTATTGAAAGTACATTCATGATAATTGCACAACAGTATTCCCAACAAGATATATATATATATATATATGTAACATTCTCCTTTCACATATATACATTTTACTCTTATGCAAATGTATTCAAAGTATGCATTTATTATTATAAATAATGTATGTCTGAAAAAAATATATGTATGTAAGAGAATAATGCATGTATGTGTGAGAGAAAGTATAGTGTGTGAGAGTAGAAATGTATGTAGCCTATGTGAAAGGAGAATGTATGTGTGTGTGAGAGTAGAAATGTATGTATGTGAAAGGTGAATGTATGTATGTGAGAGTGGAAATGTATGTATGTGAAAGGAGAATGTATGTGTGTGAGAGTAGGAATGTATGTGTGTGAGAGTGGAAATGTATGTATGTGAAAGGAGAATGTATGTGTGTGTGTGAGAGTAGAAATGTAGGCTATGTATGTGAAAGGAGAATGTATGTGTGTGAGAGTAGAAATTGTATGTATGTGAAAGGAGAATGTATGTGTGTGAGAGTAGGAATGTATGTGTGTGAGAGTGGAAATGTATGTATGTGAAAGGAGAATGTATGTGTGTGTGTGAGAGTAGAAATGTAGGCTATGTATGTGTAAGGAGAATGTATGTGTGTGAGAGTAGAAATTGTATGTATGTGAAAGGAGAATGTATGTGTGTGAGAGTAGGAATGTATGTGTGTGAGAGTGGAAATGTATGTATGTGAAAGGAGAATGTATGTGTGTGAGAGTAGAAATTGTATGTATGTGAAAGGAGAATGTTACTGTCAGTATTGTTTTATTTGCTGGAATACACTATTTCATTTTCTGTGACTATACAGTATCAGATACATATGTAATGTGAGTTTATTGAAAGAGCCTTTCACTTTTTGATATGAAGAAGTCACACTGCCAGCTATTTCAACACTGTGAAACAAAAACAAATTTATTGTCTTTGTTGAATTTGCAGATTGTACAGTGTGTGACAGAAATAAAAATGATATGTGCCACCAGAAAAACAGCCTCTTCTGTGTGTGCAACAGGACATATCTTTTCTCAGACCTGATTCTTTATCTGGATTCATAAGCAGTCCGCACTACATTTAGACATCCATATAAGGACTCCAATGTATTTACTGCTGCTCTATTTCTTGAATCCTCAACAAATCTTGAGACTGACAGAAATCCACATAGGGTTTGAATGTGATCACAGAGATCTCAATGCAGCCTATCATGCACAAAATAATCTGTTTCTCTTTGCATTTGGTCAATAAATTGGTCAGCACATAAAAAAATAATTGTCTAATTTCATGTTCATTGCTACTTACTCCAAAAAGTAAAAACTGTTCTTGAAAAGAAAACAGGATTTACTTTGAATAGCATCATTGTAAAGTTGTGATGAAGAGGTGAGCAAGTCTTGCATATGTATATGTAAGAAAGTAGTAATGTCAGTCAGGGGATGATTTTGGTTGCAGGGACCCGCAGGGGTTGCGTTTTTGCAGGGGTTGCATTGTGGCTGGAAATGAAAGTCGAATTGACGTCAGAAACCGACTGATGTTGGTTTCTGTAATGTTGCAATAAAGCAACTTGGTTTCTCAAAGTTTGAGCTTTATTAACATTAAGCTTTTGACCGTAACTTACATCAAACACACAATGTGACTACTCTTAGAAAAACTGCAGACTAGCGTTCTTCTTTGGATGTCTCCAACTTAACTCCTAGCAAACACTCAGTCGCCACCTAATGGACTAAAGACACATTACACTCTAAACAAAAATGGTGCTAAATAGCACTAAAAGTGGTTCATTGGCTTGTAATCATAGGGGAACCACTTTAAGTGCCATATAGCACCTATCTTTAAAGGTGCTATACAGCACCTTTGTCAAATGGTGCTATGTAGAACCATAAGAGGTGCCATATAGCACCTTGGTTGTTTATAATTGCTTCAACAAAAATGGTGCTCAACAGTACCCAACAGTGGTTCTTTGGCTCGTAATAATAGGGGAACCTCTTTTGGTACTATATGGCACTTAATTTTCTTTGAGGAATGCGGCGCTCGCGCTCGCTCACGTGCACCTGACATGCACAGTGCACACTAATCGGCGCGTACGTTTTTATTTAATTATATATTTATTTATTATGATTTATTTTTTTTTACTTTCAAAATGACAGAATTCAACAAGTTCTTGACACATTTTCAAATTGTGTAAGTATAAATTTAAGCACGTTTTTAAACATAACTTCTCTCGTCACTCATTTGTTTAGCCTAATTATTTGACTAGGCCTACACAAATGACAAAAAGCAGTTAATATATGAATATAGCTTTTTATTGAAGTTTGTGACATAATTTCAGTAGGCTATATATCTGACTTCACATCCACACAAATTTTTTCTGTGGTCAAAAAGTCTTGTGTGGGAGCCCTGGAACATATATAGGCGGGACTTGTATTCAGGAAAATCACTATATTTTAATGTCGGTTTTCTAATCCTATCACCAACTAAACTAAGAGAGCCTTTAAAGGAACACTCCACCGTTTTTTGAAATAGGGCTTATTCACCTTCTTTCCTACATTTAGATAGGTGGGAAAATGCATTTTTGTCTCAGTGCATGCATTGTTTTAGTTTGACAGGGTTGGCGCTAGCTTAGCTTAGCATAATGAATGGAATCCTTTGTTGCCAGCTAGCATGTCCTGAATAAAAGTGATATAAAAAATAAAAAAAACCACCTAATTACTTCTTGTGGCCCGCGTATTCACAACAAGTACAAATAGCGATGCAGATTAACACTAGGCGATTTCCTATGCAGATTTTGACTTGGGACTATATTAGGGGGAAGCACAGGCGAAGCACTGCTACTTGGGCGCAGAGATATCACGCCCAAGTAGCAGTGCTTCGCCTGTGCTTCCCCCTAATATAGTCCTTAATATATAAGTCAATATCTGCCTAGGAAATCGCCTAGTGTTAATCTGCATCGCTATTTGTGCTTGTTGTGAATACGCAGGCCACAAGAAGTAATTAGGTAGGGTTTTTTTTTATTTTTTTTATCACTTTTATTTACATGCTAGCTGGCAACAAAGGATTCCATTCATTAAGCTAAGCTAAGCTCACGCCGACCCTGTCAAACTAAAACAATGCATGCACTGAGACAAAAATGCATTTGCCCACCTATCTAAATGTGGGAAAGAAGGTGAATAAGCCCTATTTCAAAAAACGGTGGAGTGTTCCTTTAAATAACTGTAGGTGCTTAACAGGTTTTTTGTATGGTAATGTTGCCATATAGCACCTTAACCACCCCAAAGAACCGCTAAAGAACCGCTGAAGAACCAAACTGGGCTTAACAGGTTCTTTAAATGGTAGTGGTGCTATATAGCACCTTAACCACCGCAAAGAACCCCTGAAGAACCGCTGAAGAACCATTTTTTTTTAGTGTGTACCTATAACAACGATATAAACTGTTTTATTTCACAGTTTCTGATGTCAACCCGATTTTCATTTAACCACAATACAACGTCTGTCCAACGTTGGAGATTAATGTCAATCTGCCGTTGGATTCTGACATCAACCTGATTTTCATTTTCAACGTTGGGTTTGGTCTTCTAAATGCGAATTTTGTCATTGTTTTGGTGCACACTAGCTTATAGATAACAGTATGGCTAACATATTCATACTAAAAGCAAAAAACACACATTCAATCCCACTACTGGAACTGTGTTCTAGAAATAAATTTGATAGTGATATGAGGGTAGGTATGCAGGCATAGATTCAGAGGCATAAGGTACTGTAAGTATTACACACAACAATGCAACAATAATAAAACAATGCATTGAAAGTTACTTTTGATACTTAAGTACTTTTAAAAACAAGTACTCCTGTACTTTTACTTAAAGGAGAACTCGGTAACTCTAGCGAACTCTTGTCACTTCTTCGCTGATTTTCCCTTTTGTTGTCGCATGTTTTCCCCACGAGCTCCCCCTACAGCTGTGGGGGGGCGTATATTTCACAACACAGTCGTAAAAAACTCATTTGAGGCGGCCTCCTCCCCCTCTCTACCGCTGCTCATGTGCGTTTGTTTTGATCGGAGCAAGCCAACTGTATCGCGTGGAGCTATGTCTACCGAGGTGGGTAATCTGGTAATACGTCATACATGCGTGTGTGTTTATGTCGAATTGCCGTAAAGCAATTTGTGTTTCGCGCTCGTTCTCGTTCTAGTTCTCGCTTATCACGAGACTTCCAATTTCTAACTTGCCGGGACGGTAGTGTTGCAAGTTGCAAGGTTGGTTTTCCGCCTGGGAACGCTGGGGGGAGCGGGGAAAGTCACCAATATCACCAGAACAGGTTGTTTAACCATCCAAATGATTTCTAGACAGTTTTATTAAGTTAAAAAAGTTACCAAGTTCTCCTTTAAGTAAAAATCGGTCTTTACAACTTTTACTTGTTCGGGAGTAATATTTAACCAGTAGTATCTGTACTTTCACTCAAGTAAGGAAGTTGTGTACTTTGTCCACCTCTGCATGGGGTTTTCACAAGTTTCCATTATGGGAATCTTTATGGAATTCTTAAAAACCGTCTTTTGTGCCGTTATCAGTGATCTAGATAAAGTTGAAAGGTCACTGTTCAGTATGTGTTCATGCTAGAACACACTATTTGCTGACATCGCTGTAAATCCGCAGCTGTTCACATCAGAGCAAAATGTTTTCTAGGAAATAAAATAAAGTAGTTCAGACATAACCAGATTGAATTTGTTTAACAGTCATATTGTATAAAATATAAGGGGGTAACATATTTCGGTAACATCTAATGCAGCCTCGTCGAATTTGGTGACCTTACTTTATATCTGCAACTGTTCGTATGAGATTATGCTTTTTGTGTTTTGAAACAGAGGCGATAAGATCTCACCAGAGTGAAGTTAACAAAGCCATTGTGTCTAAAATAGCTGTTCACATCAGAGAAATATGCTTTCTACGATGTGTCTGCAACTAGCAATTCATTAGGGCTAAAAAGACTAGTTGTTAAGACACACTTAGCAGTTATATGTTTATATGCAACTTACCCCAGAAAGTTCTCAAATTACTACTACTAACAACTCTTATGTAAAGGGAAAGGGAAGTAAAAAGCTCAGGGGAGGAAATTAACTTTTTGGAAGTCAGGAACTGGGGGGTCATAAGTGTATTGTGATTGACAAAACATTTTAGTACCTAAACTGAATTTTATTAGATTTAGTGACAACATGTTACAATGTTTACATGGTACAATTTCTGGTAAGCTATGTTTTTTTTTTATTGCTTGACACAAATTTCACGATTTCAATTCAATTCTTGTGATTTTATTTAATATTGACTCATTTGGATAAATATTAGGTACACAAGATAGGCGTTAGTTTTTCTAAAAAAATGTAAAAAAAAAAATCTCATGATTTTCCTTTTATGTGGTTTGGTTTATGTATTCTTGTAAACTCTATTGGGTTAATGTTTCAGACTTTGGATACTATGGTTAACCAAAATCATATGTGTGGCATGTTTGGTCTCTATAAACTCCAATCTTCGTTTCCCATTTGTTCATTTACATTACATTTTGCTAACTTTGTGACGCATTAGTAGTATAAGCATCTTAAAGATTCTTGTGTTAAACATCCAATCAAATTACATGTTCAAAGGCCTGCTTGAACAATGGGTCGTAAAGTAAAATTTCCCTCCAAAGGGAAATCTTCTCATTGGCTCTTGCACAGGTTTATTGATTGTAATATTAATTTACGACATTAAGTTAATTATATTAACTGATCCAAATATTCATAATCAATTATAACAAGTTATTATTGATTATTAATATTTCATAGAGCTAATTTGCTGCAAAATTAAAAAAACAAAACAGTGGTTTAAATTCAAACTTTTCTACGAAAAAAAGTGTATTAAAAAAGTCAATAATCATCGATACCAAGGTTATGTACCTAAATGTACCTTTAGATTTAGTATTTATCCTGATAAATATAACCTACCATAGAAAGGGTTATTACAAGAAATAGCAGTAATATATATGTAGGCGTAGTATTTATCGAAGGTTTTCCACCTGTAAAAGGGAGATGATTAAGGGTTCCCTGTAATCCTCCAGATGTTTAGAACACACATTAATTTGTATTGATTATTTGTCAAATTGAAATTGTTGACGATGGCAATATGAATTTTGAAAGTTTAAGAGATCTCTTTATACCAAAAAGAGTGCATAAAACCCTTAAACCAAGAAATATTTTGTGTAGATCGAGACCATAAATTTGATTTGTTCTTCATTGCCATACATAAATTTGTACAAACTCTGCGCAGTCAAACTCGTTACGCTTAACTGACTGGGCCCGAATTTCGTACTATTTTACTCCGTTCTTTAGGCGACGACGTGACCGAAGAATATCTGATCTATGAGTGCCCAACTCTTAATCAGCAAAATGACAAATTGGGAAACTGGAGTACCGCTGATTACCCAAATACATGTAAATGGGAAGATCAGAGCCATGTCAATGATTTTTTCGACGAGCCAAACGTGCTGCTTAAAAAAAAGGTGCATGTCTAAGATGAGACATCTCCCATGCTGCCAATACAAAATAGACAAGTAAAGACACACCTAGTACCTTTCTTACTCTATTTAAACGAGCATAGGAAGAAGAATCAAAGTTGCCTTTGAATGGCAGTCACCATTTTTTTTATAAACACCCGTTTACACAACATGAATAACATGCAAGCCCAATTAATCTGTATTACTCACAATTTACATGAATTAGTCAATGAATTCTGCACACATGTGAGAGACTTGGAAGCAGCAGGCGAGTTCTCGAAATCCACTCCGATCAAGACCAAGCCATGTACGTATTCAGACGAAATTTCAAAGCAAAATCAATATGTACAAAGTAAAAATAAACCCAGAAATTATAATTACTGTGGACCAGTGTCTGCTAAAACCACTCAGTCTGTGGGAAGCCTGATTTTTGACTGACACACCATTTCACAATAATATTGAACAGTCCATTAAATTTGCTAGGATGAGATTTGATGCACGAAATGGGCCTGGATTTGTTTTCTCTGAATCTAACATTTGTCTCTTTCCCCTCGACTCTCATGCTCTTGACTGAGCCGCAGCGACTTCCTCACACCAGAGCCTGAGCAGAATGAATCCTCTACTTCCTCTTCCTTATAATTCTGCAAGTCAGGCATCTGAATTAGCTGCATTAACTAGAGCATGTAAATGATCAAAAGCCAATCGGGTTACGATGTACACTGATTCCAAATATGCCCATAGTGTTTTACATGATTTTGCAGCCACATGGAAACAGCTGATGGTAAGCCCGATCACATTCTAATCTGATTGCCGATTTAATTGAGGCCACATAATTGCCTGAACACTTAGCTGTCGTAAAAGTAACATTAATGTAATTAATTAAATAATATGCTCATATTTCTAAAGCATCTTTTTATAATTTAACCACTATGCATTATTTGTTAGAGAGCCCCTTCTGATAACACCATGAAGCCTTATGAATCTGAGATTTTTTTGGCATTGTTTTGCAGTGTTTGTCGAAGTTAATACATATATTACAAAACACACACTACACCTCACACTACATCTTTTTGTAATAGCCTACAGCTACGGTCGGTGGTTTAGATGGTTTCCCTCCCTTGTTTACTCGGGCGTCGCTCTGCCTCTATGAGCACACAGCTCTCTTCAGAGTTTGAGAGTTAGCTTGTTGTTCAGCTATAAGACGCCAATGAGGAGAAGAAGAGAGATAGACTGCGATCCAGCCAGCGTCTTTAAGTTCTGTGTTATGTTTGTTTTGTTATGCTTTACGAATGATGTTTCTCATAGCCTAGTTGTTGTAGGCTACCTTATGTTAGATTCATCATTGTTAGTATAGGTTATCCTAACCAAGCTTATCCAATGTCATTGGATTTTGTTTAGGCTATCCGTTGTCCTGAATAAATTAACTCTAAGTAGAGTCGTTGTTTAGGCTACTAGTTTATTTTATGCTATATTACCTTCCCCTTTTAAAGTAATTTGGAAGAGCTATAGACCGCCGCCGAAGGTGCGTGCCTCACTTTGTGTCTAGATAGAGAAAGCAAAGCACAGTGAAAATTTTGTTTTTGAAAGTATAAATGCCAACAAATATGGATTGAAGTAGAATATGTCGGTAGATAAAAACATGTTGTGAATTTTGTAAAATATGACATTAATATTTTTTCAATACAGTTTGACTTTTGGACTAGAGTTATTGGAAATGTTTGAATCACACGAATCGGAAACAATGCAGCCACCACCTGAATCAAAATTAATTCATAAATGGATCTGTTGTGTTAGGATATGTACGAAATTGAAATTCTAATGAATGTGAAAATTGAATGATTCAGGGTTTTGCACTGTCGCCCAAAGATTATAGCCTAATTAGTTTGTTTTATTTCGTGAAATATCAATCTTATCTAAATAAATTAGCCATGTATTAGCTAGCAATATACCAGCATAATAATAATAAATATGATAATAATAATAATAAAATAGAGGATATTTTGTCATAACATTTAAGTAGGCTACTGCAGCCAGGCTAGATCATCAGCCGCCTAATACCCTGAACTGCAACACGATTTCCTGCACTGCGGATCGGCACATTTTGCTGGAAGCCGAGGTGTCCTATATTTAGTCTCTAATAGAGAGAGACAGAGACAGAGACAGAGACAGAGACAGAGAGAGGTCACGCGCGCACTCTCACTGCACTGTAAAACCCTGTATTATTATTTTACTATTGTGGTTTAGCCTATATTCATAAGGGTCGGTCGGTCGGACCGGTCGGTCGGTCTGTCTATACTTAGGCTATTTATTGTGTTATTCAGTTTATAATGAAGTTTATAATAACTGCATCCAATTTCTATAATTTGTCATTTTGTCATAATTATTATTATTTTTTACATAAGATAATTAAATAATCGATATCAATTAGCCTAAGACATACGACATACACTTAGCCAAATGTAACATAGCTATAACTCACTGTTAGCCATATCACAGGGGGGTTAAATGACCAAATATGTAAGTCGAAGATATAATTCATAACTCATCAACTCTTATTGATTCCAACTGCAACGGTATTTGATTTATTGCATATAATGGCAGGCTGTCGCGCTAATGACAAACTAAGGCTAAATAATGTTAAAAATAACTATTTTCAACGTATACAACCCACCGTAATATGTTTAACAGTGTTTATTACAACCGAAAGTAAGCTATGTTGTGTGCTGTTAGTTTTCACTGTTACCTAGCTGGAAAGAAGTACAATATAATTTGGAAAGAATGATGTTATGGATTCCCATCTCTGTATTTACTATACGATGCGCATCACGGGCACGCACCCATGAAGATGCCAGGTGACGTAGGCTCATCGTATCCATTAGGTAAGCGCTCGTTCACAATCTCATGAATAAATACAATTTAAAGAAGGTGTGCATCACCACAATAATAGTCATGCGAATGATTACAAACAGTTACGACAGGCAGTGTCAACGTGACAACACCTTTATTTTATTTTAATTATTCATGATAGAGTGACCCAAGCTTACCTCATCAGCCATCATAAGCCAACGACATTGACGGAAGGGTAACTTGCAGGAAACTGAATAGATAGATCATGAGTGTAATAGCACTCCAAATCTATCCAACATTTTGGCGAGAATATAGCATAATCTCTTGTTCTGTGTCGTAATATTAAAATATATTTTAATAATTGTTGGTCCTATATTCATTGTATGATTTCACATTTGAATATCCATTGTAAAATGGCAATGTTTGCCATTGTCAATGTTAAAGTTAGGTTCTGTGTGTTTGAGCAAGAGCACCAAACTATGGAAGGCCAAAACGTGTGAAACTGTCGTGTTAACACGGAATTTACGCGTTAACGCGCAATTTACGTAAATGACGACGACAGTTTCACACGTTTTGGCCCTTTTGGCCTTCTATAGGTTGTCACTGCCACTCTGAGTTCCTTCTCAGACGCCAGTGCCTGCGCACCACCGCTCTACAGAACGTCGATTTCCACGTGACTGATGCAGTCACAAACGACACACCTCTCGGTCTCTCAAACACGGTCTTAAAGGGCAACAGTCTCCACCTTTTTCCTAACCAGCCTATCACGCTGGATCACTGATTAGTCTCTCGTCAGATGTGTTATAGGGAAACAAGCATGGCAATACCAACACTTGATCAATGAACCAACAATATAACATTAAAATGTCATCGATGACTTGCAAATTTACATAATATCAGCTTGCTCCGTCTCTGCTCTTCCTCTGGACTTAAAGGGTAACTAAACCCCTGGTCAGAGCCTGACTCCACCCACTGGCAATATTTGAAAAATGCTGGAAAAGTAGGCAGAGCCCAGTGGAGAGGGGGCGTGCATCTGTGACGTATCTCTCTGCAGGCAAGGGCGTGGTTAGCTGGTACCCTCTGATGTCAGAGGGTACCACAACTTCCAATAGGAAAATTCAACTGCAGTAGCCAGTGTTCAACCTGAAGAGGGCAGCACTCAGACGTTTTTACACCATATTTTGTAAAATTAAAACACTTTAAACACAAATGTCAAAAAAACTACTTGAATCAATGAACAGCACTAATAAAGCCCCATTCTTACAGATCATTAACTAAAAAAAGTTGGTTTAGGGTTTAGTTACCCTTTAAAACCAGATTTTAATGTCCACAATACAGTTCAATATGGCACTAAGCTCTAAAACACTGAAACTATAATTCATGCTTTGATAATCTCTCACCTTGACTACTGTAAAACTCACGTCTTATGGGCTGCCTGCCAGCTAAAACAATCCACTCTCAGAAAAAAAAGGTACGAAAGCTGTCACTGGGGCTGTACCTTTTCAAAAGGTACATTTTTGTACCTAAAGGGTGCATATTGGTACCTTAATGGTACATATTAGTACCTACAAGGGACAAATTAGTACCTAAAAGGAACAAATTAGTACCTAAAAGGAACAAAAGTGTACCTTTTGAAAAGGTACAGCCCCAGTGACAGCTTTCGTACCTTTTTTTCTGAGAGTGTAGACTACAATACGTTCAAAATTCTGCTGCCAGTCAATCATCAAGTCAATAAATCTAATCAAATTACCCTTTGTTCTACAACCTACATTGGTTACCTGTTCCTGTCCGCATTCAGTATAAAGTTCTCTTGTTAACTTTTAAATGTCTTCATGGAGTTGCTCCCAATTATTTATCTGAACTTCTGCACCATTATTCAGCTCTTTGCCCTCTCCAGTCATCTTGATCTGAACTCCTACACTATTATTCACCTTTTTGCTCTATCCGGTCATCTGACTTAAAACTGCTTACGGTGCCTCATGTTCGTCTTTCAACAACGGGTGGTAGATCATTCAGTGCCGTGGCTCCGGAACTCTCTTCCTCTAACTCTTTGTGACACTTCTACTATATCCTCATTCAAATCTAATTTTTTCTTACAGTATTTCCAACCCTGCTGTTTAGTGTTCTGCTGTTGTTACTGTATATTTGTATGTGTATGTGTATATGTACTATGTGATGCATACTTATGTTTGATGCTGTGTTTATTTTGTCTCCTTGTACAGCAACCTTGAACATGTGCTTTATATATAAAACTTGTTATTATTATGATTATGATTATGATTATTAAATGGCAACCGGAGCTTTCTAACGGCAGCTGCAGTGAGGCGATTATTTTACCAATCAGTTATTTGATCTTTTATTTATAGGGCGGGACTATTCTGCCATATTGCGTGCTTTACTTTCTCCCATTCATAATAATATGAGTGCACATTCTTTGTATATCTAAAGCCTTTGATCACACCTTTAGCCAGGTAGACCTGCATTCTTTGTAGTGCAGGAAGTTGTTGGTGTGTTAAATGTGCCAATTAAAATGTGACTGTGCAACAGACAGTCCTTAACTAAAATGTTGTAATAGTAGCCTAATAGTAATGCTAGAAAGCCTATGCACTTGCGATTTTTTTAAATAGTCTATTCCATTTCAACATTAAACAAATTTTCACATTCATCTTGACTGAGGAGTTCCCCACCCCTTAAATCACAGATTGTTTCTCTATAGGGAGGAACTGACTTTATTGTGAGAAGTCACACCTGGCAATTAAACTTGCTCTTGAAACTATTGCTCATGCAACTTTATGAGAATTGCTCACTACCAGAAGCACCAGGCATGATCAGGCAATATTTCCTGACTTTGCAGAGTATTTTGTTGATCCTAGAACAACATCTGTCTGAAAATGTAATCCTAATCATATCCATATCCCTAAACTTAATCCTACCCATAAGTTATCCCTAAAATTGAATGATAGGTGAATAACACTGATATAGAAGCATCAAACCCTTATTGTAAGCCTAAACTTACTGTAAACTTGTCCCTCAAATCTGACTTGTCGAATGGAATGTTGAAGGATCAACAAAGATGTTGATCCAGGAACATGTTGTACAATACTACAGTAGGTGTTAATGGTGGGGTTTGTTTGTGTAGTGTGAGTTGTTCCTCAACATACTACAACAGCCTTTAACTTTAGAATGTTTGTGTTTGTTGAGTCAGGTGAACCAAACCCCAGGTGTATGATGCCTCTGGCTTACTTCTTTGCATCTTACAATTTCCTGTTTATGTTATCTTTGAATCTCATTTGTTTGCCACAACTAGCCAAACACAAAAGCTTTGTGTTATGAGAAATATATGCATTTGCAGTATTTTTGTTGTTGTTATTGTTTTTTATGTCACCTTTGGTTTTGTAAAGCAGTTTCTTACACTAAATCACAAAAGTGTGGCTTCATACTCGGGAGGGAGAAACTGCAACTAACTATGTGACAGTTGGGTTGCCATTATTTCACAATCACATTCTTCATCACTTCCTGCTTCCTAACATGTAAAAATGCAACCAAAATTGCTCTCTCACCAGGTCCAAAGTGGTTCTCTCCAAAATATCCACCATCTTTTCCAGTTTGGTGCTTGAGGTGAAAATGAAGTCATCATCCGCCCAAAGCACATATTTGGTTGTTACCTGAGAGACTGCCAGATTACGCCCAGCAAACCAGCCCTGTAATGATGAGCAGACAGACAAACAATCTATTTGTCCTGAGAAGAAAACACAGGAGCTCAAAAAGCCCATGCTGAGTCAATATGTAATAGCATCCATACCTTGCCAAAGGGCATGATATAATGTTCGATGTAGGGTCCAGTTACAGGTTTAGGATCCCTGGTGTCATCAGCTATCACTATTTTTATAGTGGGGTAGAACTGTCGAATGCTGTTGATCAAATCCTGAAGTTTATCATATCGTAGAAATGTTTTTGTGGCAATGGTGACCAGAGTGTTTACATTGTATTCTGTGGGAAGGAAAATATCAAAACATGAGTATTGTGAAATTTCTAATAAATGGAGTTGAAAAGACTTTATAACTATTTAATATATCGGTTTTACCTTTTCTGGGTCCAGGATTATAGAATTTAGGCATTTGTGGATGTCTGATCTTAATTGTGAAGGTGGCCAGGAAAATACCTGCTTTAAATTGTACTGTCACAGACAAAGGAAAAGTATTATATAATTAAAAAGACAAAAAAGACTACTGAATATAGAGCTAAACGTGCGTTACAGCATATAATAAATGCTAAGTGATATGTATTGTCAGTAAATTTTGTTCAATCAAAAAGTTTATAATATTAGGCATATATAACATGATATACATGTGTAATCTCCAAAGTCTTACAGTTTTCTATCTTTCTGTTAAAATGTATCTTATTAATGATCCTCGCTTATTCGCTGAACTGTGTGCTTTGGAATTATTTTTTTTTATATCCAAAATCATTATCCTCTATAAATCCCAGATGGCTTTACACTATGTCATTACAACATCACAGGAAATTTGTCAATATTTACCCTCGTTTAAAAACTGTTTGCTGTCATTTTATTGTGTGGAACACAAAAGAGGAATTAAGAATAATTCTTTACAAATCTTTATGCAGCTCTCTCCATTCAACAGTTTAGAGGCCATGGGCTAACAAGATCCATAAAAAGTAGCCCAAACTAATTTTGTGATTCTGAATTCACATGATTTGTGTGAGAAACAGACCCAAATGCAAGTCATTATTCACTCAAATAATTCTTACCAAGTATTGTCAGTAAATTGTGTTTATATCAAATAGTGCTCAAACATGAGACATAGAAAACACCATTAGATATAGGTTTTCAGCCATCGTTAATTTCCTCTGTGTTATGCGTCTAATCTAAAGTTTTTACAGTTTTTTGCATTTCTTTTTGTTTAAATGCATCACGTCCTGATCTTGCCTTATTTATTGATTTGTGCACTTTGGATTATTTAATTCTATATTATTCTATTTTATAAATCCTTATAGATGGCTCTATCCTCTGTGTCATTACAAGATAATAACAGGAACCTGTTATACAAGACGACAGGGAACATATGCTGGCCAGATAATGGATATTTGCCTTGATCCTTCTCCTTCTCTATACGCAGTGCTACTGTACAGTCATAAAGGCAATCATGAAGCTGTTTGCTCAGTGCTGGGGTTTGTTGTAATTGCAGATGGAGCAGAGAACATGTTTCTAAGGGCAAACCTTTTTTTTGTCAATCCAATGAGAGAATACATTGTTGTTTGCATAACAAACATCTTCATTCATTATACCCAATTGCTGATGTTACTTTTTTTATTATTTCTGAATTAAAAAACATAACCATATTAGATGAAAAATAATGTGTTCTGGGGTCTTACCCACATCTGCTGTGTTGGGATGGATCAGTGTGTTTGTGTAGGTAACAAACTCAAGCTGCCTGTTTAATGAGGACAGGGATTTGCTCATTAAACTAATATGCATCTCTCCTTCCCCTTTGACTTTTACTCCATCCACCAGCGCTGCCGTATTGAATGTTCCCATTGTAGCATTCAGATCTACCTGCAAATTATATTGTATGAATAATAGGGTCAAAATAACTTTTGAACAAAATGACTTTCATCATATAACAAATTCACCCCCTCAGTCATGTAGCTTTCTTTGAATCATATCTCCATTTATGGGACAGTTCAGCCCAAAAATGATAATTGTGTAAATTTACCCTCATTTCAAACGTGTATGCTGCATGCATGGAACATGAATCAAGAATACATTTTTATGTGACCATCCATACAAGAGTTTACTGACCATGGGCTAACAAGATTCATAAAAAGTAGTCCAGGCTAATTTTTGTAATAAATTTCAACACATCTGAAGTCACATGATAGGTTTGTGTGAGAAACAGACCCAAATTTAAGTCATTATATTCATTTTCAAATAATTATGATCTTTCTTACCAAATATGGTGCATATCGCAGTTCTGATGCCATGATGTTTGTTCACAAGACATGTGAGAACTTTTGAATTTATCAACATCCAAACTGAACACAAATCATATGGCATCTGGAGACTTGAATTATAGAGTTTGAGCTATATAGACCAATTTTCTGGTTCTTTTTTTTCCTCCTTTTTGCAGCTTAAGGGTTAGTTAACCCAAAAATGAAAATTCTGTCATTAACTATTCACCCTCATGTCGTTCCAAAATTCATGTCGTGCCATGTCGTACAAATTAAGATATTTTTGATGAAATCCTAAAGCTTTCTGACCCCAGTATCCAGTATTTTTATTTGTGTTCCGAAGATGAATGAAGGTCTTACGGGTTTGGAACGGCATGAGGGTGAGTAATGACAGAAATTTCATTTTTGGGTGAACTAACCATATAACAGCCCATGGTCACCATTGTATGAACCAAAGCTGTAACGGAATACAGGTTTGGAATGACATGAGGGTAAGTAAATAATGACTATTATTAATATATATATTTGAATGATTCCACTGATGGCAAGTTTGAAGAACCCAAGTGCAGTATTTATTTATATACAAACATGAACCAACTCAAAATAAACAAAGACATGTCTTAGCTTGACATTGAGCTATAAACTTTGTTCTTTAGTCCCTTCCAGAAAACACCATTACATCACAATGTAACATTACATGTCTTTATTTGACCTGTCATTTAAATTCAACATCACTGAGCCCAAAGGCAGCAGGCATCATGCAGATAACTATTTTTGAAACAGTTCTGACCAAGTCCAATTAAAATCCAACAAAATAAATAATGAACAAATAAAATATAAAACAACATGAAATTAGATCATTGACAGTCTTATCTATTAAGAATATATTAAACCAAAAACGTTCATATTTTTAGAAAGGATGTGAATCAAAACAATCACAGCAGGCAACAAGTTGATAAATTCTGTTAAATTTTAATTTTAATTGACCGAATTATCCATTTGTTTTCTGACAGGGAACACATGGAACGAATCACAGCTCCACATTTTGATTGACAGCCGTCACAACATACTAGTGGCCGTGTTTACTCCTTTCAACCATTGGATAGGATTTAAAAAACGGCTGTTGTATTTGTACTTCTGATGAAGTGCTGTTAAATATAGGTGAAAAAATACGCCGCAAAATTATTAAATAAAATGCTTTCTTAAAAAGGCAAAAGAACACATGCACGTTTTCTTAATGATCACTAAAAACCAACAGACTGATGAAAACGCGGGACATTTTCTCAATATTAGACGTGCGGGACAAGTGATGGTCACCCTAGCCTAAATACACAAGCTCTAGTGACTAAACAAGACACACCAGTGAACATAAGACAATTAGCCAATGACAACATGACAAGAGACTAGAGAAGCACATGGCAGGATCACATGAGGGCAAGGGAATCACATGACAAGACAGGAAACATGACTGTAACATGGAACATGAAACCAAAACAAGCTATACATTGCATATATATTTTTGCTAAACAATTAATTTAATGAATTGCCATTTATGAAGCAAATACCAAATAATGGACTTACCAAATAATGGTCCACTTTGTTTATTTGGTTCAGCCTCAAACCTGTACAGAACAGAACAGAACAGAACAGAACATTACCAGACTTAATGTGTAGTCTTGTGTTTTAACACATAGATATAGCTTTATATGCAAAAAAAAAAAAACTGTTCCAAGTTTTACTGATCATAATCTTTGATGATGCTAATTTATTGCAAACCAGGCAGGTGTTAAAATAGCTATTATGTACAAGACAAATGTACATGTATATGTATATGTATATACAAACATAAAATTTAAAAAAAATCTTTGTTTCCTGTAGAATGGAAATTAAGTTTCCAGGTAATTCAGTTCAAGACAGATACTAAGTCTTCAAAATGGTAACACAAATTTGACTTAAGTCCACATCTCTGATTGCAAATGACACATACATTTTTATTTTTTTTATAAATGGCAAACACGTGGTGAAACCAGCTTATGACAAGCTGGAGCATTCGGTTTATCTTCTGTCTAGTATTATATCATAAAAACATTTAGTGTTTTACCAGGAATTAGAATGGTCCTTGTTGGTCTGACTTCCACACCCTGCGTAGGGTATTGAAGAGGGCTGTTGGCTTCAGATAAGATAAGCGAGTCTGCAGCTGTATGCGTCCTGAATAGAGAAACACTATTAATTTAACAGTTAAGGTTCTACTTAAAGGAATAGTTCACACAAAATGAAAATTCTGTCATTATATCTCCATGTTATTCCAAATACAGTGGAACAATAAAGACATTTTTTTTCTTTTTTCTTTACAATGAAATTCATTGGTGTCCAATGTAGTTTGGACACCAACATTCTTCAAATACCTTCTTTTGTGTTCTACAGAAGAAAGTCATACTGATTTCAAATTACATGAGGGTGAGTAAAGCATGACAGAATTTTCATATTTGAGTGAACTCTCCCTTTAAGTGGGTAAAGAGAGACAAAGCCAAAGAAAATAAAAAAACAATGGTATCTTTTTACAAAAACTGTACTCAAAATGAGCAACAACTTTTTTTTTAATGCTGCAATATAGCGAAATGATGGACCACCTCTTACTGAAACTGCGATACTCTTTATTTCTGTATTGCTTTGCTTTTTGCAGGTCTGAACCTTGGAGAGATGCATGTAGGTGTGAAGCTGATACTTTAGGGAACAGCAGCTGAGCGAATGGAAAATTAATGCCTGGTTTGTCGCCTTCACAAACACACCCATTAACAGCAAGTAACCTGGTCAAAAGTTAAAAAAAAAATATATATAAAAAAACATTTGAAAATTATGGGCTAAAGTTTAGCCACAAATCATGTCATTCATTCCATGCACAACAAAAAGAGTGTAAAGTGGAGGAGGTGCCACTATGACCATTAAGGTGGAGATTTGAATTTCAAATAATGTTTTAAATTTTCAGCCTGAAAACAGAAGACCTTTTTCCAGTGTCACCGAATCCCAAAATACATCTGCAATATGTCCTGATCAGGAAGTGATTCTGTACTGTAGCTATGCAAAGCTGGCAGACAAGTTTGAGTGTATCAATTTCTACTTACTTTGACATGCCATCTTTGATATGGTAAGGGATGTGGTCATTTCCACGGTGCATGATTCGTATCCTTTCCTCCAGTAGCACATTTAAAGAGTCGTCTCCCTGTAGCACATTAATCGTTGTAACGGTGTATGAGTTCCAGTGGTAAATGAGCATGGCTGTGAGCGGCAAGACCACCAGCAAACCCACCACTGATTTCTTGAATGCGAAACGCATAATTGCCTAAAGCACAAAAAGGCAGGAGAGGTATTGGCTATCACTTATGTATTTAGAGTCATTTTGAAAACATACACATTATCTTCAGGATACGGTTGATATTAATTATTAGTTAG
This sequence comes from Leuciscus leuciscus, assembly GCF_965113295.1. Taxonomy (NCBI): domain Eukaryota; kingdom Metazoa; phylum Chordata; class Actinopteri; order Cypriniformes; family Leuciscidae; genus Leuciscus; species Leuciscus leuciscus. The sequence continues at coordinate 14,111,724 of NC_138742.1, read as the reverse complement.
GCCTATAATAATTAACCAGTCCGGTCACTGCTTTGCATTCATCTTGTATTCTGATCAATACAGAATTCTGATTCTCAACGCAGATGATTACATTTACATTTATGCATTATTGCATTTGGCAGACGCTTATATCCTAAGCAACTTACATTGCATTTCAAGGTGATTAAACCCAACCAACCAACCAACTGCAGCATCAGTTAAAACACAAAACAAGGACCTAATTTTCATATTTTTGCATTTCTCTTCAGTGTTATGGAACTAGCAGCTTAACCAGTGGAGAGTGCTAGCACGTCTTTGAGCTTAAAAATGCAGCGGTTTCCAAGCTCAAATCCATCTATCCATTTTCTGTACCAAAACTCAAATCTATGATCAAAAAGTAAAAAAAATAAACATTAAAAAAACACTATAAAAATATACATTTACAGCATAAAACATTAGACACTTGTGACTTAACATTCACAGTACTTATATTGTTTAAGCTTAAATGTAATGAGTTTACTCCAGCCTTGCCTCAGTTTGGTTTTGTTTGTGTTTATTTTTTGCCAAATAAAACCCACTGTACTCTGCACAAACACCCTCACCTAAAACACCTTTGATGATTATGGACTGCAACATCATGATTTTCACTGAAACTTGACTTAACAGTGAAATATCCAACAGCGCTATCGAGCTAGCTGGACGCAGCCTTCTCTGTGCCGACAGAACAGCTGTTGATTCCGGTAAGACCAGAGGTGGGGGTTTGCGCATTTATGTCAACAAAACGTGGTGCACGGACACCACCATCACCGAGAGTCACTGCTCAGCTAACCTAGAGTATCTAATGGTTAAGTGTAGACATTTCTATCTCAGAGAGTTCACATCAACTGTAGTAACAGCAGCCTATATACCACCGGATGCTAATGCTAAGATTGCCATGAAAGAACTATATTCTGCTATCAGTGAACAACAAACTCTGCATCCCAAGGCAGCCTACATTGTTGCGGTTGACTTCAACCTCTCGAATTTAAAGACTGTACTGCCTAAAAATTTCATCAAAATGTATCATGCCCCACAAGAGGAGAAAAGATTTTAGACCAAGTCTACACAAATATGGCTGATGCATACAAAGCCGCTCCTTTGCGTGCATCTAAACGCATCTAGGACACTCAGATCACCTCTCATTGTTTCTACTGCCCAAGTATTCAGCACTCATCAAACGTGTGAAACCAACAGTAAGGACAGTCAAAGTATGGCCAGAGGGAGCTGACTCAGCACTTCAGCAGCGTTTTGAAAACACTGACTGGAGAGTGTTCGCAACTCCGGCCACTCATGACTCACACACGGACATTGATTCATATGCCACCTCTGTTCTGGACTGTATCAACTCACACATCAACAGGGTCACCACCCTCAAACGGATTACCACTTTCCCTAATCAGAAGCCATAGATGAGCAGTAAGGTCAGACTCCTGCTGAAGGCACGAGACATTGCGTTCAGATCAGGTGATGCCCAAGCCTATAACTCATCCAGGGCTAACCTAAAAAGGGGCATCAAAAAGGCCTAGCACAACCAAAAGCGAAGGATTGAGGATCACTTCAAGAACAACTCTGACCCCCGACGACGCATGTGGCAAGGCATCCAGGCCATCACAGATTACAAATCTCCCTCCGGGAGACGTTACAGGTCTCTCCGCACCCGAACCAGCAGGTTCAGAAGAACCTTCTTTCCTGCGGCTGTCCCCCTACTGAACTCTAGCTCTGCATCTCGGTGACAACCAACTAAGCCTCCAATCTAACTACTTTTATAATGTTACTGTCTCTGCACTACAATGGAGCTGTACATACTATACATATCTGTCTATATGGTTCATGCTGAATATCCATATTTAATCTGTTTTTCTTATAATATATTCTGTTAACAGAATATATTATAAGAAATAAGTTGGTTATATAGTTGGTTGTCACCGAGATGCAGAGCTAGAGTGTATTACACTGCATATTCTTACTACTAGGTTACTGCTACTACACTGCACATCTGTACATGCTGCTGTTCATACATTGCTCATATTACATAGCTATATTTATTCTGCTTTTACAAAGAAACTGCTAAATGCACTGCACATATTTATATTGAACTTATTTTACTCTACCTTCTGTAAACCAACTATATACACTATTGTTTACACTGCATTATATTTCTTGTCCTGCTTATGCACCACCTGTTAATACTTTGTATAACACATTGCCCTTTTCTGTTTTTTTTTTTTGTTGTTGTTGCACTTCTGGTTAGACGCAAACTGCATTTCATTGTCTTTGTACTTGTACTCTGCACAATTACAAAGTTGAATCGAATCTAATATAATCTAGTTTGAGGTGAAGCATCAGTTCAGTGAGTGGGAGGCATTTTCATTCTGACAGTCTGGATAGTGTAAACAATGTTAGTTTATCTTCTGGCTGCCTAGAAACAACAGACCTAATGTGGTTTTATATCAAAAGACAAATGCCAAGTGATACCTTCAATCTATGATGACTGCATAGAAACTAAGGGATTTATTAAAAGCTGTTCTTGCCAGATTAAAAAGAAAAAGGAAGAAAAACCCCTACAAAATCCACAAAAACGCACACACTTTCCATTGACATAACTGTATATTCAAGTTCAAGTTCAAGTATATTCCTGTTTTATACTGTGTAGACTGTAGGCTATATCACATTAGGTTGACCAAACATCCTTTTTTCCCAGGACATGTCCTGTTTTCACGTACTGTCCTGGCCGTCCTGGCTGTTTTTTATAAAGTGATGAAAATGTCCTGGTTTTCATTATTTTTCATTGGGCCATTAAGCGTGTACTTTAATACATGCTTGCCTTTGCACACAAAACATATGAAACCGGCTTCGGCTTCGCCCCGTCTTGTTATAATCAGCGCGTTCCTCAAACCGCAGCAGCAAGCAGAGAGCACGTCAGAATACAGAGGCCTGTGTGTGTGTGTGTGTGTGTGTGTGTGTGTGTGTGTGTGTGTGTTCGTGTTCATCTCAGCCTCATTGGTCTGTCACTGCTCGTCAATGTCAGAATATTTGAAATTACCAATCAAATCAAAAGTAGGCGGACTTTACGTTCACAGAATTTTAGCAACATGACTCGACGCTTCAGTTTACGGTCAAGTGCGAGATAAGATGTAACAGCGTAAAAAAAAAAAAAAAGCCCAAATGTAAGTTCACCGATGATTTACAGAGAAAATTGCCGTGTTTTCGTTTCGGTCGGGATCCGTGTAAAGCAGAATGCATGTTCTGCAAAGCTGGCACGTACGTGTCAGTGTCAAATAAAGGTGCTAGCGACCTAGAAGTCCACATAAAGAAATTATAGGCTACAAGAGAACATCAGGAGGATTGAAATGTGTGTTTTTTTACTGAAATAGTGTAGTTTTTTATTTTAGTAGTAGATTTTTAACCTATGGCCATGAAAAGAAATAGTGTCATTTAAATGTTGTTAAAAGCTTTTTATTTTATTTTATAGTATTCTATTGTTGCGGGCCAAACATTGAATTGAAAGGATGTATTACTTTATGTATTAAAGTACAATAACATGGTTGCAAAGTTGTGAATGCATTTGTCAAGTATTTTTTGATGCATTCACCCCCAACCTAGCTGTGGGCGATTGAGAGCGTTTTGGCAGTGCTGTGGGTTTTTTCAGTCGAGAAAAAACACACTTTGGTGGACACATGGCCTAAACCCAAAGTGTCCTAAACCTAAAAAAGTGTCCCCATAAGGACAAGGATTTCGGATATTACCATCTTTGTGGAGACATTTTGCAGGGTTTACCAAGACACACACACACACACACACACACACACACACACACACACACACACACACACACACACACACACTTATGTATGTGGTCACGTACACACTGTAAAGTTTCATAAGTCACAACTGCTTTTAAATGCGGAAGTCCCCTAAATTATCGTTCCACGTGTACGGAACATGACTCACTCACGAAACAGCAATGATTTACACCGTGGTAACAACATTCTGGCATCTCTTGTGTTTAGTATCCACCATTCTTACTAAAGTAATATTATAGTGACAAAAGACTCGTTTACTGTGTCCCAATTCAAAGGCTGCATCCTTCAAAGGCCAATTAAGGCCCATTAAGGCCCAGTAATGGTCCATCTGTAATGTAACCAAAATTCCACTTTTAAATGCAACAATTGGGTTCTATTTATGTTTACATTTGTATCAGATTACTTGAGTAATTATAAATATATGTGGTTTAAATGTTGACTCATATTTAGCAAGATGTGATTTTATATAGTTTATACTCTTTATTATGTACATAAATGGACCAAGGTGAACATATTAGTTGAAAATCCTGTTTTGTTTTTAGGTAGTTGAATAACTTCTAAGTTATTAGTCCAGTACAAACGTTACTTCCATTTGTTAACAGCAGCTGGCTAGACCTTTCCTTGATGTGTAAACTGAAGTGACACGACAGTGTGTAACATTGAAGTTAATTACTATTTTTGTAGAAACGCTTTTCAGGTTTTGCAATTTGCAGACGGTCCCTTCGGACTTGTCTCTCAGCTCATAGAGATCAATTTATATTATAAAGCTCGTTTTGAGGGAAATTAGGTTGTAGCTCGTTGTCTACGTTACTATGATTAGAAATGGGTGTCAAATGGGTGACTCACAAGTTATTGATCCAGGATGTTAAAATCTATGAATTGCCAACTTTACTGAACTCCTTGAACTAAACATAGTTTAATTTAGACGGGCATAGGCCGTCTATAAGGGATCTCCAAGAGTCTCTGTCCTGGGCTCTCCTCTCCAATTGGTTCCAGGTCATCTTCATGATCTTAAGTTCTGTGTCCAGTTCTCTGCGCCATGTGTTTCTTGGTCTGCCTCTCAGCAGCAGCCTGCAGGAGATGACAACCAGTGTAGCAGATACCTCCGTACAAATTGGCCTCAACATTCACAAAGGCAAGAGTAAGATCCTCAAGATAAACAATCACCACTAACCCGATCACACTTGACAGAAAAGCACTGGAGGAGGTGGATGCCTTTACCTGCCTGGGTAGCGTCATCGACAGGCAGGGAGGCTCAGATATGGATGCCAAACAATGGATAGGGAAAGCACGAGCAGCATTTATACAACTGCGGAACATTTGGAGATCTAAAGAACTATCAACCAAGACCAAAGTCAGGATCTTCAATACCAATGTAAAAGCAGTTCTTCTATATGGAGCAGGCACTTGGAAAACAACAGTTGCCATCACAAAGAAAACACAAGTCTTCATTAACAACTACCTTCGCAAGATACTAAATATCCATTGGCCAGAGACCATCAGCAACAACGAACTCTGGAATAAAACCAACCAGATGCCTGTTGAAGAGGAAATAAAAAAAAACAACGTTGGAGAAAAAACATTTGCCTATACTATAGCAGAAATAATCTCTTTTAATGAAAATAAAGGTTCATGTTTAATACATATGTTCAAGGAATTAAATGAAAATGTTCAGTGAAATTAGAAAATATTTAAGAGATCATAGTTTAATTTAGTTGTATACATGTTCTCAAATCCTTATATTTTGTTTTAATGTCACAAATAATAATCTCAAGGTTTACTGGGTTTAAAACAATTCTTTTGTAGTGTGGTTTTGGTGAGGTGTACTAAAACAAACATCGTAACCTGTGCACCTTACTTCTCACCGCTTATTCCTGACGGTTTAGAGGACAATTACTCCGAGTCGCCCCCTGTCGTCTCAAAGGATGGTTAGCGCATTGTCCGTTTCGATGTTTTCTGGTCTGTGCCGACTCACGCATTCATATGTGAAGTGACTCATTTTAATCGCTGCTTCAGCGTCTATTTATAATGTAGGTGGTGGGACGCTTTAGATTCTAGAGAGCATTTAAAGAAGCTGAAATGATAATCTAAGTTTTGAATGCTTATATCTTCTAATTGTGAATTTTGATTTGGAGCACAATAGCTTATAGATAACAGTAAGGCTTACATATTTATACTAAAAGACCTAAAAAACCTCTATAGACCTTTATTACAGCAAATTGTTTACCGGAAGGCCTCGAAGCAGTGTATCGTAGCAGTGAAACTCAAAGCAACTAATTTTAATCCAACATAAGCCGATCTGAGAGAGCTCTCTTGTCTGTTGTCTCTCATATCTCTTGTTGTAAGTCATTAACAACTGGTTGTTCAGTTCGTTTCTGAACACACTGTGTAGAATTTTAAGTGCGGTTGTCATTTTTCAGGAGTTAATTAGGTTGTGGAATGCAGTTGTCACTCCTGTAAATTACTGGACTGTGTACAGTGTACCGGATTAAGCACTAAAAGATGATGAATTGACAACCGAATTTAGCTCCAGTGTGTAGTGGCCAGAGAGAGGTTTATTCTAGTTATTTAACCAAAGGCTACCTCTAATGCCAGGGACACACTTAATGACTAGCTGAAACATTCTAAGACTGAACTGAACACACTTACAGACTGTTTCCAGCGACTGGAGCAGATTTCTAAACACCGACTGTGAATACCAACTGAACGCCTCTTTCTGACTCAGCACAGTTTGGCATGATCAGTCATAAGTATCAAACAAATTACACATAACCAGCCTTTCAAGTAATTAAGTGTGTCCCCAGCTTAAGGCAAAACAGCACACACAAAATATTCTTTAACACCTCAGTCACTGTTATATTACACTGTTAGTGTAAGCAATCCGTCCTTCGGATGAGACGTTAAACCGAGGTCCTGACTCTCTGTGGTCATTCAAAAATCCCAGGATGTCCTTCGAAAAAGAGTAGGGGTATAACCCCGGCATCCTGGCCAAATTTGCCCCTTGGCCTCTGTCGATCATGGCCTCCTAATCATCCCCATATACTGATTGGCTTCATCACGGTCTCCTCTCCACCAGTAAGCTGGTGTGTGGTGAGCGTTCTGGCGCAATATGGCTGCCGTCGCATCATCCAAGTGGATGCTGCACATTGGTGGTGGTTGAGGAGATTCCCCTCTTCTATGTAAAGCGCTTTGAGGTCTCAGAAAAAGCGCTATATAAATGTAACGAATTATTATTATTATACAAGTTTTACTACAGTATATCAGTGAGGACATTTTTTAAAGCATTTTAGCCTTCACAAGTATAACTAAACCCCCCCCTCAAATCTCAGAATGAGGAATCAAAATCTTGTGCAAAAAGGGTAAACCGAAAATACATTAGCCTACATTTTTCAAAACTCTTCACACTTCTCCAAAATCAACTTGTGGTTACAATGGCTCAGATCAACTCATTCTTTCATGACAATAGCAAAGGTTGTCGACAACCCAACAAACTCACTTTGTTACTCATAAAACAATGACCTAACAGGCAGCATTATGCAGTGTTTTCTTTTGTAAAATGTCTTTACAAAACAAGAATAACACCAACTACCAGTTATAATTCACTGCAGTATACGTTACATAGTCCATGTTAACATTACAATACAAAATTATTCCCAAGTTTCCCATTTTGTATAGATGGTAATGCAATTGAAAGACACCTGCAGGTGTTCAGTTACATCTAATTTTTTTTATAGTAATTAAATTTTTTAGATTCTGAATATATTTTAATATGGAATTACTGTAGAAACAATATGCTGTCTTATTCATATAGACATATGTATTATGCAAGGTTTTGAACTTAAGTTTAACAGTTTTGAAAAGCTTGTGTCAACGCGCAAATTGGTCTGTATGTAATTTAGAAAAGAGAATGTAATCATCGAATGTATTTTGTGCCAAACTAAAAGTGGCAAACAGATTGTTGTTGTGCTCACTGTGTGATGAATTTTGAAAAAGTGACTGAAGTATTGAAAAATGAGCCCTGGCAATTGTAAAAAAAAAAAAAAAAAAAAAAACACAAAAAAAAACACAACAACAAAAATTTAGACTTTAGAATTTTAGGTTTTAACTTCTGTGGGCCTAAGCTTGAAAGTTATTTTTAAAAAGTGTGTCAAAGAAAGATATATATATAAACTTCAGCAAGATCAGGTGGTTTATTGGGTTAGCAAGATCAGGATCTTGGAAGCTGTGACCCACACCTTTTTTTATGCGTTTCCGTAGGCTATAGCCTACGTCTACGACATAGTACAAAGTTCATGTTTTAAATTATTTGTAACAGCTGTATGCAAAATATTAACCTGAGGTAGCTTATCCCATCACCCTGTCATGAACAGTGTAAGCTAGTCAATTATAAATCAGGCCAATATAAATTATATTTGGCTTTTACTCTAAATAGCTATTAGCTAAATATTCGTTTGAACCACGCATTAAAGTTATCGATGATATTTTTAAACTTTAAAATAGTAGTGGCATGTTACAGGGTCATAGCAGCTTAATAATTAACACGAACTTCCGTAATGTAGGCTAATAGTCCTATGTAAAGCACCTCTATTTGTTTACTGTGATTAATTAGATATTCGAACGTCTAATGTAGCTTATGGGCACCAATAAAACGTTTAAATAGGCTAATCTTTATTTTGCCCGAAGTTGAGAACAGCAACAACAAATAAGAATAAGATCTGACACCTAAAATATTTTTCTTTTCTAGGCTAGGCTATATGAATGATGTTTTAAGCATTTCTTGAAATTACTGTATTAAACAGACCCATTTAGGCTTCTTTACACAATTTCAGCTTTAAAAAACCATGCATGTAACAGGCTACGAAGTAGGCTATAGCCTATTAGGCTACAATTTCAGTTTCCTTTTAGGGACCTTCACGTCAAGTTAAATTTTTTCTCAATCACGTATAGTTTGACATATTCATTTAATAATATAATCTGTAGCATATAATGTTTTACCCTAAAATGGGGTTAATTCCAACATAGATTTAATTGCTTCAAGTGCAGACGGGTGTGAATGAAGATTTGAAACTGATCGAATAGAATAAAGAACCACTTTTAGAACGTTTATCATACACTGAAAGACGTAGACTACAGTAGGTTGCTCATTAAAGCGAAAGACAAAACAAAACTCCTTTATACTTTAACTTACTCAAGTTCAGTAGTGTAGGTAAACCGGATGAAGGCTTGCAGCAGAGAGAGAGAAAAAAAATAAAGAAAAAAGATATAGGCCTACGCCTATATATAAAATAAAATAAAAAATCTCACGCAAGTGACTTATCACGCAGTAAAAGAAACAATAAATAGGAAAAACCGCAGGACACAGTTAATCGGAAAACACAGGTCTAGAACATTGTAAATTATTCCCATGCATGCTGTCAGAGCAGTCGTCAGCCTCCCCCTCTCATCTTGCACAATGTGAACGCCGTAAAGTCTCTTTAGTTGCTGTTACGGGGGCGGTCTGGGTTTTTGCATAATATGCACTGAATGGACGCTTATTTGTTTAAAAAAATAAAAAAGGTAACCTAATTACGACTTTTTGTTTGGCAAATCTGACTTTGTCCCTCGCAATTTCGACTAATAATAATAATAAATAACAAAAAAAAAAGAGCAAGTTATAGGGTAAGATGAGGAAAACCTTATGATAATATGACACACTGTAAAAAGTGATCAGTTGACTTAAGAATTTTAAGGCAACGGGTTTCCTCACTTTCTTTAAGTAAATTAAACATGCATAAAAAAAAAAAAAAAAAAGTTATGTGAACACACAAGTCAGCTGCAAGAAGCCTCCTGGGGGCCATCTGGCCATCTTTATATAACATATCTACAGGCCAAATTAAAAGTATATTTATTTATTTAACTATGAACAGTATGTGTTGCTAAATTGGAAATGTAATTTGAATAAATGAACTGCAATCAAATGTTTCAATATGACAAACCGAAGAACAGAGGTAGGGGAGAGCTGTGACGGTTGCAGGCTGAGCAAGGTGCAGTTGCAACATGGTTTATTCCTCCAATCAGGAATGAGCTACAGTGATGATATACATTCTGCACATATGCTTTGTCATACTGTCTGTAGGAGCCAAATGTCATTTGTTCAACCACTAGATAGCGGTGTGCACCAGTGATGGAGGTGAAAACCACACCTGTTCAATCACATGCTATTTAAACTTCTAAACTGGGTTGAATCAGGAAGCGACAGGGGGCGGAATATATGGATCTTATCTTACCATATACCTTTTAAACTCTGTAAACATACATCTCATTAAATGGACAACAAACTGTTCAAACGGATACCGCATGTGTGGACCTTGTTTTAACTATGTGTGAAGACCAACTTACCACATTTCCTGGGATTATAGGAAACCCACTATGGGCTAAATGTTTGCAACTGCAAGGGGAAGTTGCAACATGGTTTATTCCTCCAATCATGTATTAGCTACATAGTATACATTACATTCTGCACATATTCAGCCCCTATTCCTTCCTGGAAAAAGCAGCCCTATGAGAACATTCCTTCTGCAAAAAAAATCTTTAAGTTAAAAAAGTTTTTTATGATCAGAATTTTGTCATACTGTCAAAGTTTGCAATAAGCATTGTAAAGTCATATTTTAATCAGTGTTTTCTTAGCTTCTTACAGGCATAGCAAGCATGTGTCTGTAACGGTCACCAGCTGGAGTGCCCTTGAGTGCCACCAGAGGGCACTCCACACCAGACTATCATATTTCACTCACACTACATTTCCCAGAACTCACTGCCCGGACTCATTATCCAACCCGATCTCACGGGAAAACGTACAAATTCTACGAGGTGGCTTATTCGTACGAATTCATACGACCTGACTCGTACGAATTAGTACGATTTTTGCCAAATCGTACATATTTTACGAATTTGCCAATTCGTATGAATTCATACGAATGACCTACCCCTGACCCCGCCCCTAAACCTACCCATCACGTGGGTTTAGACAAATCGTACAAATTCGTACGAGTGAGGTCGTACGAATAAGTACGAATTAGCCAACTTTTTATCATTCGTACGAATTCGTACGAATTGGTCGTGAGATAGCGTTGCATTATCATTGATTGCATTCACCTGTATCTTATTAAGTCAAGTCAAGTCAAGTCAAGTTTATTTGTATAGCGCTTTTCACAATACAGATTGTATCAAAGCAGCTTCACAGTATTAAATTAAAATAATACAACAAAGTTTGTTTCAAGAGGAATTTATTGATTGATAAAATTTAATTAAATATCCCCAAAATATCCCCAACTGAGCAAGCCAAAGGCAACAGTGGCAAGGAACCGAAAAACTCCATCAAGTGACCTAATGGTGTCCAAAAACTCCATCAGGTGACCTAATGGAGAAAAAAAACCTTGGGAGAACCCAGGCTCAGTCGGGGGCCAGTTCTCCTCTGGCATTTATGAGCTAGAGGCCGGATTGTAGTTTGAACTGTAGGATTATATGAATGCCTGGCTGAAGAGATGCGACTTTAATCTAGTTTTAAACTGGGAGAGCGAGTCTGAGCAACGAACAGTATCAGGAAGACTATTCCAGAGTTTTGGAGCCAAATGTGAAAATGCTCTCCCTCCTTTGGTGGTTCTGGATATCCTAGGTATGACCAAAAGCCTTGAATTTAGTGATCTTAAAGAGCGCGATGGATTATAGGGCGATAGAAGATCCGTTAAATAGACTGGAGCTAAGCCGTTTAGGGCTTTATAAGTCAGTAGCAATACCTTGTAATTAATACGGAACTTTAACCAATGCAGTGATGATAAAATCGGTGTTATATGATCATATTTTCTTGATCTCGTAAGAACTCTAGCGGCGGCATTTTGGACTAACTGTAGCTTGTTTATTGAGGATGCAGGACAACCAGCTAATAAAGCATTACAGTAATCCAGTCTCGAGGTCATGAATGCATGAACTAACTTTTCTGCATCAGAAACTGATAGCATTTTACGTAGCTTAGCAATGTTTCTAAGGTGGAAAAAGGCTGTTTTTGTAACATATGAAATATGATTTTCAAAAGACAGGTTGCAATCGAGTATAACACCCAGGTCTTTTACTGTAGAGGATAAAGTAACAGGACATCCTATGATGTTAAAGTTGTATTGTGCGAGGTTTTGTGGGCGGTTTTTTTAACCGATAAGTATTACCTCTGTCTTGTCTGAATTTAATAAAAGAAAATTACGTGTCATCCAATCTTTTATATCTTTAACACACTCTTTATGAAAATTTAGCGTTTTCATCCGGCCGTGATGAAATATATATTTGAGTGTCATCAGCATAACAATGGAAACTAATTCCATGTTTCCTTATAATATTTCCAAGTGGCATCATATATATGGAAAATAACAGAGGGCCTAATACAGATCCCTGCGGCACTCCATAGTTTACTGGAGTTATGATCGATTTTTCTCCATTTAAATAGACAAAATGGTAGCGGTCAGATAGGTATGATTTGAACCAGCTTAGTGCTTGTCCTTGAACACCAGTATAATTTTGTAGTCGATCTAAGAGTAATGTATGATCTATTCTATAGTATCGAACGCAGCACTAAGATCAAGTAAAACTAGTATTGAGATACAGCCTTGGTCAGAAGCTAAAAGTAAATCATTTGTGATTTTAACGAGCGCTGTTTCAGTGCTATGGTGCGGTCTGAATCCAGACTGAAACTTTTCATAGATATCATTTTGTTGCAAGAAAGAGCCCAGTTGAGCGGACACCACTTTTTCTAATATTTTAGACATAAATGGAAGATTTGAAATGGGTCTATAATTTGCTAGATTATTATGATCTAATTGTGGTTTCTTAATGAGAGGTTTTATAACTGCCAGTTTAAATGTTCTTGGAACATGACCTAAAGATAAAGACGAGTTAATAATATTGAGGAGAGGCTCTTCCACTACAGGTAACACTTCTTTCAGTAGTTTAGTTGGTATAGGATCTGTAAGACTGAAAATACTGGTTGAGGCCTGATTTATGGGACAAAAGGGCCCGGCTGGCTAATTAACATTTGAACTCACAGAAGCACATGAACTAACAACAAAGAACTCACACAAGAACATGGTTTAATGTGAATGTTTATCATTGACTGTTATGCTTTTGGTGTCATTTGAAATGTCTCAAAGTGAGTGGTACAGATATCTCATATCCAGATAGATAAAATAAAAGGAAATAAGGTTTATAGAAGTTCATAGAAAACTGGTTTAGAGATAAGGCCAGATAAGGCAAACCCCCCTTCTGTGGGATAGAAGCCATTTGAGGGTGGTCTCACCCCATCCCCCTTGTCACCTGGTCAGAGGATAAAGGAAGGTGTTCTGGCTCTCTCTGGCTCTTCTTCTTGGCTGGACGTGGAATTGGATAGGTGGTTTCTCTCTCTCTCTCTCTCTCTCTGTCTCTCTCTCTCTCTCTCTCTCTCTCTCTCTCTCTCTCTCCCTTTCTCTCTCTCTATCTCAGGTACAAGCTGGGTAAGATTCTTTGGTGTAACCAATGTATAACCATGTTCTAGATATTTGAATTGATTGTGGAATTGATCTCTGATATCTGAAATATTAAATTGCTACAATGTGATTATTTTAACTGATTTTGACATTGTTCCTTTAATGCAGGGGTGGGGAACCTTTTTCCTATCAAGGGCCATTTACAATTTTTTAACATTCTTTAAGGGCCATTGTAATGAGCAAGGGCGTTTCTAGGTTTTAAAAACACCAGGGGCTGAGCCTGAAACATCAGGGGCTGGGTAACAAGATAACATGATTTGATACAGAGAATAATGTATATTGTAGGCCTATATGCAGGGGGCAGACTGGTTAAAAAATTCAGTCCTGGCACTGTAGCCACACCAGGCCATATTACCACACAGACACACACATTCAAATGTGAGGTAGTTAGGGGGGTTGGGGGGCATGCTCCCCCGAAATTTTTTTTTATTTCTCTGACCTACATATGTGCATTTTAAGGTGTTTGAATGGCAACATTTTTTGATAACAATAGCTTTAAAAGCATGTCACTGGGCAGTAGCATAAATTATTTGTCAAGCAGATAACAGATTCTTAAACATGAGCATGAGGATACATGTTGAAATGAATGATCCACACTAGAAAATGGAAATGCAAAATGTTTCTGCTTATTGTTGACAATACACAATCACATATTCCAAACAGGAATGGCCTTAAATGAGAAATCTTTCAAGGATTATTTTGCATAGATGTAAACTTTTTAGCATTAAAGATTAGTTTCAGCAACTTGTTTCTTTCTTGAGTTAATCAATGTTTTTGGCACTATTAAATCAGTTCAATTAAATTTCAATTGTTCACTCAGGGCGTTTTTCCACTGGGTTCGTTTGCTGCGGTCCGAACCCGAGTGCGCTAGTTCCCGGCGCCCCCCGCAGCGTTGGTCTGGTTTCACACTCAATTAGTTGTATCGAACCCAGGTGCGTTTGCAGTGATCTTACGTCATTGCAAACGCACACGGAAAACGCATGGAGAATACAACTCGACTGAGCATAGCTGTAATTTGTCTGTATTTTTGGTGCTATTATGCACAACATAGTGAGAGACAACTACGTTTATGTTCATTACATGGTGTAATTCAGCACATATCCAGGGGACGCCGTGTTTCTGCTGCTCGCAGAAGATTTTTCACTGATGCGACAGTGATACGCATGCGCAGGATACTATACTTCCTGAACAAGCACGCACCCGAGTCCGTGTTGCTTGCACATTAACGCGAACCGCGCCACGGTTCGGGAGCAACCGAGCTCAGACCACCTCCTCCAGGTAGTCTCGGGTTCGGTACTCTAGTGCGCACCCGGGTCCGATGAAAGCGTTCACATTAGCGATTTTTCATGCGAACCGTGCCCCGGTCCGCACTAAACTGCCAGTGTGAAAGCGCCCTCATAAAGACAGTCACTTGTCACCATTACTGGCTTAATGATGCAAGTTGTGCAAACACAGACAAGCGGATTGATAGAAACTTTGAAAAGGCTGATGCTGGTGAAATATTCGAACACATTCGAGGACCTGTGGCTACATATCAGAGTTAGGAATACATTGTAATAATGTTAATCAAGCAGACTAAATCACACGACTGCGCAGCAATATTTAAGCTCATTATACAAAGGAAATAATACAGATCTAGACAAATTGGGTTGCTTATAGTTAAAAGAATGTCATGAACGATCATTTAGGCTAGATGTAGGCCTATTTTTCACATTTTTGGTCACAAAATATTTAGTCAGTTTTGATGACTTTGCAATATTGATAAAATGTTAGAATATTAATAATGAAAATTGAGTAGGGCTACGCCAAAATGTGTAACATTTATGTAGCCTACAAAGGAATACAAAAGCCCCGACAGCTTTAATCTCCCTTTTAGTTATTTCAATACTTAATTGACGACAGAACACGACGTTACATGCTAGTAGTTTATTTTGCGTGATACAGGGCACGCCGCATTTGCGTGATTGAAGAGTGCGCGCCGCGAACAAACGGCTGGCACGACGTTACGTAAGTAAGTTAGGTTTTCTGAGTTTTACTGACATATAGCCTGACAACATCTGGTCTGACAGAAGACTGTGCGGCGGTGCCGACTGCGTTATTTTTTTTGAAACCGGTGCGGCGCGCTCGCCCCCGTAGTTCATCCGTGAGAAACCTGAAACCGGTGCTTGAACTTGACCTCAGGTGACTCATTAACACTCGCGCTACTGCCCACGCCCTGCTCTCACGGCTCGTGGACTCGTGCTGCTTGCCACTTTGCCTATTTTGTGTTTTCTATCACAGGAAAAGTAATTGCTGAGATTTTTGTTTCTGAATTTTTTTTTTTTTTTTTTTTTTTTTGGGAGGAATTGACTCGCGGGCCGCATCAAACTGTTTTGCGGGCCGGTTACGGCCCGGGGGCCGGACGTTCCCCACCCCTGCTTTAATGGTTAAAAGGAATAGTCAAACATTCGCTCACTTTTAGTGAGGCACAGATATTATTAAAACCTTTCATTTATGGAGTCAGATGAATTAACGAGTAAATACATATGATTAATGTATTACAAATTTAACCAACCAATACTTTGCATGAGTGAGGACAGAACATGTGATAACCTTCCCCGTGTATTGGCGAACCGGAGATTGGACCAAATATAGCTGGCCTTACAGATCTAATAAACATGTTGTTGTTTTAGATGAAGTGATAAGTTTATTTAACTCTTTTTGTTCTATAGTTGTAAAGCACTGTAATTGTTCTTGCGGGGTGATAACTGAAGCTGAATTATAAGGCGCGATTGAAGATTGAACGTTTACAATTGTGGTTCTGATGCTTTCGATTTTCTCAGTGAAGAAGTTCATGAAATCATTACTACTGAACTGTAACGGGATATTTTGTTCGGGTGACGTCTGTTTATTTGTTAGTCTAGCCACGGTGTTAAATAAAAACCTTGGATTGTTTTGGTTGTTTTCTATTAGTTTGCGGAGGTGCTCAGCCCTGGCCGCTTTTAGGGCCTTTTTATAACGTGACATACTGTCTTTCCACGCGATTCTAAAGACCTCTAAATTAGTTTGTTTCCATTTACGCTCTAAAATACGGGTTTCTCTCTTTAAAACATGCGTAGTATTGTTATACCATGGTGCTTTATTTTTCTCTCTGACCTTTTTTATTTAATAGGTGCAACCACATCTAATGTTCTAGAGAGAATGGTGCTCATAGTGCTAGTTAGTTCTTCTAGTTCATCTGTTTGTTTGGGTTCAGGCAGCAGTTGAGACAGATTAGATAAGCAATCTAGTACGTCAGTTTGCAGTGATATTGTCCTGTACGTCAGTTTGCAGATTAGATATTACCCTGTTAGTCTCAGCCTATTTATACCTTGTACATACATTCATTCCCTGCGAAGTCTTGTTTGTGTTACACTGCATTTCTGAGCATTCTCCTGGTTTTCTTGTCTCTTGGTTTTGGATATCTTGCCCTGTTCCCTGGATTACTCTCTTGCCTCTGGTCCCTGCCTGTTTTGTTTCTTTGTTTGTTTCTTTGTTTTGACTGCCTGTCTGTGTATGACTCTTGCCTGTACATCTGATTACGATTCTGGATTGCCCCATACAATAAAGCTGCATTTGGATCTCAACCTTCGTGTCTCGGAGCGGTTCGTAACAGTGTCAAAGCTATTTCAAGTATAGCAAGTTTAAGTTTTATCATGGCTGTCAGTGTAGGGACAGGTGCAACCACCCCAAAATGCGGTTGCAACGGTAGAAAATAGCTTTTTCAAATTATAGGCCAAAATGAAGCTTACATCCTGTCTGTTCTGTGTTTTCAGTACGTCACGAGAGAGGAAGTACACAACTGTAAGGCTGGTGCCAGTATGTCTGATCGACCCCTCGATGAAACAAAAGGCCCTCCTGAGAATGAACACACTGTAAAAAAAATTCTGTCGTTTTTACAAAAAATAAATTGGCAGCTGGGTTGCCAGAATCATTTTGTAAAAATTACAGTCACTGTAAAAAAATCCTGTAAAATTTACAGGGATTTACTGTAAGAAATACAGACTTTAAGTTTG
The DNA here is from genome assembly GCF_965113295.1 of Leuciscus leuciscus. Classification (NCBI taxonomy): domain Eukaryota; kingdom Metazoa; phylum Chordata; class Actinopteri; order Cypriniformes; family Leuciscidae; genus Leuciscus; species Leuciscus leuciscus. The sequence continues at coordinate 14,094,327 of NC_138742.1, read as the reverse complement.
TTTATACAAAAAAATCCTGTTGTTTTCACAAAAATAATTTGGCAGCTGTGGTTGCCAGAATAAATTTGTAAAAATGACAGTCATTGTAAACAACTTTATAGTTTTAAACTGTGCATTTTAGTACAAAACTGCATAAAAACATCCATTTTCTGCATTGTCTTGCCTTCTTTATTAATATTAAAGCAGCACAACATACACATTTGCAATATGTACAGCTTAATTATCTCATTGGAACTAATAGAGGAAAGATGGAAGTAAAGAGAGGGAAGGAAACAAAGATGAGAAAAAGAGTACAAATGAAAAATAGAGAAGGAGAGGGCAAGAAAGAATATTTGTTAAACAATAAATCTCTGCAAACTGATGTACAGGACAATATCACTCTGCGAACTGACGTACAGGACAATATCACTCTGCAAACTGACGTACAGGACAATATCACTCTGCAAACTGATGTACAGGACAATATCACTCTGCAAACTGATGTACAGGACAATATCACTCTGCAAACTGATGTACAGGACAATATCACTCTGCAAACTGACGTACAGGACAATATCACACTGCAAACTGATGTACAGGACAATATCACGCTGCAAACTGACTTACAGGACAATCTCTATAACTATCTCCAGGATATGTAACAGGAACTTCCGAGACTCAGCATACAGTGCAGTTCACACTTCACACACAATATCTCCCCTTCATCCCCCTCCTCCTCCTCACCTAAAATACAGTGAAAACCTATGCAATGTTATGCATGTACAAGAAGTAACTATACATGTTTGATATAATTTAAAGTGTCTCATGCGCATGGTAAAATGGTCTCATTCTCCCAACCATAATGAAAAGCTTAAAGAAGTTATAAAATATGAGAAAAGTGATGTGTCCCTTAAAGGTGTTTCCCTCCCCCAGATCCTCCATTCAGACTACACCTCCTGTGTGTAAAACAAGAACCCATTCAAGTACAAATTCTGATCTCCCAGTGTGAATCCCTCAATAGGGAACCAAAATCTAATTATGTCAGATGCCACCATTTGGTAAGAATATTGAATTATCTGGGTATATAAGGAAAAGGAGCAGAAAAGTTCGGGGAGTCTGTAGGTTGACTTCCACACAGCCGCTGTGTGTAATTTTTGTTGCCAGGTAATAATTTCTACAAATTCCTCTATTTCTGAATTGTTATGCTTAACTGATGATTTTATTCTTATGAATTGGATTTTGAATTATTGCTTCATTACCTGGTCAATAAATTGTAAACGTTTGATTTTATTCTGAACGACTCTGAGACTTGTTTTTCCCAAATAGATTAACGGATCCGTATATTTCCACAAGGTTGCGTCAGAGATTAGTGACGACTAATAACTGATATCAGAGAACAAGTGTGCTTGGATGAGGAGACGAGATTTTCCGTCTAGAATCAGCAGATGCTGGTTGATCAATCTAGGTTTGGATGCGTCTGATGACCTCTGTTCTAATTTAATGTTACTTTAGATAAGTGTACGTGAAACAAGCCACGAGCTTGGCCAAACAAAGCCATTTTTAAGAAAGGTAAAGTTGATCGACTAACGTCTTTAAATGGTGGTAAAAAAAAATCTACTAAAGTAAACGGTTGAATTAAGTTCCTGAGGGGCATCCAAGGGGGCTATATGAATATATCTTCGATTGTGCGTGTGGGAATTATGGCAAATCTCAGATATTTAGCCAATTACCTATTGAGGTGTCCCTCATGTTCTGATGTTAGCAGGTAACACACTGAAGGATAAAGGCAGGACAATGAGATCTGTGGCAGAGGACTTTGCCATTTGCCACACAACCCTCTATCGATTTATTAAAAAGAAAGAAGCTATAGGCTCATGGTATATAGGCAGTGCACTGGACTCTCAGTAGTGTCTTTTCAGAACAGGAAAAGAGCCTTGCAGAATACCTAAAAACTGCAGCTGATCTGTTGTCTGAGCACCAAAGAGGTAAACATGAGGAAGGTATAAAAACAGTGTATATTGATACGAGAAAGTGTTGAAAGATTGTATGAGTAAATCAGCAGAAGGAAGACTGGTAGGAAGAACAAGACAGAATTAAGGAAAAAGATAGAGAGAATAAATTAAAAACTGTTATTTTTTGATTTTCCATCTATTTTTCAGGTTCATCAATTTACCTTCCAGCTGGCTGTGCATTATCACTGTAATTATCTTGGAATGTGAAACTCCATGGCCAGACGTTCATGGTTTTGCAGCCATCCCCTGTTATGGGTGCATCTATTAAAGTATAATATTTCTCAGATTTTTCTCAATAAAAACAGTCTCCGAGAAACTGAAGGAAATGCAAGTGTTTATTAGTTTGCATCACTGATTATTTATGTTGTTGTTTAACATTGTCATAAAACAGCGGTCAAGTACTGAATGTTTAGTTTAGCTATAAAAGACTCTTAGGATACTGCTGATTTGCAGGAGGAGCATGGTCAAGGCCTGAGGAGTATGATCACAATAAGGCATCAGTTAAAACACCTTGAGGCAAAAAACACTAAACATTTTTTCACCAATGCCATTACCTCATTCCATAGGTGTACCAGATAGTAGGGCGGTTAAGCGCAAAAATCGATCACTTTGCGATAAAAGCATCAAATTTGGTATGAAGGCTCACAAAGGGGGTCTGATCAGATTTAGGACCGTAGGCGCTTGAAATTTGACCCCTGGGGGTCATGGCGGCCATTTTGAAATATGGATTTTGTAATGGGAAAATGGATTAAAAGCTGCCAGAAACATAAAATGCAATAACATATTTCACCATAAATACATGTAAATATGAGCACACTTTCACAAAAAAGGTCTTTAAACTTTAAAATATAAGATATGTTTTAAAATTTGCTCCTGTAATACTAAATATTACTATACATGGGTTAATGAATTATCTGTAAATTCATGTTATGTGATCAAAATTAGACATCACAGTGACAAGTGATTAAGAGCTGATCTTTGTCTGGTCTCTACCAAAGCAATTCACCAATGGTGATACAAAAAGGTCAACTGTTTTTAAACAGCTGACATGGAAAGAGTGTCTGGATTAGCTTGCGTGTCGCAAGCTAATCCACCACGGCAAGGTGCCAGCTCGGCAATATATCCAGGATTAAATAATTTGAAGGTTTTAGCCATTGCATTGGATCACAGTAGTTCTTGTGTAGTGGTCTTGTAGTTTTAGTTTTTCTTATGAAGTGGAACTGTATTTGAGGTCTAGGGGAGCGCGGGGCACAACGTAACATGGGGCTAGTTGTAACACACTTGTTTTAAATACTTCCACACATGCTAGGATGACGAAACTCGTTGCTACTAGTTGCCATATCAACACTATATAGAGAAAAAATTGCGCCTTTTTTTTTTTGGAAGATATCCATAGAAATGTATTAAACCATAGCAAAAGTAAATTTCTTACTTAAGTTAATTTTTCATCTCTATTTTTTGTGTTTATTTAAAATTAGACAAATCTGATATTATTTTAATCTCCAAAATGTTATTTAACAGTTGAGATAGTTCTTTAATGCTTCACTAACTAGCAGAAGACACTAGCTGGGTTTAAATCCCAGTTGTGCAGGCGGGGTATGTTGTCACACTGCGTTACAATGTGCCTCTATTAGAAATATGCTATTCTATTCTATACTTTTATTAATTTTATTGAGAAAACGTGAGAAAAAGGTGAATAAAGACTGTTAGTCAATGTTCAGAAATTACTAATTATTTATTTGTTTTGAACAATGTTGTATAGCTGTGTTTTCCTGTGTTCGTAGTCAAAACTCAAAAATGAGTTTATATTTAATTATTAAAAATTGCCATTATTTTATATGAAATTTTTTTTAATTCTATTTTATTTAGAAAATATTTTAGTTTGTCTTGTATATTTTGTTTATTAGATCAGATAACATTTTAAGCTGTCATATATCATGTTACAATGTGCCCCTCACATGTTACAATGTACCCCACCTATGGGGCATGTTGTCACATTTCACTTCCATTCTTTTGCGGTATATCCAGAAAAAAGTATATACTGTATTAATAAAACAAAACCACATAATTGTACAGACATGTGGGAAATTAATGTGGGGAAAAAATAAATACTCTGAACCATAAGTAGATTTACACAAACTGAGAAAGTCAAAAAGCGTTACTTTGTGCCCCGCTCTCCCCTACTACTAACTTAAAAGATGTGTGCTAATAACTTTAAAAAATATTTGGCTACTCTATTTCACTTAACTGGCACAAAAAAGATTAAATCAATTGACTAATTGTGGTAATCATGCTAATCGTGCTAATTTACGTTTTTCTTGTGATGAAAACTCGGTCTACAATGTGATGTGTAGGCCTACCTACTAAACCACTTGCAAATAATCCAGCAGGACTCAACAGTTCTTACAATTAATATTTCTAGTCAAGGTGAGAGCATTTGGAGAGCAAAGAATTGACTGAGATTAGCTTTGGGTGGTATAAACTAGCCGTACAAGAGCACAGAGTTACAATTAAATAAATAGGATGAATTGCAGCTAGTTTAGATAACCAGCCTAAATGAAATTCTGTGGAAATGTACACCTACTTTATTTCACAGAATCCTAACTCTAAATTCCTGCAGACTAAAATCTATTATATGTTATATTTGCCTGTCTGAGTTATGTTTGCTTACTTGCAGTATTAGCCTACACTATTTTTACTGAGTAACAGTGAGAAACACATTCAACTGACTTTGCCTTTATCTCCCTTGTAGTCAAGAGTAAAACATCCCACCAGTTCCCTATTTTAAAGAGAATAATATTCAACTGTGGCCACCACAAGATGAAACCTACTGACTGAATAAGGAGGAGTCACTGACAAACTACCAAGTAAAAATGATGCGTATTAGTATATGCACACAATTTAATATTAAATATTTAAATATACATTTAAAAAGTACATCATTTCTGATAGATATCATAACCTCTTTTCCTTTTTGTTTAAAAATGAACTAGATTGATTAATGATCAAATGTGCAACTTTTTTAATTGTTAATTTCTGTCGTCTATCCATTATGAAATCCATATTTGGCGGCCATTTTCTTTTTTTTTTTAAACATATCTTATATTTTAAAGTTTAAAGACCTTCTATGTGAAAGTGTGCTCATATTTACATGTATTTATGGTGAAATGTGTTATTGCATTTTATGTTTCTGGCAGCTTTTAATAAATTTTCCCATTACGAAATCCATATTTGGCGGCCATTTTGAAAAATGGCCGACATGGCCCCCAGGGGCCAAATTGAGCGCCTACGGTCCTAAATCTGATCAGACCCCCTTTGTGAGCCTTCATACCAAATTTCATGCTTTTATCGCAAAGTGATCGATTCTGATGAAAATCTGCGCTTAGCCGCCCCACTTAAAGGGATACTTCACCGTTTTTTCATATTAAACTATGTTATTCCCTTAACTAAGACGAGTTGATACATACCTCTATCGTCTCAGTGCGTGCACTAAATCCCTCTGTCTTGCGGCGAAACTTTGTTAGCCCAGTTCATCTAATATGGGCCAAGCAGAGAAGCTACCAAACACCTCCACGTTTTCCCTATTTAAATACAGTTACTCGCGAAGTGTAACTCGACCTAGGACGGTGACACAAAACAAAACGTTGCGCTTTTCTAAGCGTGTAAAATGGATAACTATTTTGTATGGCGGAATACCATAGCAAGTGCTTGTAAGCACTTCGACTTGGCGTAGTAATATCTTCACTCGTGAAAAATCCTCTCACCGGCCCCCGCTCCCTCTAGTGAAGATATTACTGCGCCAAGTCGAAGTGCTTACAAGCACTTGCTATGGTATTCCGCCATACAAAATAGTTATCCATTTTACACGCTTAGAAAAGCGCAACGTTTTGTTTTGTGTCACCGTCCTAGGTCGAGTTACACTTCGCGAGTAACTGTATTTAAATAGGGAAAACGTGGAGGTGTTTGGTAGCTTCTCTGCTTGGCCCATATTAAATGAACTGGGCTAACAAAGTTTCGCCGCAAGACAGAGGGATTTAGTGCACGCACTGAGACGATAGAGGTATGTATCAACTCGTCTTAGTTAAGGGAATAACATAGTTTAATATGAAAAAACGGTGAAGTATCCCTTTAAGACTGGTTTCTAAACTATAATACATAAAACATATGGATAAAGATTAGTTAAATTAACAATATATTGCATAAACAATTGAAACCATACAATATATCAAACAACCAAAATTAAGATAACTTACATTTGTACACAGCCACAACACCATATGAAAATTCCAGAGAATCAAAGATAAGAACAGGGAGTAAACTGTTCTATTAAAGAAACCCCTCTTAAAGGCCACTAATTGGAATCACAACAGGCTGCAGCTGTCAGCAGTGGGTGGGGCTTCAATGCATTGGGATTTTCAACAAGGCTGCCCTAAAATATGGCATCATATTTTCAATTCTAGGAAATCCTGATGACATGACAGACTCAAATCCTAATCCTCAATAAAGGCTAAAGGAATAAGGTGGTTAACAGGTTGTATATTTTTCCGTTGATCTCTATTTCAGCTACTCTGACCAAGAAAGTCTTCAATAATTTAGCAATGGGCCATAAAGCATGGGGGAGTCGGGGGACCAAGACCATAACTACAGTATAATTATCCAAATTACCTTGATCTTGCTGCCTTTTCTGGCAAACTGGTAGATTTGGCAAATAATTTCCACACACACACACACACACACACACACACACACACACACACACACACACACACACACACACACACACACACACACACACACACACACACACACACACACACACACACACACACACACATGTCTGGTTTACTATCTTTGTGGGGACTCTCCATAGACTTAATGGTTTTTATACTGTACAAACAGTATATTCTATCTCCTTACACTAACCCTACCCCTAAACCTACCCATCACAGAACACTTTCTGCATTTTTACATTTCCAAAAAAAACTCATTCTGTATGATTTATAAGCTTGTTTACCCATGGGGACCTCTATTTAGGTCCCCACTGTGACACGAGTCCCCATGAGTCTGTGTGCATTCAGGTTGAAGTCCCCACCGGGATAGAAAAACAGGTACACACACACACACACACACACACACACACACAGGTCCACAATTGATCTGCAAGGACCTGGCCACGTTTCCATCTCCTCTCAAATATTATCAAAATATTAGAATCTGCAAAGATGACTTGGGGTTAAGAAGCATCTCACCGCCCAATAAGGAGCAAAATTGGGAGTAACAGGATCCAAATCATCAGCTCTAGAAGACCAGACACTTGGTTCTTTGATACTTCACAGCTTGTTTACCTAAGATCCAATAGCACCTAAGATGACCATAAACTCAGTCTTCTCCAGGATGACCCAAACTAAAATCTACATCAACAACCAAAACTTGAGTGATAACTTGAAGCTATGAAGAAAAGTTCACCAGATCATAAGGTTCTCTTAGTAGAGTGGTTCTGCTATGCCAGTAGCAACTTGTTCAGGGGGAGTTTACTCAATAGTTGTTGCACATGAGAAGCACAAGCCAATTCTGCTGCTCCTTCACCTTGCCTCTAAGACTGTACATGCCAGCCAAGGTATGGATGCGAACTGCTAAGATACTGAAGGCTTGTGAATCACCAGTTTTAATGGTTGGAAGACTCATGATATCAGCAATTTTCCTCAGGACAAGTTGATTTAGCTGACCATATTTCTGCCAGAAGGCTGCCCATTCTATACTAAACGGCAGAGAATGGTTAGAATAAGCCAAAGCTAAATTGCGTGCTGAATCCAATTTTAAATGGTCTAGGAGAATATGGAACTTATACTGCTCAATCTCATCCGGTGGTAATAAATTCTCCAGAGCCATCTTTAACATTATGAATTGTTTAGAATCCTCTTTACAAAAATATTTTAAGGATTAAGGATTTTCCCAATTTGGGAAAATCTTGGAGGATAGCTCTTGGCCTCTTTACTCCAATCCTGCTTGAGAGCTTGAAATAGGCAAATAATAATAATAATTAATAATAATTTCAAATGTCAAACTTCAAATGAACTGAAAACTAAGAAACACAAGGTATAGGATAATTTTATAGCATTTGGTTATTCTGTTGTTGTAAAGTAGGTCTCAAAGACAAAGGACAAGGTGAACTGGGCATTACAGATTGAAGTGATGAAGACTGAACATCTTGAACAGTAGTTTGGGCTACCGTTAGACCAGTCAAAACATTTTCTGATATTCCAACTTGACTTTGTTGCTGAACACGATTAGTCAGATTTTAAGTTTGAATAGCCAAGGGAAGTATGGTTGGACTACAGATCTAACGAAAATAGAAAAAATAAGTATACATCAAGTTCATTTTATTAAGTAGGCTAGGCCTATATTTTGCCCTAAGTAAAGTTCAATTCAATTTAAAAAAATGTTTTTTATAATTCAAGTTTTTATTGTTTTTGTCCGGTACATGACAATATCATACAAAGCACAGAATACAGATTTATACAGATACTGCATGTATGACCAGGATAAATACAGTGGCTGAAATAAACAATGAAAAATCAAAATTATTGTGTTACATGGAAAGACAGCGTCACATAAGACCAAAATTCTTCCCAAACCGGAATACCCACAGTGACCCCTGCTTTGTTCTTATTACTTAGTTTGTAAAGCAAACGTTCGTACGAAGCTGTCTTAGTCATTATGTTGACCCATTCTTTTAGCTCTGGGGTTTTGGGAGTTTTCCAGTGCTTCAAGATGACTCTAGCCGTCACCGTGACCCCCACCATGATCACTGCGAACTCCACCTTTTTAATATTTGGCATCTGCTCCTTGTCCCCCAATAGACACAGCCTTGGTGAAAATTGTATTGTTGTTCCAAGCCATTTGCTCAGAATATTTAAAGTTTGGTGCCATAAAGGCTGAATAATTGGACATTCCCAGATACAGTGAATAAAAGTACCTCTGTCCTTTTGACATTTCCAGCAAACATTATTATTTGTCAGACCCATTCTATTGAGTCTAAGAGGTGTCAAATAAAACCTGTGTATGATCTTATACTGTATTAATTGTCCTCTGGCTTCTCTTACAAATTTACCTGTATTTGACTAAATTATTATCCACTCTTCGTCCCCGATTACAATCCCAATGTCCTTTTCCCATATTGTCTTTAAATTAATGCAGTCATTGCTGAACACATGGTTGGCTGTCCTGTAGAAAATAGAGGCTTTTTGTCGTGGATGAGGCAATGCTAGCAAGTCCAAGATATGGTTTTCGTCCGTGTGCTTGATTTTTGTGGAAACACAATTTCTAATTTGAAGATATTTCCAGAAATTATATTTTCCCTTTAAATTATACTTCTGTACAAGATTATTATAAGACATAAATACACCCTGCTCAAACAGATCTGTCACAGTACACAAGCCATTCATATGCCATTTCTTCCAATATATGGGTGAATTCCCGATACGAATCGCGGAATTATACCATAAGGAAGAGTATGGTTGCTTACATTGTGATAATTTGTGCATCTTGTGAATCTTTTCCCATTCCTCTTTTGAGTGCTTCATGATAGGATTTGTGGTTGTGTCTAAACACTGAGACAAGTGCTCAATAGGGCTGTATGGCCATGATAAGGTCTTCTCAATAGTAACCCAATCTAACTGAGTATTATTATTCCAATGATTGGCCAATTTGGCCATTTCAAAGGATATCTGATAGAGCCGAGGATCTGGTAATCCCAACCCTCCCTTATCCCGAGATGCACATAATTTATTAAACTTTATCCTGGGCCTTTTCCCATTCCATAGGAAACGTTTAACCATTATATCATACTGATTAAAGATCAACTGTGGTACTGTAAGTGGTAGCATCATAAGCACGTAGTTAAGTTGAGACGAGACCACCATCTTAATAATATTCACCTTCCCCCATAAAGTTGACTGAATTTTTCCCCATTTGTCCAAATTATTTCTTATGTTTTGTAGCAGTGGTGCCAGATTAAGCAGAGGAATCTCTTCTAACTCCCTGCTTATCTTGATACCCAAATATTTTATACCTCTTGGGATCCAGCTAAATCCAAATTTAGTTACCATACTTGTGTTACATATTCCGGATATAGGAGTAGCTTCCGACTTTTTCCAGTTAATTTTATATCCAGATACTTTAGAATATGATTGAACTGTCCCCATTAAGTGGGGTAAGGACTTATCTGGATCTTTTACCAAGGCCAGAATGTCATCGGCATATAAAAACAATTTGTGTTCTTTATTGCCTCCCTGAGCGCCTGGGATGTTTGTATTAGCCCTAATAGCAATGGCCAGTGGATCCAGTGTGATATTAAACAATAATGGCGACAGCGGGCACCCCTGTCGTGTCCCCCTGGTGAGGTCAAAAGACGGGGAAACTTTGCCATTAGTAATCACGAATGCCTTGGGTGTCTTATATAATGTTTGAACTAGGGCTGTAGTACTCGAGTCCGGTCTTGGATGTGGATGTTATTGAGCTTGTAGAAGTTTAGCTCTTGCGTTCTTCTGAACATCTCGCTGAATGACTTCTGAACATTGCCCGATGTAATTTCTGAGTCATATCACTCCATAATCTGTCTCTCTTTAAATGCCTATTCCACGAGTGGCATAAACCAACCATAGGGGTACACTCTGTAATACTGGTCACTTCTTTTCTACACTACTGTAGGCTACATCTGGAGTGAAGCTATATTGTCATTTAGTTGCTCAAATGTTCAGTACTAGTAGCTAGCAGTGGTAATAGTAGTGGGTTGGTGTTTGTATAGGCTATCAGTTCTAACACTGCTATTATGAGGTATCACCATATGCCATCATTCTGTTTTCTTTAGATTAGAAGATTATATGATATCAAGGGGAATGTCTATACTTTAAAATCCTGGGTGTTGTGACACTGCTTTTGCTTTTAGATCAACAAATAATAACCCAAAATGATTGTCTTGATAATGTCATGCATAAGACTTTTTTTTCCTGTCCTGGGGCCGTATTCACAAAGCATTTTATCTTACCACTAGGAGTACTCCTAAATCGCACTAAAAGATTTTAGCTAGGAGTTTTCTCTTAAAAGTTATTCACAACGCCTTTCAGACCTACTCTTAGTAAAGAAAAATGACAACTCCTAAACTAAGAGTGAGTCTTCGTTGCTATGGATGACGTCATTACTCATGCACGAGCTTGACTGAAGTGACAACCTTGTTTGGCTGATGATTGTAACGCGGGAATGATTCCAAACACCTCCCCTACGATGATGAGTGACAGGTGACAGGTCTGAGAATGCGTGCGCTACACAAGTAGTGCGAAGGACGGAAGATGATGAATAACTGAATAAATAGCCTAAATGAATAAAGAGTAAGGCAAAACAAATAGCCTAGTAGCCTAATGAAACATGGATTGATGCAATATCTTTGCAACATTATTAAATTAATCTGTCACTATATGCCTCTGCCTACGTTTGCAAAGAGAAGAACATTTTAATTTGATTCACAATGAAACGTTACAATTAGTTTACATGCAATGAGTAGCCTAGTTTTGGTTGTTGTTGGTGGCGTTATTGCATTCCTAGTTATGCCTACAATGCGAAATTGTTCCCTCGCGATTGGAAGCTCCTGTTGCCGCCGCATACGCATTTCAAAACATCGCAACGTGAAATGCCACAAAAAGCGGTTTGTGAATAGGTCTTAGTGAGTTAGGAGTCCTCTCGACTTCTTTTAAGCTGTCCCAGACTTAGGTGCTACTTTTAGGGCTAAAATGCTTCGTGAATTACTCTTAGTCAAAAAAATTAGGAGTCCTAAAGTTACGAGTGACACGCCCATTATTTTTAGGAGTTGCTCCTAAATTCGCCAGTTAGGAGCTACTTTTAGCCTTAAAATTCTTTGTGAATACGGCCCCTGGACTCGATCTTGACATGGGCTCGAACCTTTTTGGACTCGGTCTTGTCTTGGACTCGAACCTCTTTGGACTCGGTCTTGATTTGGACTCGACTAGTCCTGGTCTTGGACTTGTCTTGGACTCGACAAAGGTGGTCTTGACTACAGCCCTAGTTTGAACCCACTTGATGAAACAGGGCCCAAACCCAAAATTTAACAGCGTTGTAAATAGAAATTCCCAGTGAACCCGATCAAACGCTTTCTCTGCGTTAAGTGAGAGGGCAACAATTGGGTCGGTATTTTCTCTGTTTAGCCAAATTAGATGGAGTAATCTTCTCATGTTATCTGTTGACGACATATTCATCAAAAATCCAACTTGATCAGGATTTATAATGTTGGATAACACCTTCTCTAACCGTAATGCAAGAATTTTACTAAGGATCTTACAGTCTACAAACTTATTGGACCATCATTTGAGGGTTCGGTGGAGTCCCGATCTTTCCACTAGTATATGCCTCATCCACCGCGGTACCATTTATCGTAGCCTGTACACAGACCATTCTCCCCTCATCATCTTTGACCTCACCAGTCGGAATGAAATTTAAATTCTTGTTCACTAATATAGCGACGCCATTCCGTTTGCTGGAAAAGGAGCTATGAAAAATGTGTCCAACCCATCCATACTTCAATTAGAGCCTCTTCCCCTTTAAAGTGTGTTTCCTGAATAAATGCTAAATCCACTTTATGATGTTTCAAATAAGTCATAACTTTGCCTCTTTATAAAGGACTCCCACAGCCTTTTATGTTCCAAGACATTCATATTATATGATTTCCCACCATAGCGCACTATGTAATATTGACATTAGGAGAAAGGGAGAGAGGAGGAGTAAAAAATAAATAAAAATAAATTTAAAATTTAAATTTAAACACCACTGTGTATTTATACCTATATAGACATTGTTGCCTAGCCAATAAAATAATGAATTCTTAGTAGTAAACTTTGTCATGACCGAACCTTTTTTTATGAAAAATTCACAAAAAACAATACAAACACCTTTAAGTAACTTAAAATGCTCCCTCAAAACAACAAAAGTGTTGCAAATATAACATGCAACAACAGAAAATAACTCCTATTGGTCCGTGGGGCACCCCACATGCAGCTGGTTATGTCACTGTCCAGCTGCACGCTGCTCAGGCAGCATACCATCTAAAGCTCAAAACCCACTCGTGTTTGATTTCCACCCATGGTTGACTTTTATATATTCCTCATCGTCCATAAGCCACTGTCGGCATACCTGTTTATGTCTCATCTTTGCGCAATGTGCTGATGAAGCGTTCCGCTTCCTCGGTGCTGGTGAAACTATGATTTCTACCTTTCCAAGTAAATCTCAGTGTAGCGGGGAAAGCAAGCGTGTATCTTATATTTAGCTGTTGAAACGCTTTCTTGGCAGGCAGGAACATCTTTCTTTTTTCAGCCAGTTCCCTCGTCATATCGGGAAACACGGACAGTCTAAGATCCTCCCACATAATTCCACGACACTCCCGTAGAACTTTCTCCCACGCTGACTGCCTCAAAAACCTGATCAGCACCGGTCTCGGCGGTTGATCCTCACTTGGCATGGGGGCTAATATTCGATGAGCCCTCTCAATTTCGAACTCCCCCTCCATGACGATCCCCAGACCTTCACTCAGAACCTTCTTTACGCATGTCTCCAGGGTGCCGTTCGTCCCGTACTTCTCTTTCAGCCCCACAAGCCTTACATTGTTCCTCTTGCTATGGTTTTCAAGCATTTGAACACGTTCCCACAAAAGATTTTATCTTCTTTTCTTTAGCGTCTTTGTCTGTCGTCAGCCCTTCTGTCACGTCTTCCAATTGTGAAATACGGCCCTCCGCCTCCTCCATTCTAACCTGCAGCCCGTTCACAGACTCTAACTCCGTCATTGTCTCTTTAATGGCGATCGTGTCCGCTGCCACTACCTGAAGGGTCGTACTCATTTTAGTAATTTCGGTGAAAACTTTCTCCAGGCTCACTTTAGCGTCAGTTTGTTTTTCGGGCGAATTCGAAGCCGCCTTAGCCTCAGTGGGGTCTGTCTGGTTGCCATGCGGTTTGCATCCTTGAAATATTTAGATGTTGTCGCCATCGTAATGCCGCCGAAAGCGTGAATAAGTCTCTAGAATTTGGATTATAGACGTTTTCAAAGTATTCTTTCCAGCGAAATGTCAACTATTCCATAATAAATTGTGTAATAATTAGCAAGTGGGTAGGAGCTTGTCTAAGGAGCCGCCATCTTGCTTGAGGTACTCACGTGACTCCGTTCAATTCTATTTTTAAGTATACTTTATATATAGTAAGTGTATTAATATTAATGTACTAGAATTATACTTGTAAGTAGCCTACTGTTTCAATTCTGCTTGGGACTAAATTGGCCCACTTTTTAGTGTATAAAAGTAAACATTTTAAGTAGCCTATACTTTAAGTGTAATAGTAGTAAACTTTGAGTACACAAATAGTTTACAACAGTTTTTTATTTGTACTGCAGCTATACTAACACTACCTTATAGGTAGTTTATACCTGTAGCACATTTTCTAGTTTATGAAAGCACACTTTGAAGTATAGCCTACTTTCAGTAAACTAGTAGGCTAGTTTTAGTAGTTTTATACTGCAAGTATACTTGTAAGTTTTCTTTAAGTGAACATAAAATCATATCTATAGTTTACTATTTATATATATATACAGTATATATATATATATATATATATATATATATATATATATATATATATATATATATTCTCTTTAAGCCCAGTGGCACCCGCAGAACATTTTAATAGGGGTGGCCAGAGTAGGTCAGAGCAAATTCTTGGGGTGGCACCAAAAAAAACAAAAACAAATTCAGTGTAATGTGTGTTATACTTGTTTACGTTTGTTTCTGGTTAATGTAACTATATGACTTTAAAGCCGCAGTCCGTAACTTTTTTTGGTTAAACATTTTTAACTTTTTTTAATTTATTTTTTTAATGTATTAAATTTTTTCCTTAAAATTGGTGGGGGGGTTCCTTCGTTAATAATTCGTTACACTGAACTTTATTATATTAAATAGCCTATTAATCAAAAATGATTCACACCTTCACAAAATCCAAACATTCAGTGTAAGAGTAAAAAAATGACATAACATTATTTATAGTAAGTTTACTTGATTCACAGCTTATTAAAGTTTTGACCTCGACAACACAAACTGCATTTCCTTACCGCAGACAGTCTAAACTAAAAGATTGTTTTGGTAATTGTTCTACACATTGTCATATAGATAACCTGAAAATACAGTAGTTTATTAAGGTTAAATCTTGCTAACCACTCTTATGGGGTAAGCACACTTACATTCTCATTTTAAGAGGTGTTAAATGTGGTTTGATTTGTTTACATTAGTTAATGTATTATGCTAACTAATGAACCACGAGCAATACATTTGTTACTGTATTTATTAATCTTTGTTAATCTTAGTTGAACAAACAATGAACAGCTGTATTTTTATTATGTTACTTCACACAGTGCATTAGGCTAACTAATTTGAATAAATACAATTTCTGATTTAAATAATGTAGGCTATGGTGAAATCAACATTAATAAAGATTAATAAATGCTGTAGAAGTGCAGTTTATTAATAGTTAATGTTAATTGATCTAGTTAACTAGAGTTTAATAAATGGAACCTTATTGTAAGTGTTACCGATTTGTTATACACCGATTCAGTGTTGGACAGATCAGTTGTTTTAACCATTCATTAAAGTGAATCGGTTCAAATGAGTCATTAGTTCGTGCCGACGTGTCATTACTCATTAGCGGACTTGTACGCGTTGTGTGATTATCCCGGCAGTTATGGACACCGCACAAGATTTGTCAACACAGAAAACATTTCATCATCGGATAGGTATTGTTAATTGAAAGTGTTTTTTATGTCAGCTGAATGGGCTGAACGCTTTTCAGAGAAGATAAGGCAACGTAAAAAAGTTTAGCACAATTCACCCAGCGGTAATTCAGAAAGAAAAAATTCCGAATGCTCCACGTTAAATTTCGGTCTTCCGATCTTTTACCATCGTGTCAATTCTCAATTGATTTTGATTAATATGCGCGAGGGAGCGAGAGCAAGACAGTTTGAAGACGCGCGCGCGCGACCGGGCCTCTCTCTCTGCTCGTTCTTTCAGTAATATCCGCCTTATCGCAAGCGCAGCAGTCATCTACATCACTCACCGATCAAATAAGGCTTTGGCGAGACAAAAAATCGCTTGTGAGAGAGACGCGAGTGACATAGACGGAGGGAGAGCAGGGGAAGGAAATGCAGCTGAATAAATATGACATTTGTTTTATTACGAAACGCAATATGTGGCGGCCGGTGTTGATCTGTGGTGCACCGCCACGAATTAGTCTATGTGTGGGAAACACTGTACCGTTGCCGTTTGTCGTGACGTCGTCTCTCCAAAAAGATGCTCTGTCTCGGCGGGCCGGAAGGTCCAAAAATAAGACTAATGATTTGTCGTGGGAAGTCACTATACTATAGCCCCTAGCTACTCACTTTCCCACTGATATGCCAGCGGTGGATCTGTATACTCTCCTCACACAGCGAGCGACTCACTTTCCTCACAGCGAGCGACTCACTTTCCTCAGCGAGCGACTGACCCTCCTCACACAGCGAGCGACTCACTTTCCTCAGCGAGCGACTCACCCTCCTCACACAGCGAGCGACTCACTTTCCTCAGCGAGCGACTCACCCTCCTCACACAGCGAGCGACTCACTTAGCGACTCACTTTCCTCAGCGAGCGACTCACTTAGCGACTCACTTTCCTCAGCGAGCGACTCACTTTCCTCAGCGAGCGACTCACTTAGCGACTCACTTTCCTCAGCGAGCGACTCACTCTCCTCACACAGCGAGCGACTCACTTTCCTCAGCTGGCTTTTCAGTCTCCTCACTCAGCTGGCGACTCACTTTCCTCAGCTGGCGACTCAGTCTCCTCACTCAGCTGGCGACTCACTTTCCTCAGCTGGCGACTCAGTCTCCTCACACAGCGAGCGATTCACTTTCCTCAGCTGGCGACTCACTGTCCTCACACAGCGAGCGACTCACTTTCCTCACGCAGCGAGCTACTCAGTCATGTACATTGGCCTAATATTATAATAAAATCTCTACCCTTTCAAGTACTGTATTGGTGCAATAACTAACTACTTCAGTAAAGTGTTCAATTTTTGTGTTGTAAAAGTAATTTATTCTGAACCAATAGTCTTACATTGATTCTCATTGCATTTTTTTTATATACATTAATAAAGGCAATTTCCCCCTATATTTCAAGTCAAATTCTATACATTTTAAGTCACTATATTGCATTTACCAATCAAATTGACTAGTATCAACAAAAACATTTTTTCCCACTGCAGAGAAAACAGAATCTGCATCAGAGGTGGCATTTATAAAAAGTTTAATATGCAAAACAAGCATAAAAAAACAAAACATTATTCAACATGAATGCATGGGGCAAAAAATGAAAAAATATTATGTGTATTTTATGTTTGTTTAAGGACTGCTGCTGGCCAATAAAACTTATGAATACAATTGGAGTTCAAAAACAAAAAAATAATCATAAAACATAATGGGGCATTCATGTTGAATATTTTTTTGAATGGTGTCATCAAATAATAATCTGTTATAATCTGATAGAGAAAAACAACATGCAAGTAATTTACAGTTAACTAATGTGATCTTTACAAAAACATAATGGTGTATGTGACTTTGAAATGTGTTTTACCTATTTTCAATGTGAATCAGCAAAAATGGAAATGTCACTTTTTCAGAATATTCTATTTTAAAGATAATTTATAAAATCAACAAAAGCTTTACAGGTGTTTATTTTAAAGTGGTTAAACTGTTTTTTATGCTTGTTTTGCATATTCAACTTTTTATAAATATAAGTTTTCTCTGCAGTGGGAAAATTTTTTTTTTGTTGATACTAGTCAATTTGATTGGTAAAAGCAATATAGTGACTTGAAATGTATAGAATTTGACTTGAAAGATGACAGTTAGGGGGAAATTGCCTTTATAAATGTAAAAAAAAATCAATGTAAGACTATTGGTTCAGAATAAATGACTTTTATACAACACAAAAATTGAACACTTTACTGAAGTAGTTAGTTATTGGACCAATACAGTACTTGAAAGGGTAGAGATTTTATTATAATATTAGGCCAATGTACATGACTGAGTAGCTCGCTGCGTGAGGAAAGTGAGTCGCTCGCTGTGTGAGGAGAGTGAGTCGCCAGCTGAGGAAAGTGAATCGCTCGCTGTGTGAGGAGACTGAGTCGCCAGCTGAGGAAAGTGAGTCGCCAGCTGAGTGAGGAGACTGAAAAGCCAGCTGAGGAAAGTGAGTCGCTCGCTGAGGAAAGTGAGTCGCTAAGTGAGTCGCTCGCTGAGGAAAGTGAGTCGCTCGCTGAGGAAAGTGAGTCGCTAAGTGAGTCGCTCGCTGAGGAAAGTGAGTCGCTAAGTGAGTCGCTCGCTGTGTGAGGAGGGTGAGTCGCTCGCTGAGGAAAGTGAGTCGCTCGCTGTGTGAGGAGGGTGAGTCGCTCGCTGAGGAAAGTGAGTCGCTCGCTGTGTGAGGTGAGTATACAGATCCACCGCTGGCATATCAGTGGGAAAGTGAGTAGCTAGGGGCTATAGTATAGTGACTTCCCACGACAAATCATTAGTCTTATTTTTGGACCTTCCGGCCCGCCATATGTCTCCAGTGATTGAATCAGCTGCTTCTTGCACTGACTGAGCAGTCAACGACAGGATTGGAGAGGGGGAGGGGCAGTGAAACAGCTAACTTACTCTGCCTAGTGGCGCCAATCAATCTACAATCTTTTTTTGGTGGCTGCAGCGGGTGCTGCGTTTTATTTTATTTCACTTCGTGAACATTTGTGAATTTATATAATGTATTCAAATTAATAGTAGCCTACCCATTGCAAAACCATTCTAGGGGTGGCACAGGGTGGCCAGAGTTTATACAGTGGTGGCCGTGGCCACCATAGATATCATATAAAGGCTAGGGCTGCGTTCGAAACCGCATACTTCCCTACTATTTAGTATGGGAAAAAGAGTAGGCGAGCGAAAAAGTATGTACGAATCGAAAAGAGTAGGCGAGAATTACCTGGGTGACGTATTAATTATCGCGAGATTCGGACTTAAGTGCGTTCGAATATGCCTACTTTCCTACTATATAGTAGGCGAAAACAGTACGTGAAGGAAGCAGTACGTTCGGAACATCAGTATTCATAAAAGAGTAGGCGAGAAGTTCCCGGATGGCTTACTGCTTCCACACAGATTTTTGAGTGCTGATCCGTGGATACTCTTCTATCCCAGGAGGCCACGCGAGAGGATACGTCATTATCAAACATCGCGGAGATCAGCGACGCGGGTGCTTTCAAATGTGAGTAAACACGGTTCCTTGTGTTAAAATTGCATGTGTTGAACTACTGTAGAGTAAACTGTTGAATTGTTGAAGGTGTAAAGACGTTACACAGTGTAGTATAGTTGTGATTTTGCTGTAAAAACACGTTTTATTATGTAACGTTAGCTAAAAGGGGAGCTCCAGTAAGGACACGTAAGTTACGTCTCTAAAGTGGATTTACATAAACCATATACATCTTAAAGACGCTTATTTTAAATGTCTATTTACATCTGACAGGAAAATCTTCAGTAAGTATTGCAGAAGAGCACATCACAACATGAAATAGACATCTGAGTGATGAATGTGTGCTAGAACAAATCTATAAAGTAACTAAACATAAGTTATTTATTTTATTTGTCCATTACTGTTGATAAATTGAGGAACATTTATGTTGGATAGAAAGTTAAAACAACCTCAACATGTAAATGTAGTGTTGCTCATAAATCACAGAGGTAATGTGAATCTTGTCTGAATGTTACAGGGTCAGATGAACAGGTGTGTGTTTATCCAGTGGAGAGTGGCTCATGAAGCAGAATGCTGCCATCAAAGGCCATCAAAGACATGAATAACAACAACTATTTAAATATTAAGTTGTAGTTTATTTTAATTATTGTAATTTGAAACAGAGCTATTACAGCACTTTTCTGATTCTTGATTTCTGTGCATTTGCTGCATAGCTTTTGTGGTGGAGCAGGACCTACAAGGGAAGATGATGGCGGCATTTGTGGAAAAAAAACACGTTTTTGTCTTCTAAATAATACTGAAATCAAATGACATTGTGCGGTTAAAATGACAGTTTTTTGTGTTATGTTTGTGCATTTTTGTAGGTTCTGCAATGTCAGCAGGCTGGTGTGAGCACTGAGGATGAGGAGCCCAGAGCTGAATCCTGGAGATGGTGCCATGGATGAGTCCCTCCATCACTCCACCTGCTCTTATTGCCTCAGATTGTGAAGCACAACACAGCACGCAACAACCTCAGGCACGAACTAACGGCTCACCTCTGGTGGTCAGCTGATTCATCAGAATAAAGCTGCAGAATGGGAACCGCTGTGTTGAGACGGCAGAAGGATGTGGGGTTCAGCGCCTGTAGCCTACATACATGATTGTAGTTTGAATAAAGCTTTGTTTCATGTGTTGACTTGTATATGCATTTGTTTATTGTGTGATGGTGACTTTGATTCATTCTTTGACTAATTTATTAATATTTCTCATTGTTGTCAGTAAATAAAATATAAACATTTAATTAATGCTTTATTTATTGTTTGAATGAAAATGTAGACATGTTCACTATATACACATCTAGAGTGTATTCATGCATAGCTATGTCATATGACATACATTACATTTTGTTTGTTTTATAGAATTATTTTCAGTAAAAATTAATATAATTAAGTATTGGTCAGCATTTATCGTTGTTATTATTGTATGTTTTGGGGTGGGATAGCAATGCAATTCATTCTGGGGTAATATAAATTTTTAACATTAATGATACTTACATTTTTCGAGTATAAAATCAACAGTTTTCTCCAAAGGCGAATCTTCGCACAGCTGCCCTTTGTGCAGACATTACAAACGCTGGAGAAAACCGTTTTAGGTATAGGGCTGTTGAGTTACTGATGTTATGAGGTGTATATATATATATATATATATATATATATATATATATATATAGGCCTATATATATATATACACACATATATCAATCATGGGTTTGCATACATAATATGAGATTTTATACACAGGAAAAAAGAACCTACAAGGTTGAATATCGTAATATATATTTTCTTAAATAATTAGTTATAATACACTTAAAAAATTCATTTTTTGTTATTTATAGGCCTGAGGGATGAAACGAGAGTTAAATTCATCAAGAAAAAGAGGAAAACATAAAGCAGTAAGCCATTTTTGCTTGTGGCTGAAAATGTTTGGATATAAAATAAAGAAATTAACAACATATTCAAGAGATGACAATTTTGGGATTTTGTAATAAAAATAAATAATATCGTTAAGGATAAAACGGTAGGTCACATTAGTAGGGTTAATAAGAACTTAAATCAACCCTAAATGTAGTCACAACATAAATGGGCAGCAGTTTCTTCAAAAAGACCACAAAATGAGCAAGTTTAATCAATATCAAGACATTTACAGATAGATGAATTAAACGTGTCGTTCAAATCTTTTAAGTTGTTACGCGTGTGATAACGCGTCATAGGTCACATGATAACGTCAACATGGCAGATGTCCGGTTCGCATTCATACTCAACGAGATCTGGCTATAAAGTACCTACTCTTTTAGCGCTCGTTAAGTAAGTACTTATTGAAATTAAGTACCTACTCATTGAGTATGCGGTTTCGAACGCAGCCTAGATGTCTTAAGGCGGAGTCACTTCCGGCATCACCGGCGGCCATCTTAGGACAGGGCTCTGTGAATTAAGGTGAGTGAGCAGCACGCACACAAATCCTCTTATCTCGCTGAAATCTGGACGGATTTACAAACGGTTTGGTTTCTTACAAACGTTATTAACGTGGCTATAATTCTGAATGCTTAAACATTTTGAACATAATTATTCATATGTATGCAGTATAATAGCTACATCTCTGACGTTTATAACAAACCAAACCGTTTGAAAATCGGTAGAAAATTGAGCAAGTTATGGTTATTTAAAAGTACATGCACCATGTTATGAGTGAGCGAGCACCCTGTCTTAAGATGGCCGCCGTGTGCGGATGTCGAGCTCCATTGGCCAGCAGCGCGGACGAGACATCTAGCCTTTATATGATATCTATGGTGGCCACCCCTTTGGGGCGCCCCTGTTTAAGCCTATACATAGTTCCCACAGGCCAATTAATGTCACGTGACCTCCCCGGAGACGCCATCTTTGAGGGCATAAGCTGCTGTGTTTACAAAGTTTTAACATAGACAGTATAGAGTTTTACAAGCAAATTTCGAATATTTCTTTCTATTTATAATGTTACGAAAATCATGAAGAGACAAAGTGACAGATTATATAGAGACTCTATTAACACAAGACAGAGAGTACAATGCGAAAATTTCAGTCATAAATGGTGTGGATCCGTATGCGCTAAACTGAGCACTGATTTTGCAGCTTTGCCTCAGATACAGTATTATCCATGTGTACCATTATCTGGTATTGGCTAGGAGTTTTAACACATGTGAGCAATTCCGAGCCTGGAAATATGTGCATGAATATGAATACACGGCATGAAAATAAATAAAACTCGCGTGCAAATGAATTAATGTAACGGTTAATGCGGAACTACTTTATACGCGGGTTCTTTAGGGACATAATCTGAGATTGCAAGGCTGGAATGTCTGTGTGTGCATAGACATAATATAGATAGACGCCCTATCGACCGCTACTGCCTACTGGCGCGGGCGAGCCGTGGGGCCGCCATCTTAGACCGGTCACCCGCTCCACTCAGTGTAATCTGAATGGCAGGTGCAATGAGCTGTCAGCGCATTTAATTAATCATACCTCACTGAATACCGAGCTGATTTTCATGCGGGTTTTTTTGCTGCAAAGGTCATTCATGTAGCTATTATACAGGACACATGGTTCGGCGTATTTTAATATTCATAGTAGGCTTAACATTAATATAATATTCTGATTTAAGATATAAAGTGACCAGACGTCCAAAATCAAAATATGTGATGTAGGATATAAGGTATTTTATAAATCACACACTATAAATATGATAAAGAAGCAGAAACAGATAGTTGCAGTAAAGTAAGATATTTTAATAAGTTGAAGAAACGTGTGTGTTTTACATTTACATTGCTTCCTGATATCACGTGCGCAAACACAAATAACCTATATATATATAAAACAGTTATGTCCGGTCGAACAATTAATGTATGAATTAACTTCAGATTGGATTGCGCTAAAAGTAAGTTTCGTGCCTCTTACAAGTGCTTTCGAACTTCTTTCTGATCTGAATGGTATGTGGAAAACACTTGCGTTGAGGGAGCCAGAAAACACTTGTGGGAGACTTCTCCTAGTGTCCAGAACGCAACTGAATGCCTTTTCAAGCGTCTCAATACTGGAAAAACCACAGGAAACTACTTTTAAACACGAAATGACTTGATTTACAGAGGGTCTATTCGCACGTCTCGTCTTTTAATATAAACGTTACCTGAGGTAATTTTCCTGGACCTTTTTACAGAAGGTAAAAGTCGCCGTAATCTTTACTGACATTGTCCATAATGATTACTGAGATGCACATTCGGACGGGACTAAAATAACCGAGAAGCTCTTGTAATTATTACTTTACCCCACCTCTCCATGTCAGGTGAACACCGGCTGGTGCAGTAAACAATGCCTAGCTAACGTTAGCTGGCTACGATTTCAGTATAGTAATATCAAAGATCCTTGCTCCTTCTCAATTATCTGGTAATATTCTATTCACAAAATACAACCAATAGTACGGTAATGTTAAAAGTAATCCCCCGGGCCCTATTTGCTATGGTCCGCCGATTAGAACAGGAAAATACTCCATAGTGCTCTAGCATCTTCACTGCTGCCACGCAACGAAACTAGGAATACGACCGGTTTAAGATGGCGGCCGCATTTCTCAGTGCCCAGCGGCCAATAGGGCATCTAGTCTCTATATAATATCTATGTGTGTGTGCGTCAGTATGTGTGTGCGTGTGGCAGAGTGATAGAGAGTCGCGGGCGCGATCGAACAGTGGAAACAATGTTGTTTTTGTATGTTTTTAATACCTCGTCATTTTGTATACAGGACATCATTCAAACTGCAAAGTGTTAACTTATATTTGTGTACACTCGCAATAAAACACAACAAATTCTTGCGTGTTTTGAGGGAGTTTCTTTCCTGTTTATCCTCGGCAGCCATAACCTCCATCGTTGTTCTGACGCTTAACGTTAGTCTTCTCACATTCCTGAAGTCTAATGACGGGTATACTGTAAAATCCAAATTTAACTGAACCTCCAGCACGATTTGAACATCCCTTGACCCAGCAGGAGATGACCATTTTCACTTTTTATCACGAAATTAACTCGTTTCAGCTTCTTCTTCTAATGTTCTGCCCACAGAAATGGCGCCGGGTCGGCAAATGCCCGTATGTTGTGACGTCATGTAGGAACTATGTATAAGTCAAAGACTACGTCCGTATTGGATTCAGAACGATGATCAAAACAGATGGAGTAGATCAAGCTCAACACTCCCAAAGCTTCACAGTCATTTACCCTGCCTGGGTTGACATTTCATTCAGCAACATTAGGCAGTTTTAAACTTGAATGCTGTTTAATGTTTGAGGGTCGTGTTATTTTACATTTGCATAAGCAATCTTCAATAACTTGTTTCTGCTTATTCTTCATCAGTGTTTTGATCTGGAGATTCTGTACTCTTTTAGAAGATGCGTAATAGCGCCCCCTACAGTGAAAACATGGATAGCCTAATTCAGTCAATGGCGGGGAAAGAGTGAAGTAGTTTTGAAGTAAATTCCTGTACACTACCAGTTGAAGGGCGGTGGATTCTGGAGTGGAATCTAATGAGTGATTATAATCAAGGTATTAATCAATATTTTTCCTTCTAAATATCAAATGAGTTGAAGACTATGGAGATGTGCTACTGCCTATCAGTCCATGTGTGGAAATTGACTATGTTTATCTATTTCTTAGCCAATCAGAATCTTTCAACCTGAAGCAATGGCATAGCTTAGACCTTGGTGAAGGGTATAATTGTTGCTGTGATCTTTGTAACTGTAAGGAGGGCGGCCTATGAACTGGACTTTTATGAGTCTTGAAGCTGACTTCTGCCTGAAGAAAACGGCTAAACCATCTTCAGTAAAAATTCTCTTTAATTTATTGTAATTCTGACTTTTGTCTTAAATTGACTGCACTTCTAACTCATGGGGCTCGTTCTTCGTACGTTGCTTAAAACATCCGAGATCAAATGAGACATCCAAGATGATATCATCGTGCTAATCATGATCCGGCTAATTAGGTTCTTCAAACACACTTGCCGGATATGAGTATAGCTGGATTGAGTTATCTGAGATAATTGCGCGTTCATGCGCTGGTTTAAAAGGGGATATGTATTGATAGTAGAAACATTGATAAGCAACGCTGCTATTGGCTGTTCAGCGTGGCCAAAGAGCGGGCTCAGTTTTTCTCTTCAGCAGAGCAAGAACTAATAGTCGAAGTTTATTCGGAATTTTAATGTTTAATCAAAACGTCAGGGAACACCTCAAAGTCTGCAAAAGCCAGGAGAGAGGGCTGGCAAAAAGTAGCAGACAATTTAAATCCGTTAGAAGTGGCCATGTTAGATGTTTTTATCACTTATTAGCCTATATTTTTGTATTTTAATAATTGCATAATTACTTTGTTCATTGTAATGTCAGTCACCACACTAGAACATGGGAACAAATAAAAGTGAAGTACAAAAATATTCTACATAATGGTAATTTTGTGTTATATTATAGTCTCTTAAAAGGCACTGTTAAATAAATGGTGGTCTGTTTATAAAAGCAACCAAGAAAAAGGCTGAGAAAAAAATAGAAAAGATCTTAGCCTACACTGTAAAATAATTTTTGCTGCATTAAATTAAGGGCGTATAGTCATTTCAACTGTTAAATCTTGAGTAATGATGAATTGCTTTGACTTGTGAAAGTGAAAACTGATAAACTTATGTTAATGTAAAAATATTTTGCCATGAGTTATTGATCACATTTTTCCCGAGTGTAGTTCATTGTAATGACATTGTGTTTTCCTCTTTTGTGCACTTTTACATAATACACCAACACTTGTATCTGTTCCCAAGAAAGTGGTGGCTGAAATATGTGCAGTAAGTGGACATTTTCTAACTTTCCAAAGGAAAGAAAGTATAAGACTTTGTAATGTCCATTTGTTTCCATTGCACTGGACAGATAACTGTCCAGTGCAGTTACCTCTCAGATAACTGTCATATGGAGGAACTAGCCTACCTGCAAGTGCATAAATAACTTTACTTAATTTATACTTGAATGCTTTATGGCTGCAATATAAGTTGCAGGATTCCACATCTACAGAAAGGCCTATAGAAGAGTCTGCACAGACAGAGGAGACATAGGCCAACAGGTGGGCAGTTTATAGCCAACTATATATAGCCAACTAATATCTCTTGTTGCAGACACTTGACCACTGGCTTTTCTTTACAAAGAATAATTGAAATAAAACTCAAGGAACCAAGCATATTTGTCTTTTATTAAACATTTAATGAAAAGTGTTTTTTTTGTGTGTTTTTTTGTGGCAATGTTGTGTAATATGTCACATGCAACAATGTCACGGGCCCTGTCAGGTGTGCAACCCTCAGACTTTTCAGACACGGAAATCTTCCCTTTAGTTAGCCAAAGTTCATTTCATTGTGTGCCCTTGTCCTGGCTAGAGCTGCATTGTAACTGGTTTGGGTCAGGGAATGGGGTCATAAAACACCTGTCTGCAGGCAGGAACATGTCATAATCACCTATGAAAAAATGCAGTTCTGTTAGGATCAGCATAAGTGTATGTAATAAAGTGAGCTTGATATTTAATTGTGGAACTTTCCTTACCACTTTCAAATAATGTGCATAAATGTGAATCTCTGAAAATTCTCAAGTCATACACAGATCCTGGCCATTTTGCTTTCACATTTGTGATATGGAAGATTTTAGTCAACTGCGTTTTTTTTATTTGATATAATATTACTAATCTGGAATATTAAGAATCACAATAGTAACTGGGCTGCACATTTACATTGTGAACCCCCTTTCTGTACACATACTGTAATCCCCTTCATTGAGGCCTTGATGGCAGTCTATGGTCTAGCCAGACTAGCCTATAGGGACGTTCCGCGTGACGTCACGCCATTTGGAGCAGCCATCTTGACGGAATAGAAAATGCTAAACCGCCGGTGATACTCGTGATACTACAGCTCGTCGCGAAATATTCCTATCATGCCCGAGCAACGCTGTGCAGTTGGATGCGATCAGATACGTGATCATACAAAAGGAATATCTTTATACCGTATCCCAAAAGAAACAAAACGGAGAAACAAGTGGTTGGCGGCAATAAACAGGCAAAACGCTGATGGCGGTGTTTGGCTTCCAACTGTTTGTGATATAAGGTACAAGAAGTAAAATGTAAACAAATTATAAAAGTGCATGTAAAGTATACAATAAAGTTTAGATGAAATTATACAAGGTTACTTGACTTTTTAGGTCTATTCAGTTTTTGTAACTGTCTATGACAAAATGTCCATGACAACCGGTTATGTCCATGACAATTTTGTCCATGTTATTGTCCATGACAATTTTAGAACTCTATTCTATTCTGTTCTATAAAAAAATTAAATAATAATCTGCGTTAGATTAAACTGAGAAGGGTCATAGCACTTGCATATTGTTGTCCTACTGTTAGTTTAACTGCTTCTATTGTTCTCATTTGTAAGTCGCTTTGGATAAAAGCGTCTGCTAAATGAATAAATGTAATGTAAATGTAAACCGATAGCCTGCTAAGCTTTTGTAAGCTTTTAATGAAGCTCCGGTGTAGCGTGATGGGAAGTGAATAAGGTAGCTGTAAATGTCACCGAACTCAATGTCAGGAAGTTTTTCTACACATTTAACGTTAATGCATGTAAAAAGAACTTGTGGTGCTTCATATGGATCTATGATTCCTAATTTCTTTATCTTCCTCTTGTATATACTTGTATATATATCTTTTTGTGATGCTAATAAGTGCGATGACATGACGTGAAGAGTTAGCTGACGGCCACTGCGCTAATAATAGATAACTTAAGTTAGTGGTGGGGGGAAAAATCGATTCTGTTCAGTATCGAGATATTTTGCGCACGCAATTATATCAATACTGTAGCGCAAAGTATTGCAATATTTAGGCTAATTATAAAATAATTATACTAATAATTATATTATTAGTATAATAATATACTCTCTAATATATTACCCACCCCTAATAATAGATCCATTGCCACTGAGTAGCTGACGGATGTATTCCGTCAAAATGGCTGACACGCGGCTAGGGGTCACGTGACTGGGAGATCCCTATAGTCTGGTACCAATCACGTTAGTGAAGCCTGAGTGACATATAGCCTACTGTAAACGAGCGTATGGGACGCTCAAAGGGTTCGTTAAAGGAACACTCCACCGTTTTTTGAAATAGGGCTTATTCACCTTCTTTCCCACATTTAGATAGGTGGGCAAATGCATTTTTGTCTCAGTGCATGCATTGTTTTAGTTTGACAGGGTCGGCGCTAGCTTAGCTTAGCATAATGAATGGAATCCTTTGTTGCCAGCTAGCATGTCCTGAGTAAAAGTGATAAAAAAAAAAACCTAAAAAAACCACCTAATTACTTCTTGTGGCCTGGGCGCAGAGATATCACACAACACATGAAATCTCACGACTTCCGTCAACACACCGGCGTGAATAGTAGCTGGCTATTTTTCCTACAGTACATGAATGGCAATGAACATGGCTAATTTTGTGAGAGACAAAGAGGGTGACTTCTCAGATACATGTAGTCAAAAGCCAGAGCCAGAACCATACCTGAGTTTTCAGAAGATGAGCTGCGTGCTTTGGAAATAGAACGACAGGAGGAGGTTGCGATCGCTCAACAGCCTGAGGACGTGAGGATGAGAGCCAACACGAACTGGTGGTATCCCGACTGAAAAAGAGTGTCTGTGCTGTGGCGAGTGGGACAAGTTTCTGCCATCGATGACCAGGCTCAGCGCGTCAGATCAAGATGAGCGTGCGATGAGATGAGTTGTGTCACAGCTACCGAGGATTTCACGGCGTTGATCCATCCTGCAGTAACTTTTACTCTATTTTTTTTCCCGGTGTGATAAAGTGAACTGGAAAAAAAGCCCCACGCTGAATGGACCAAATGGACAACTGTCCACAGAGTAAGTGATTATTTTAAACATGACATATGTATAGATCGACCCATATTATACCTGTATTCACATTCACATATTATACCACATATTCACATTTCATGTGTTGCGTGATATCTCTGCGCCCAAGTAGCAGTGCTTCGCCTATGCTTCCCCCTAATATAGTCCCAAGTCAATATCTGCCTAGGAAATCGCCTAGTGTTAATCTGCAATGCTATTTGTACTCGTTGTGAATACGCAGGCCACAGGAAGTAATTAGGTGTATTTTTTTTTTTTATCACTTTTACTCAGGACATGCTAGCTGGCAACAAAGGATTCCATTCATTATGCTAAGCTAAGCTAGCGCCGACCCTGTCAAACTAAAACAATGCATGCACTGAGACAAAAATGCATTTGCCCACCTATCTAAATGTGGGAAAGAAGGTGAATAAGCCCTATTTCAAAAAATGGTGGAGTGTTCCTTTAAGCACTAACAGAAATGGTGGTGGGAGTTTCCGGTTAGAGAAACTGGAGCAAGAGAGAGAGTGTCCCAGCAGAAGGGTTTTATTTTGATTATCTCAGCATGTATGAAGTATTACAGGCATTTGCCCATAGGTATGTGTGGTCTACAATGAACAGTGAAAACAAAATACAATATAAGTTTGCTAGTATAAACAGTATTACCGATAGCATAAAGAATAGTCACTATACAAAACAGAAGTAATAGTAAATCAGGTTATCATTACTCTGTTAAAGTGTATTCAATTATTTAAAATCTAAATATATAGCATAAATGATTTGCTTACATATCAGAATTATATTGCAGAACATAAACCACTGAACAGTATCAAACTAGTTTCAACAAAGTAACATACATAAAAATACCTCCAGGGGGCATTGTTGGGCTTCCGTACACAGCCGCCCCCAAATGTTGCTTGCGACATTTGCACCTGGTAGAAAGCCCTTCCTAGGTGGCAGGATTGGTGTTGTCATCATCAATGAGTTTGGGAAGTGGAATTAACCGAGCTACAGGTCTAACATAAGTCCGATCTTGAACCTGAACTGCAACTGTCCTTATACGTCCATCAGGTCCAGGGAAGGTACGGGTCACCTTACCCACTGGCCAGAGGGCTCGTGGAAGTTGTGGGTTAATGATGAGTACTACTTGGTCAACCCTGAGCTTGTCAGTATCCTTTTGCCATTTTTGTCTTTCCTGGAGACTTGGCAGATAGTGATTAATAAATCTAGCCCAGAATTGGTCAGATTGCTGGAGTCATACATTACTTGTGGGAGAGAGGAGTCATGGCGACCCATGAGCAGGATGCTGGGTGTGATTGGGTCTGGGTCTGCGATATCCCTCCACCTCAATCAGAACAGTGCGGAGGACTGTATCAGGGACTGTCTGTTCCTTTAGAATGACTTTCAAGGCTTGTTTCAATGATTTTACTTCTCTCTCCCAAATACCACAAAATGCGGAGCACTGGGAGGATTAAATCTGCAAGAGATTTTCTGTTCGGCTAATTGCACCTTTAATCGAGGTGCCATAGCTTCATAGGCCTCTTTAATCTCTCTGTTCCCTCCAACAAAGTTGGTGCCATTATCAGAAAAGAGCTCGAAAGGCTTGCCTCTTCTAGCTATAAATCTCCGTAGAGACATCAAGAAGGCATCAGGGTCGAGACTCTCAAGTAGATCCAGATGGAGGCATCGTGTGGTCATACATTTGAAGACTATTCCCCATCTCTTTTCAGTTCGTCGTCAAACAGTCCATTCCAGTGGAATAGAAGGGGGGCTTATAAAGCCTAAGACGAGCTGGTGGGAGATCTGCCATCATAGGGATGCTAGGTTGGGCACGCCACTTTTGACATTCAATACAGCCAAGTTGATGTTTCTTGATGGCTGTTCTGCCTTTCAAAATCCAATAGTGACGTCTGAGCTCTGCAAGGACTCTTTCTGGCCCAGGATGAAGGAGATTGACATCATATTCCTTAATAAGGAGTTTAGTTATTTGATGACTAGGATCAAGAACTATGGGATGCAGGGCATTCGTGTCTACAGTATATGTTCAGCATGACGCAGTCTCCCTCCAACCCTAATTAGCAGAGCATCTTTATCATACTCAGGAGACAGAGACACTAGCCGGCTATTGAATGGTAAGGATCAGTTTGATGATAGAGCCTTAACCTCCCCTGGAAATGAGTCTCTTTGAGCTTGTTGGAGAAGGAGCCTTTCTGCAGTAACATAATGTTCAGTTACATCTGCTGGCAATGTGGAAGATTGAGCCACCCCGTGTAGGCACGCCACTGTGGCCTTTTCCAAGTCTTTCCAGGTGTTATACTGCTTTGCGTCTGGGAGTTGTACATCATGACTAGTGCGTAGGTAAAGACAGAGTGCTGACTTCTTTAATTCAGTATCTGGTTCAGGGTCAGTAACTAGCATGATTGGCCAGGATGTTTCTGGTTGATACAAGAAGTCAGGTCCCTTAGCCCAACGGTATGATTGTGTCAACTCCTTTAAGGACTTTCCACGGGTAATGTCGTCTGCTGGGTTATTGCCAGAATCCACATTCCTCCAGGAGTTAACATCTGTGAGGGACTGAATTGCAGCAACTCAAGTTCCTACAAAGACTTTATACCTGCAGGAGTCAGCCAGCAGCCAGCGAAGGACAGTGGTGGAATCTGACCAGAGAATCACTTGCCTGAGGGTTACTGTGAGTTCTGTTTGGAGAACTTTAGCTACTTGTGCTCCAGTAAGTGCTGCACTTAGTTCAAGTCGTGGCATTGACATTTGTTTCCTGGGGGCTACACGTGAACGGGCCAGTACAAATGAAATGTGTACATGACCATCTTTGTCTTCTGTGCGCATATATGATACTGAGCCGTATACT
Organism: Leuciscus leuciscus; assembly: GCF_965113295.1. Taxonomy (NCBI): domain Eukaryota; kingdom Metazoa; phylum Chordata; class Actinopteri; order Cypriniformes; family Leuciscidae; genus Leuciscus; species Leuciscus leuciscus. The sequence continues at coordinate 14,062,187 of NC_138742.1, read as the reverse complement.
CTCTCCGAGGCATCACAGAAGATGTGTAGGTCTCTGGTGAATGGTTCATCATGCACTTGAAATGGAGTATAGCATCTGGGAATCTGTTGTTCCTCCAAATCAGGTACCCAGGTTTGCCATCTATTGCGTAGGCTGTCAGACTCAATGAGGTCATCCCATCCCACATGAATTTTCCAAAGATCCTGAATAAGTATCTTGGCTTGGGTGGTGAATGGAATCAGGTACCCGAGAGGGTCATACTGCGATGCCAATACCTTGTAGGTATTTCTCAAGGTTGGTTTGAGACATTCCACTTGGCGGGGCTTGTATCCTAAGGAATCACTGAGACAATTCCATTGCAATCCAAGTGTGCCCTCTAAGACAGCTATTCCCAAACTGTGGTCCGCTGACCACTAGTGGTCCGTGAGGGTACTGCAGGTGGTCCGTGGAAAGGCAAAATAAAATATAAAATAATATTTTTTTTACCTTAATTTTACCAGGAAATTCCCAAAAAAATAAAATAAAAGAATAATATGTAGGCCTATATTGATATAACATTTTAATTAAATTGTCAAGTTATTGTGTGATTACTAAAATAGCCTAGTGGTGTTCGGCCTTGACATTCAAGTTCAGTGCCGTTAGAACCACAACATTGGTTCGGTGGATAGCAACAGGTTCTCTGAAGAGAAAAGGGCAGAGGCAAATATGTTCTCATTATCACATCACACGCATAGCCTTTAATGGTGCGTTCACACCGGACGAAATTTCGCTTCAAACTTTTGTTTTTACGCGCGTCAATTTCGCTCTCGACGCGCGAATTGATACAAAGTGGTCAAGCGTATCACTAGACGCGGTAGGCGCGAATTTGACATATGATCCCTTTTTGAATTTGACGCGCTATTCGCGTCCGGTGTGAACGCACAGTTAGGCATAGGCAGTAACGAAATGTTTATAAATGGAATGAATAAGGCCTGTTATTATTTTAATTTCCAGTTAGTTTCTTGATCTCGCGTTTCTGAAATGTTTTCCAGATGTGCTGTTAAGTGGACAAACTCAAGCCTAGGTACTTTTTGAGGACTTGTAAAACTAAAACTCTGAAGATTAATAATCCCCTAAAATCACCAAAGGTTTTGAAATGTTGACTATATTCCAGTGTTCTGTATAGATTTCATACACCATTGCTATGGAAATAAGCCTGTTGTTCAAATGAACCTGATTATGCCCTCGGGCGCTTGAGTAAATAAATAAATAAAATATGTGGCAGCCATTGTGTGCAGTAAACTTTCTTTTAACATGCCTGTTGTACTGATGTGATGACCAATGATAGTTTTAGAGATAGTAAGCCTATTTAGAGGTGCAGATTAATTCAGGTAGGACTCTGTGTAGACATATTTTATTATGTGTATTATGAGGTGGTCCGCGAAAATTCTTGATTACAAATAGTGGTCCACACACACAAAAAGTTTGAAAACCCCTGCTCTAAGAGATCTGGACTCTTTTGGGATAACCATAGCTCACTGCTTTGTGACCTTGCTTCTGATGGATGGTGTTCAATGACTTCTGGTTTGTTGCTGGCCCATTGGCGGAGATCAAACCCTCCAGTCAGCAGCAATTGCCGTAGGCCATCTACAAGAGCTCTAGCCTTTTCCGTTGATTCCATACTTTGACGACAATTGTCTACATAGAATGACTGGGTAACTGATTCTACGAGAATGGGATCAATTTCGCTGTTGTCATGGGCTATTTGTTGCAGTGCATATATACTGTAGCACAACAAGGACTGCACGTTGTGCCAAAAGGTAGGACTTGCCACTCATATATCTTTGGCTGCTCACTCCTTTGCATGTTTCTCCAGAGGAAGCGCAGGATTGCCTTGTCATCTGGCAATAGGCGAACTTGGTGAAACATTCCTTTCACATCTCCGCTCACAGCCACGGTGTGTTGTCTGAACCGAAGCAGAACTCCAAGTAAAGATGGACCAAGTATGGGACCAGGAATGAGGAGCTCATTCAATGATTGACCCTGATACAAGAAAGAACAGTTAAACACAATCCTGTTTTTGCCATTGTGATTCACCATATCGTGTGGAATGTACCAGGATTCAGTGGTCTTCTCAGCTTCCTGAGTGGAGATTACTGCCACGTAACCAGCTTGCTCTAATTTGTTCATCTCAGTGAAGTATGCTTCAGAGAGGTTTGAGTCTTTGGCGAGTCTCCGTTCAGTGCTGCGAAGGCTTGCCAGCACTGCTTCCTTTGGAGCTTTAAGGGTGACAGTATTTGGTCATCTGAGCAAAGGAGTGGCATATTGTAGAATGCCGTCCACCTCTATCCTAGAAGTGCATGTTTGGAGTACTGTCAGAGCATGCTGGTCCTGAATAGAACGAGTAGCTGCTGTTTCATTAATGTAGGGCAGGGTGTCAATCTGCCAGAGACGCTCAACGTTCTTGAGTAACTCAGCATTCTGAGCATCTATAGAGATGTTCAGACATTGTTGATCACAGGGAGCAGTTTGGCTGTACCCCACAGGGCCTTGAAGAGTCCAACCAAGTCTGGTGTGAACAGCTATTGGGGCATTAGGAGGTCCCATTCGTATGGGTTGAACTGGTACAAGTAAGTGAGGCATGTCTGACCCAATGAGTAGCAAGGGTTGTGCTCGCTCAATCTGTGGCAATGGTAAGGACCGGATATAGGCATATTTGTGTTGAAGAGCAGCTACTGGATAAGAATGTTCTGACAGTCTCAGATTCGCTGCAGTGAAGACATGATTAATCTGGAACTTCTTAGTTGGTCTGTTTAGAGGTGACACAGAGAGGGAAACAGATGCTCCATTCAATTGAAGTACATCCTGACGTATTGTACGTAATGTGAGAGTTTCAGGCACTGTGGTGAGGTTTAACTGCTCCACGGCTTGTGGCAGTACAATGCTATGCTCAGAGCCATCGTCTAACACCGCATATGTCTCCATGGCTTTATCTCCGTTATGAAGTAGGAGCTTAACTACCTTAAGCATCACCTTTGGAGATCGGTTCGGACGATCTAAGTATACCTGTGAAGGGGGAACATTGACCAAAAGAACACTCTTTTGTGTTTGCAGTACTGCTTCATGATGAATGGTAAGGTGCAGCTCTTCAGAGTGCAGTTGTCCGAAGCATGTGTCCTTCCACATTTCCAACAACGCTTTCCATCCGTTATCCACTTCAGTATTTGCTCTGTGGTTAGTAGCTTAAATTTAGAGCAAGAGTTCAGGAAATGGTCCCTATTGTTGCAATATGGACAGTACGGTTGAAACTTGGGTGTCTTGATTCCTGCTTGTCCTTGAACAGGTGAGGTACTGTTAATGGAGTAAAGGATTGAGGTGGATCTATCCTTAGAACGATAAGGTGTGCGTGGATCCTTCTTAGGTGTCCTGGTAACCTCACATTGATAAAGCGCTGCTACTCTGTTTGAAATGCGCTTAGCCTGAGACTTAAGCTGCAGCCATGCAGATAAATCAGATAGGGTGTAGGTGCGGTCAGTGCCAGTCTGGAGAATGCCATGGCTAAAGCAGTACTCCACAAAACTGTCACAGTATGACGGTGGCATTTTGCTCAGAAGGCGATCAACATGAGATCCACATCTTAACACATAGCCATTCGGGCCTTCTAAAGTCCTGAGCATACAAATGAGTGGATAGATAAGGCGAAGTCGTCAAAAGCTTCAGCATCTCAAAACTTTAGAGCAGGAGCATTTAGTAGGGCACCTAGCTCACACTGGACTAGTTGGCGTGGTTGACCATATTTATCTTGCAGTGCTTGTAATGCAGCTGTGTATGGCCAGGGATCATGCATGTAAGCCTTTGCAAGCTGGAGAGCACTGGGAAGTTTTAAGTGACCTAGAAGCACTTGATACTTGTACTGTTCACTTGAGTGTTGTTGGTTGTTCAATAGGTTGTCCAGTGCCATTTTGAGCAGTGCAAAGTCACTTTCACGTCCAGATTCAAAGGTCGGTATGACAGGTTCTGGGACACCATAGGCAGAAGCAGCTAACATCTCTATTCCTGGCGGCTGGGCTTGAGGGATATACATTGTTGTCTGAGCTGGAAGGGCATGAGATGGAACTGGGTGAGTGGCTGGGAAAGCCATTTGAGAGTGAGGATACAGTACTTGGTATGGATGAGGATGTACTGAAGCCCCTAAGGTTACAGGGTTCAGAGGTGAAGCTATTGAGGGAGGCACACTAACAGCCAGTATCTGATGGTGGGTTACAGTGGTGACACGGAGGGGTTGGCTGCACTCTGCAACTGGGTAAATAGGTTCTAGACTCTGAAGTGGGCTGAGCTGCTGCAAGAGGGGGTGATGACCATGTCACTACGTTAGGATGGCGCACATCAGGAGTAAAGTCTGGGGCACTGAAGGAAGCTTCAGTTGCTAAGGCTGTGGTTGGTAACAAATGTGGTGCTGGAGGAGGCAATACTGATGCCTCAGAAGTAAGAAATACAGGGTGTGGTGTGGAATGTCCCTGCATTTGCTGGTCAGATGTTATGAAAATATCACTAGTAGCAGCTCTCTGTTGAAGTGGGCTTGCTTCAGGTAGTGCTTCAGGTGAGTTACTGGTGATGCTAGATTGTGATCCAGATTTTCTGACATCATGGGTGTCCTGTTTAAGGAGTGAGGTGACTAGCTTAGCAACCTCAAGCTCATTTTGTACTTTCTTGAGACACCGTCGTGTCGCAATTTGTTTAGCCAATGCTTCTCTGGCTTTGAGTGCTTCTCTAGCTTGGTCATCAAGTCTCTGACATTCTTTATCTGCTGTAGTGTCCTCTTCGATCTGGCGTTGTAGTTCCTCTAGTTCAAGGGCCTTTAATCTCTCTTCTAGCAATGCAGCTTGGACGTCAGAGAGAGCGTGTCTTGGTGATCTACTTGATGTATGTTGTGGCCAATTCTCTATCTTTGGTTTAGGTCTTCAATGTCTGAAGAAATCTTTCAGAGTCGAAGTTTCAGGTCCCAGAAGAATAAACTTTATTGTACAAACAACAAAGTGAGACGCCGGCTGGCCATCCGGACATCTAATTTTACAATGGTTTTCTCTCAGATCTTATACCTTTTTTCTCATCCCTTGGTGTCCAATTTCCTCACTTGGTGTCCAATTAGCGTTAACATAGTTATCTTTTTCTCTTTGCTCCTCCTCGTCACGTCGCCACGATTAGAAACACCTGCATTAATGTCCAATTTCTATTGGTGGCCATACTGGTGCATGCGCTTTATTAAATATGATTTCATATATGGTGTTTCGGGTACTTTTCCACTCTTGTCCTTAGACTACCTTTCACCCAGTTTTTATCCTGTCCTCACACAACCTTTTCCTCGTAAACACTTTTGACAGGTTCAGTGTTTCCCATCATTTTGTCCCCTTTGACCCGTTCTCTCTGTTTCCCATGATTTTAGGTCTTCGTTTCCCCTGCTTTTAGGCCTCCCATATCTTAGGCCTAGTTTCCCTAATATTCATATCATGCATTTGAATTGGACTCATTTATGAGACAAAGGAAATTCTCCAACACATCCCCCCTTTGGGACTAATTTTAGTCCCACCTTCAACTATTACTTCCCAGAATGCATCTTCATGAGTAGGGTACCTCTCTTTCATTATCTATCCAATATGGTCAATATAGACCATCCATCTTTTATCAACAGACCCCCATCACAAAGGTACACTCTGGAGGAAGAATGAGACCAAACATCTCCACCCCTACTTGGCTAGAGTGGAGTAAAAGATCTCACCTTCCTATAAAATCATCATTTTAAAGGATATGTTATTTCAAACATCATGCTTTCAATACTTTCAATCCATCTTGTTGTATAAACTTGGAGTTTAGTCTCTATCCGTCGGTGCCAGAGGTACTGCGGTGCCAGAGGTACTGCACAGGCGCTTCCGGTGGCCTGGAGTGCTATCTGGGTGGCTCCATCGTTGCCAGAGGTGCCCTGGTCTCACCTAGGGCGCTATCTGGTGTTGGAGCAGACAGCGGGTTTTTAAACCACCAGTTGAGTCAGCTCTTGTCTCTTCAACAGTCGATGACCGCGCTTGCAAATAATTCCTCTTTTGCACTATAACTATATACATGTTCCAATCTCAAAATATAAAAAGTGAATAAAGTGATTATTAATAATAAAAACGTTCTTATCTTTTCCCTTTATGTCTGGTTCCATTACCTCGTACCACAGGCAATGACCTGCTTTAAACCTTCTGTCGTCCCCTCTCATGCACAGATTATATAAGTTTGCAGCTGTTTTGATTATATATAAACACAGTTTTTTGTAGGATTATATAGGTAAAATATTCGAGAGATTATATGAGTAAATATTTTCAGGAAAAGGGCCCTTATGAAAAGAACAAAGAAATACAGAAAACCCCTCTAACTAACTTCCTACTCTACCCATTATCTAATTAGTCTATCTATTTTACCCCAAAATAAAATACACAGTGGGGCTACCTCCCTCTCTTACCAAAAACAAAGTCAAGAATGTATTAAAAGTAATAAAGTGCCCTTTTCCATTCATCCAGACCCTTATAAGAAGTCATCCAGCTCATCCATGCCTGGGCCAATGGAATGCACTCTTGAGTTGTAGCATCCAGTGTCCATTCCCAATGGTCCTACCACCACATTGATCATCTGCTTGGCAGCTGCGTTGGCTAGCATGGATCTGAGGAAAGGCACAACACAACAGAACAACAAAAGAAAAACAACAACACCCACGGCTATTATTATGCCCACCTTAATGAACCATTCTTTCCATCATCCAAACCCAGAATCAAACCAGTTTCCCAAATCTCTGTCTCTTCCCGCATTTTCAGCGACCTCTTGTCTCAGTTCCTTCAGCTTTTTCATGGCCTTAGTAAATGATCCGTCCGGGGCTGTATTATTTGGGATAAATGTACAACAGTCAGTTCCAAACATTACACACACTCCTCCTTTTTCTGCCAGTAGCCAGTTCAGAGCTTGTCTGTTTTGCCATGTCATTTTGCTGGTGTATTTTAGCTGATGGCCTAAGGCATCCATTGCTTGACCATAGTCTTAATTGTTCTGTTGATTGTCAGAGCTAATCTGAGATGGTACTGTATGCCAAATCTTGGGATGACTTCTTTGGTTAAATGTTTATCAGTTTCTGCTCCTTGGTCTGCTGAGGGTTCTGCTTCGACCCATCTGCTAAATCTATCTATGAAAACTGTATCTGTATATTTTTCCTCTTACTGATTTGATCATGTCCACATAATCCATCACTAGATGTTTGAAGGGTCCTTCTGGAACTGAGATAGAGCCTTTTGGAGTTGCTGTTCCTTTTCTGACATTATTTTGTGAATCTTTGTCTTTTTTATTTTTCTAATGTTATTTTTCTAATAATCTCCCCCCTTGCGCAATGGTCAAAATCATGCACATCTAAAATTAAAATAGTAAAAAGGGTTGCTAGTGTAATTATTTGTCTTTTAATACCTCATTTGTCCAATAGTCTGAAGTTGAGGGTTTTGCTTATGCCTTCTTGACTAATGATATAGACTTAATGTTATATTCAATTATCTATTCTAAATTCCAAGGTGTGAATACAGCCAATTGTAAATTAGTAACACAACTCTGATGACAAAAGCTACTGAATGTAAGCAATGTGGCATTCCCCATGTGACAGTGTCTAAATGTTTTGAATAACACAGCTGGTCGATATCAGTTGCCATTTGATTGTGTTAAACACTGCTGTCATAAACCACAATTTTTCAATATCTAATAGATACAAATTTCTGGTAGGTCTGGACATGCTGTTGTTTGAAAAAAACATTATCAATTTCTCTTATCTGATTTGTCATTCATCTGTTAATTTAATTTCTCTTCATAATCTTTTCTTCTGTTGCTTATGAGATGCTCTTTTAAATGACTGGAGATTTTAGCATAATCTCGAATTCATAACCAACAATATCACCATCGTGCAATCCCTGATAATGACAGCATTTGTGACATCACATGTTTGTAATTTGTGTAGTCACTATTTTTATTTCTAAACCTAAAAAAAAAATTAACTATTGACCAAGATGGAGTGACCAGCACCATAACTCTATCATCCACATGTTTTGTTGTTGAACATATTATGTCCTCTTTTTTCCTGATAGAGAGCTCAGTATCACTCAAGCTTATATCAGCTCTGTCTTGAAAGCAGAGCCCAAAAGCTCTCTGTTCAATGGACAACATCATCAATTATCTAATTATGCATTTACCCCTAGTTGGTTAATGCATTAGTCCCTCACTATGCTAAGTCCAGCGTCAGTTGTAGTTAATTATTGAGTCATGCAAACACTTCCCCTCCCATTTTTTTTAATGCTTACAGCTGGACTAATGTCTATTGAAAGAAAGCAAATAGAGAGTGTCAGCTTCACAGAATATAGAGAACTGCTGCTGGACCAGTGAATAATCAAAATACAATTTATATGGCCTATCAATAAACTTTGAAGCGGTCTCTGTAGTGATCATTGAAAACGCATCACCTGTGCCCACTCAGTAAAGGATGCAGTCCTTCTGCTTGGACCAGCGATCAGTTGAACTGGTTGGGCTGCTGTCTGAGTGTTTCCCTCCTCATCCGATACATTTGATGTGTCAGTCTTTGTTGGCATTCAAGGGTCTGGTGTCATGTTGGGAGTGGGACATAGTGGTTTGACTCTGGATGCTGGTGTCTCTCTGCCTCTCCTCAGTCTGGCTTTTGGCCAAGCCACGGAGGCGGCAATTTTGCATAATAGCAGGATGTTTTTCTTGGTTGTTTCTGCATCAACACAGTCTTTGTCCATACCAGCCCCTCAGAAGTTTCAGCTTCCTCTTCCAGAGAAGATGAAGGCCCACCAACCAAACGCCTCTTCTTTTCTCTGCAGCCGTGTCCTTATGTTTCTCGCTCTCACTTGTTGCACAGTCCAGTTGCTGTTGTTTATGTTGAGGGAGCCGTCCCAAGAGCTGTCTGGTGTCATCTGGAAATTGAACACTCAGAGATCCGCATTAATCAAATTCATCCTTTATAAATTCTGCAACCATCTCTTTCAATTGTCCCTGAATTTCAGAAGTCTCATCTGGTTGATAACAGCAGTTTCCCCATGCAATTTTAATAAAGCAAGTTCTTCTTTGCAGAAAAGAGCAAGCATTTTTCTTCTTTGCAGTACGCAGAAAATAGCAGTCTTTCAGTCTAAATTGCCTTATTTTCAGTCACATATATAGTATTTTTAACACTCGTTATATCGATCTCTACTCTCTCAAGCATTTTAGGATTAAATCAATGAGTCGCATTACTGTGAAATGTGTATAATACAGTATGGCTGTTAAAAATGTCTGTTTAGCTTGGTCACCCAATCCTGCTCTTTCAACACAATGCACAAGTTATTTTAAGTTAACTCAATCCAAAGATCTCAATTTCTGCAATGGCTCAAATTTAAAACTGTCCCCCAGGGACAACAAGATGCAAACATCATAGGCTACGTCTTTATATAACCGGTCAGTCATACCCACATCTAGCATGTCTCTCTCTATATAAATATTTTATCTCTAAATATTATATCTTTTATGTCAGATATTTCTATAAACCTTTTTTATCAATTATTTGATTTTCCCCTGGGAACTACACAAACCACTTATACTAAGGAGAAAACTCCAGTGTTTTTGATGGTCACCAGTTTGCGCAATCCTCCATATCAATCCCTGTTAGGCCTGCTTATTAATTTAATAACCCCATAGACCGATCAACTAACATTTAAGCAATTTTTATATTTTCTTTCAGGTTAATTTCTTATCAATTATTTTATTGGTGTTTTCTTGGTATTTATGAAATTAGTCTACTTTTAATTCTGACTGGATTAGCAGATTTCACCAATCTTACTTGATCTCTTAGTAAACGGTTTTTGAATACCTTTTCATTTATTTATTTATTTTTTACGAATGTTTCAGTGTCTCTGCACATAGCCACATCTAATGTTCCCTCAGCTGGTCATTTTGTTTTTAGGCTTCTTTCCCCATTTTTGGAGGGTTGTCCTATAGTATCTCTGCAAAATTAATATTTTGATCTTGATGTCTCTACAGGTATTGGTGCCATTATAATCTTAATTATTATCGGTGTGTTTCACTCATTTTTAGTGTATCCTACTAACCCCAGCTTGCATCTATTCTTAACTAGTTTTCAGCAAGATGGTCAGACATTTATTAGGATATCTGATAGTCTTTCTCAGGTATTTCAAAAATGCAGTTCCTCTCAGGTCCACTGGTGGGGACGACAGTTACAAATAAAATCTCTCAATGTGTTGTTCAAAGTGTACACCAATGTATTGAAAATGGTTACTCACTTTCCGGTTTATATGCTAGTCAGAACTAGGAAAGGTGAACTCTTTCTCTCTGTCTCCCTCCTTTCCTTCCTCACACACACACATGCAGTCTCACTTTCTTCTTGCAGCCCCTCCTCTCTCTGTCAGAGGCAGCCCCTCCTTTTTGCCTCTCTTTCTCATATTACAGCAGTTCCTGCCTTTGTCCTTCCTCATTTATAAATTCCTTTTCCAACCAAAAATGATTTCTTATGCCTTTTGTTAATTCTAGTGTCTGTCTTATTTGTTCCTCTTCTCGCTGCCTTCTATCCCATCGTCTATATCTATCTTTTTCACTGTCAGTAATTCCGTTCCACATTTATTCTCACTTAACTTTAAGACTTCTTGAAGAGAAAGAAAAACTTTATCAGTTGTCTGTATTCCCTTATTCCCCTCTACCTTCTGTGGTTCTTCACTTCACATACAATTGTGCTTATTTTATTTCACTCTTCATTCATACACCCGGGATTTCAATCACACACTTTCATTCATTCTTTTGATATCTTTTTGTTAAAAATGCAGAAACAATGCTTGTTTGCTCAGTTCTTACTTAGCAAAGGCTGTGTTTCTCTGTCTGGATCACACCACCTGCAGTCTGGCAAATGACCAAACAATCGACAAGGCCAGCTTCTTGGAATATTTTTTGTTCTTTGATACTTATATCTTTGTATTCTTTTTTCACTCGTTTGTTTGTCACCATCCATCCAATTTGAATAGCTTTTATCCTTGTATTGGTTTCTTAATCAAATCCTCTGCTTAGTCTCTGCTAAATTTGATTTTCACTTGCAGCTCAGCAAACTATAAATTTTATTGACTAGTTAGGTACCTTTTTGGCAACAAGCCCAAAATAATCTGGTCACACGCCCAGACCTGGCAGTATGCCTGGACCGGACAGCTTGGCCGTACGCCCGGACCGGACAACTGTTACCCCCTCCTCTCTACTCCTTAAGATTCTTCTCTGACTTAATATAATGATAATTTTATATCTTCCATTCAATTTTATTTCAGATCACTTATTTCAGCTTGTTCTTTTTCTTCAATAAAACTCATTAGCAATTCTTACTTAAAACAATGTTCTTTTTACATATACATATATTTAATACTCATTCAGTTTTAGTTCAAAACACTTATTTCAGCTTGTTTCTCTCTTTTATTTTATTTTTATTTTTTTATAATAAAAACTTATTAGCAATTCTTCCTTGAAACAATGCTCTTTTTACATATACATATGTTTAATACTCTTTCTTTTGCGCTCTCTCTCTGCACTTCTCTTTGCAGTACTGATAGCGCTCTAAAAATAATCTTAACGCGCCCGGACCGGACAAACGGCACCCCTTCTCTCTCTACTTTTCTCTCTGCACTTCTGCAGATCTTTCCTCCTAAAAACAAACAAACAAATAGTGTGCTTTTGCACCTTTTGACACACTTAATTCGCACTTCTTGCGTTTAAGATAAACAAACAGACATGTGACGCAATCTCCACGTCACTGTAGCGTACTTCATACGCTACACGCACTTCTGCGTTTAAAACAAAGAAACAAATATGTGACGCAATCTCCACGTCACTGTGACGCAATCTCCACGTCACTGTAGCGTACCTCTTACGCTTACACGCGCTTCTCGCGTTTTAAGACAAACAAACATTTATGTGACGCAATCTCCACGTCACTGTGACGCAATCTCCACGTCACTGTAGCGTACCTCTTACGCTTACACGCGCTTCTCGCGTTTTAAGACAAACAAACATTTATGTGACGCAATCTCCACGTCACTGTGACGCAATCTCCACGTCACTGTAGCGTACCTCTTACGCTTACACGCGCTTCTCGCGTTTTAAAACAAACAAACACACAGTGCACTTCTCTCGTCTCGTTATTCAAACACTCACACACACACACTCATATCATGCATGCGTTTTCTCCCTATGACCCAAAAATCAGACTCTTCCTCTTTTCTAATTTATTTTATCCTTTTTAGGTTCTTTTGATGGAGGAGTATTAAAAATAATTAACAACCATGATGATAGCTTACCAGCAGTGACCACACAAAACAAAATATAAGCAAAAACTGCTTACCTTTTTATTTTGGCCGGCCTTTGTTTTGTGTGCGCTCCGCCAGGAGCCCCCACCACGGCTGCTCGGCCTCCTCTCTTCCTCCTGGCTGGCGTTCGCCAATTATGTTGTGGCCAATTCTCTATCTTTGGTTTAGGTCTTCAATGTCTGAAGAAATCTTTCAGAGTCGAAGTTTCAGGTCCCAGAAGAATAAACTTTATTGTACAAACAACAAAGTGAGACGCCGGCTGGCCATCCGGACATCTAATTTTACAATGGTTTTCTCTCAGATCTTATACCTTTTTTCTCATCCCTTGGTGTCCAATTTCCTCACTTGGTGTCCAATTAGCGTTAACATAGTTATCTTTTTCTCTTTGCTCCTCCTCGTCACGTCGCCACGATTAGAAACACCTGCATTAATGTCCAATTTCTATTGGTGGCCATACTGGCGCATGCGCTTTATTAAATATGATTTCATATATGGTGTTTCGGGTACTTTTCCCACTCTTGTCCTTAGACTACCTTTCACCCAGTTTTTATCCTGTCCTCACACAACCTTTTCCTCGTAAACACTTTTGACAGGTTCAGTGTTTCCCATCATTTTGTCCCCTTTGACCCGTTCTCTCTGTTTCCCATGATTTTAGGTCTTCGTTTCCCCTGCTTTTAGGCCTCCCATATCTTAGGCCTAGTTTCCCTAATATTCATATCATGCATTTGAATTGGACTCATTTATGAGACAAAGGAAATTCTCCAACACGTACTGTGGCGTGATCTGGATGTAGTGTTGGAGGCTGTACCAGAGGAAATGGACTTAGATGAATGTCTAGAACAGCCTTTCTCAAACTTTTTTCAGTCAGGGCACCTTTCAAAAGTGCATAAAATCTCAAGGCACCCCAGTGTAAAATATAATTTAAAAACACTGCATAACCCAAATGTAAATGCAAATTTTATATATATATTTATCTAAAATGAATTTACAATTTTATTAATCCGATCATATGTTTAACCCTTTCACACGTAAATTTAAAATATTCTGGCTGACCCGCCAGCGTGAGTTTTTCAAGGTGACCGTTATTTAGAATGTGTCACTTTATGGTTTCCATGGTGACGCGTCATTGCTTGTCACGTGACACACCGCAGCAACAACAGAGCTGAATGAATGATGATCTGCTTTTATGTCATTTTTCCTTTTTTATTCAAAATATTCACAAATTTGTTAGATATGGCATGAAATATCTGATATTCCGATTGTCAAATATATGCAAGTGGAAGTGTTTTGTTTTTTGAACACAATTATAACGATCGCGTTAGTTGAGCTGTTTGCGCGATGGGCGCCGCCATGTTAGTTTGTGCCACAGACGCAGTTCAGAGAATCGGATCTGTTTTGGATTTGTCGGATAAGTGAATTCATCCACTTCTCCCGAAATACATAAAAGTAAGTGGCAGGTGAACTGGGAGAAGAATAGAGTAAACTTTAAAGTTACTTACACAATGTGTATCTGATATGAATAAAACTAATTATAATGGAAAGGATTATTATTGCCTCTTCCTTTGACATCAGTGTGTATTTTACAAACTCTAAATGTATTGTTTTTTTTAGTACTTATGTCTGAAACCTAAAACAAACATTATGTGGATGAAAACACTGAAAAGTTGTGATATATGACAGCTGAGCGCGCCTGTCTCTGGCTCAGCTCCAGCCAACGCGCGAAAGCACATTTGAATTTAGCAGTTGATCACGTCATGCACTGACCGTTCTAATCACACCGGTGCTCCAGGGACCAGCCTAGACTGATCACACCGGTGTGAGCGTACGTGCGAAAGGGTTAAAAAGAAGAAGAATGTATTTATGTAAATTCAAATATATTTCTATATGAAATGTCCGAATTTTTTTTCTTTTTTTTTTCTAGCCTTTTTGGCGGCACCCCTGACACAGTCAGGGGGCACCCCAGTGTGCCGCGGCACCCACTTTGAGAAAGGCTGGTCTAGAATGTCTCTGTGAAGAGGCGTCAGCTGGGGGTGGAGCTGAGTGCAGGTGTACAGGGAGCTGGACTTCATAATCTTGAAGATGGGCTGGGAGATGTCGCTCTCTTTGTATGCGGGGTTGGACCGCGGGATCTGCTGTGCTGGCAGTATCAGGATCCATTTCTACTGAAGTGTATCCGGCTCGAAGGACCATAAACGAGAGTATGGGACGCTCAAAGGGTTCGTTAAGCACTAATAGAAATGGTGGTGGGAGTTTCCGGTTAGAGAATCTGGAGCAAGAGAGAGAGTGTCCCAGCAGAAGGGTTTTATTTTGATTATCTCAGCATGTATGAAGTGTTACAGGCATTTGCCCATAGGTATGTGTGGTCTACAATGAACAGAGAAAACAAAATACAATATAAGTTTGCTAGTATAAACAGTATTACCGATAACATAAAGAATAGTCACTATACAAAACAGAAGTAATAGTAAATCAGGTTATCATTACTCTTATTTAAAATCTAAATATATAGCATAAATGATTTGCTTACATATCGGAATTATATTGCAGAACATAAACCACTGAACAGTATCAAACTAGTTTCAATATGACTTTACATGGATTTGGATAGCATGCAATTCACACAGAAATATAATTATTCAAATTACTAGTTGAACTAGTACATTGTGCAGATGACAGTAACAATACACAAAATATTAAAGTTTGAACAGCATAGAATGTAAAACAGATAACTTACTTCTTAAACAATCACTCACGGGAACAACAAACATGCAGCGGACCGCTTTGTGTAAGAACGCATGTCAGTCTCTCCACCTATGGACTGCCCTCTGTTCCTAGTTTAAACATGCCCCGACTTGTCCATGCCGTGCAAGCACCAACAAAGTAACATACATAAAAATACCTCCAGGGGGCATTGTTGGGCTTTCGTACATACTGTAATCGGCATGGTCATGATTGCATGATCTTCATAAAAAATTATGATAGCCTAAAAAAACCTACTTTAAAAAAAACTGCTTTACAACATTGGGTCTTAAGTGGCTTGGAAATGCCCCAAAAAAAAAAAAAAAGCGCCAGGTAAACTCCGAATGACACGACAGACAGCACTTGCCATCAAGTTCATCAAGTTCAATAGTGTAAAGGAAAGAGCCACTCGCAAATAATCTTTTGTCACTCGCAAAAAACAGTTTGTGCTGTAGTTAAAGCCCGACTCCGACAAGTCGAAAATAAATGTGCGTTTCCAACAAATGAATAATGTAAACGACAATCTCACGAGTCACGAAAAAAAAAAAAAAAATCTCAGAAAGTGCACTATCGCGCTGCGCTGGACTTCCCGTATCAGCTCCGCTTATGAAGCCGGGATCTAATCCTGTTAACATGAAATAAGCCTGCTCCCGAGCAGGTTTAAGCTTACGGACCTGTTGCTATGACAGCAAGTCCAGGATGAGCTTTGAAGAACCAAACAATCCAAGATCATGCCAAATCGCCAACAATCAAATCCAGCTAACTGAGTTAGCGACGTACGAAGAACGGGCCCCAGGGGTAACGGTTATGAGGTAACTTAAATGAAGGACAAGAATGGTTTTGGACAAATTTGCTTAGTCAAGTCTTTTTTTACAGTCTATGAGTCAAGTTCATTTACTTTTTTGTTTGTGTGTGGAAGGTGTGTGAATGTGCGTGTGTGTCATCTTTAAAGGGCATAATAGCTCACTGTGAGGTTTATAAAGTGAATTTAAAATTGATTGTTGCCAGTTTAAGTGCTAATCAGATTATATGTTTCACATTTCTGTGTTCATTTGTTAACAGATGTAATTTCCCTCTCATTGACATTCATAAATGTATAATACAAATTTCAGATCTCAATTCATTCCTGTAGAAATTAATAAAAATTAAAAAATATGACCAAGACCTCATATAATTCCAGCACAGTATGGTCAGCAAAGATACAGTCGTCTTAAGACCCTTGTAAATATGAGTAAATGTGCTGACAGAGGCCCGCTGAGTTTAGTGGTTACCGACAAAAGTGTCTGGACTGCAAAGTTTTTAGTTTGACAGTGTTCAGCAGCATACATCCATTTCAGCATTTCGTCATGAGCGCTCAGTCATGCTTGCACATTTGTCAACATTCTTTAAATTTATGCAATTACTGGTCAAATGCATAATCAGCACTGCTGCAAAGTATTTTTGTACCATTAATTCCCACTGTATAGATGCATATTTGACTTTATAATTGTGTTGCAAGAAACATCCTTCCCCATCCTTAACATGCATTTCCAATATGAATGTACATGTATGTTTAACATTCTCACCTTGTCATGGACTTAGAAGCACATATGGTTTTTAGTTAAAATATGTTTGGGGTACATTGACCTTTCAGGATCTTTTTCATTGAAAAGGTGGCAAATCTATATATTAGGTGTTTTATTAAAGAATAATGTATCAATACCTTATCCACCCAACACTAGTTTGTGCAATGTCATTTATAACTGCTCTTTTTTATTTCAATGAAGGTCAAGTCCACCAGAGGCAGAGTTGGCATTAAAGCCACTGGACAAAAAGGAGAAATATTAGGCACTTTCCACAAATATGGTGTAAAATAGAACCTGAAATACTCCATTTAACAAGTGGTAAGTGAACGCTTAACCTTCAGAAGCAAAGGTGACTGTCAACCACATCTGATCTAAATATTTATCATAAAATCTTGATGTGTTACGCAAAATCTAGACTAAGTATTAAGTGTTTGATAAGAAAAAGGACTTAAATATTGTTACAACAATGAATATAATTTCACAAGATTTAAGTGATGTTTTTACACATGGTAAAATTTATGTTAGATAAATAATTATAGGTCTATAATAGTGTACACTATTTGGAAATGTGCCACTAACTCGCTAGCGAATTTAATACCTCAAAACGAAGCTAACAGAAAGACAGACGGGCCATTGTTGTGAGTGGCTCTAGTGATTGTTTTGTTAATGGACTCTTCTCTTTGTCCGTGCTCAGCTTGGTGTCTTTTCTTCAAGTTGCAGTGGCAGTCTCATGTCAGTCGATAGTTTGTAATCACGATTCTCTCCTACCGAAGTACCGACCCTATTTCCTCAAAGCCGCCTTTTCACTGCAAACGACAAACGACAGCCGTCGGACCGGAAGTAATTAATTTCCAATGGAGAGTCGTACGGGAGCTGCGGGGAGTTCCGATCATATGCGTATGCGGAAATTTCGGTTCGATTTGAGCTTCGGGTGCGTTGAAATATCTGAACTTCTGCGGCTACACCGTATGCGACCGGTCGACCGGATGTGATGTATTCTAATCAAAACTATGAGCGCGAAGCTAGAATGAACAATATTTTAATACTTTAATGTAAACGCTATTCCTGCAAAATGACGGTTATTAATAATTATGGCTGAAAAAAATATTTGTATCATTATTAAATCAATATTTATATTGATTAGCTCTATAAAATCGACTATTTTTTTATATTAGATGTATTGGGTCATTTGTTTTGTGTGGATATATTCATACATGCATTACATTAATTAAAATCATTCATTTTACCATTGTGAATAGCCGAGTGTAACGGTTGCTAAACGACCAATGTTGCTAAACGACCAATCGAATGCGAATGTCGTGTGTAGTGGAAAGGCGGCTTTAGCCTGTGCCTTTCTCAAATGTCTGAATAAATATTGTATTCGGTTACACATACTATGCGACTCAAGAGGCATTGAATTTAATTGCATCCCAGTTAATAATTTATTTATGTTGAGGTATAGTGTTAACTTACCACTAGTGTTGTTTTTTGCGGCCTGTTTTAATTTTAGTCTTTAATTGTGTCAAGCTGTCGTTTTAGTTTTTATTAGTTTTAGTCACGTTCATACTCTTTTTAGTCTAGTCCAGTTTTAGTCGATGAAAACTGATGACATTTTAGTCTAGTTTTAGTCGACGAAAACTGATGACATTTAAGTCTAGTTTTAGTCAACGAAAACTGATGACATTTTAGTCTAGTTTTAGTCAACGAAAACTGATGACATTTTAGTCTAGTTTTAGTCGACGAAAACTGATGACATTTAAGTCTAGTTTTAGTCAATGAAAATTGTATTTTAGTCTCTTTTTAGTAATGCAATTCTATTTAACCCAGTCATAACATTTCGTCTCGTCTCGTTTTGGTCAACGAAAATGAAGAGACATTTTAGCATAGTTTTTATTTTGTAAACCACATTTAGTCTCGTTTTTATTCGTCAACGATATTGCATTATACATGTAGCCTATTTTAGTCATCGTCACATTACCAGCATTTACGTCTCGTCTCGTCTCGTTTTCGTCAGGTGATAACGGTTCGTTGACGACAATATTTCGTCATAATTTTCGTTGACGAAAGCAACACTACCACATCCTTTCCTGAGCCTTAAGTAATTCGACGTCATCTAATTTTAGACCTGTAAAAGTGCAAAGCAACACTGAAATGTCTACATGTTTAACCGAAGAAAACAAACAAACAAACAAACATCTAAATTAGGATTATGGTAAAATCTAGTGTTCCGTCCTATGGTTCCGTCAAGTGATCTGGTGAACGAATCGCTATTTTTGAACGAATCTCTTAAGTGACTCATTCTCGTTCATTGACTCATTTTGGTTCACTGATGACTCTCACTGTAAAAACATTTTATTGGTTTAACTTTAACTTAAAAAGGTAAGTTACCAAATTGCATAAAATGTTTAGTTAATTAAAAATGTGATTTTAATACAATGAAGGAGATTGGTTTAATCAACAGAAACTCCAAATATGATGTTATCTGAACCATATATGTGTGTGTGTGTGTGTGTGTGTGTGTGTGTGTGTGTGTGTGTGTGTGTGTGTGTGTGTGTGTGTGTGTGTGTACTTTCTGAACAAATCACCAACTGAACCATATGTGTGTGTGTGTGTGTGTGTGTGTGTGTGTGTGTGTGTGTGTGTGTGTGTGTTTGTGTGTGTACTTTCTGAACAAATCACCTCCTTCACTGAACGAGTCTGAACGAAATTCGGCCACTGAGAGACTTGTAAACTGATTGATGAATCCCTTTCGCTAACGAGGATCCGCTGAGCAAAAGTCCAGTTTGGCAGAAAATTGAGACCGGTGTCGAAAGAATTGTGAATTAGTAAAAAATTATTATGGCCATAGGCTACACTATTTAGTTTAATAAAACACATGCCCAGCAGCTAGAGGAAGAAAAAAAAATGGAAAAAGAACCAATATCCCAGCAAACTTGCCCATTTGGGGCCCGTGTGGGGTCACTGCAGGCAGAAAATTCTTATTAGGCTAACTTATGATCACATTTTTTTTTAAAGACACACAAAAAAAACGACTCTGTGTTTTAACGAATCATTTGATAACCCACAGAAAGTGTCACTGAATTAATCTTTTTGGTGAACACGAACACATTCAAAAGATTCGAGTCGGCTTTAGGACCCAGATGACGCCCAATCATTTGAACGAATGACACCTGTTGCGTTCAAAGGGAAGCCGGGAGGCCAGTGTCTAAAACTCACTAGGGCTGCGTTCCAGTCCAAAGTTGTCATGCCCTTCACTTGCTAACTTCCCTCCGTCTCGTTCACTCGGATGTACGTCATTGCGAATGCCCACTACTGGCGGAAACTGCAATGGGCTGAATTGGAACGTCCTAAGCCCTTGATCACTTGGAATCAGCTATGTAGTTGATTTATTATTTACATTTGTTTTCCCTTTAAGAATTTGTTTAATGCATCATCCAAATGTATATATGGTGTTTGGGTTGTTTTCAATAAAAAAAATTTGAATTAATATATCATAGAGTGGTTTGTTGTGGTGGTGATTAGACGAGATCTGTGGTGACGTCACAATCGTACTGCATTGTGGGACATATAGGTGCCTGAAGTGTACATATGAAGTAGACTCGCTCCCTCGGTCAAAATCGAGGGAACGAGGGTCTGTCCATCTAAACTTCCCTCGTTCACTTCACGAAGTGGAACGCACTTCAAAATGGCGGCGGGGATTCCCCCGAGGGGAAGTGCTTAGGGAAGTTCGCAAGTGCGTGTCTAAGTGGACTGGAACGCAGCACCAATAGTAGTTTTCCATTCCATCATCCTAGGTATTTACACTCCATCCCAGTAGGTGGCGGAAATGCACCAAAAGCTGGTTTGTAAACCGCCAATAAACAAAGAAGAAGTGTCTAAAACTCGAGGTTACAGAGTAACAACAGAGTTGCTGTCATATCAGTCTTCAAGATGACCCTTAAACTCTTTTCCAAATAGTACGTGAGATCCAGACCTTTTTTTTATGTCATGTTCAGTTAGATGGGGACGTGTCACTGTTGTGAAGTGTATTTATGCAAAGCTTCCAACGTCACCCATTTAGTGTGGTGGGAGTGTGCAGTGAGCCACCTGCCGCCACGTGGATCTAGCAGGGCGAAGGAAGGATCAGGGGCCTGTACCATGAAGGTAGCTGAACAAACTCGGGGTTACAGGATTAGTTTTGAGTTGACAAAACCAAACCGATGCAATCAGGCTTTATTGGTACCATGATGCAGCTCATCAACTTTCTCTGTCAACTCAGGCTTTGATCCTTAAGCTATGATTACTCCACGCGCGCGTGCACATAAAAGAGTGACGTCGACACTGAACAACCAATCGCGGGTAGAGCGTGAGCGATATATTTTCCCGCGGAGGAGCAAGAGATAATCATTCAGAATTACGATGAATTTAAATATGTATTTCAAGCTCGATACGGTCTCTGCTGCCAAAGCAAGAGAAGACTGTTGGAGAAAGATTGCTGATTGTTAATGTGTAAGTTAAACAAATACGTTCTATATTTATGTAAAATTATGTATGTATGTGTAGCCTATGTGTAATATAGCCTATAGCCTATTTTTATAATATATAAAAAATGATACATGCACATTTTTTATATAGCCTATTATAAAAATAGGCTATAGGCTATATTACACATAGGCTACACATACATAATTTTACATAAATAGAACGTATGTACTACTAAGAAAGCTAGGGAATCCTATCATAAGATTAACAGAATAATAATAAAGATTTAAAATAATTCTTAACATGTATTATATTGTATAGTACATTTGTGCAATTTGCTTTTTTTTTTTAAATAAAAAAATTTGTTCATGTGATGTCACCCTATTAAAATATCTTACCGGCAATTTTATAAAAGCCCTCTTTTATGGACATGGCCGATAAATGTCCGGGGAACACTATTAATGAAACTATTCATGTACTCCTGCAGAGCGAGGACCACCTTACGAATGGTTCGACAAACCGTGTTTTCCCCGAGCTTCTGTGCGTCCCCCACCGTGCAGGAATGTACCACTTGCAACAAAAAAAACGCAACGCAATATTTGCGGTACAGTAAGTGCATGAATTCGACGTGTTAAATTCTTTATGTGCGGCTCAAGAAGTTCGCAAAGATAAGACATTCCTTCCGCGGAAAATCTGTATCTTTCATACAAGTAACTATCAGGAAAGGCAAGGGGATTTTGTCTGGCTAAAAACTCTTTCTCTACGAAGTGCTCGTCAAACAATTTGCGCTGAGATGTCACAGGATTTGGAAGAAAAGGTGAAGTCATTGCAACAGACACTGGGAATAAGTTACGTCACCTATATGTTTCTTTGCTCTCAGCTGATTGGTCAAACTTCAGTCTGAGATCTTGAATCCAGAACATAACCTGCCCCGGAGCAGGTTAGCCGTGCAGCGTAAGATACCATGACGAAGCCAAGCTACTTTCATAGTACCTAAAACCCAGGGTTGGCGGAAACTAAACTGAAACATAGCTGGCTAGCCACCTAAACCGGCTTCATGGTACAGGCTCCAGGTGCAGAAGGGTGTTTGTTGTCAGGTGAGGTTTGTTTACTCTGTTGCTGTGTGCAGTGTGGGAGCCTGGAGTGCAGGCGTTCTTTGCCAAGTAAAAGTAGTCCTTCCAAGTTGTGGAGTTGGTGTAAATAAACAAAGTTGACAATATGGACTTTATTTGACATTATTTGGAAAAAAAATTTTTAATTTTTTTTTTTATAACAGTTAAGTAATGATTGCTTTTCCTTAATAAGTGATATTTGGTCTTTTTCCCACAGGTGGGTGTCTGAGATAAACTAACAGAATGCGCCTGAGACGTCCTTTCTCCCCCCTAAAGCTTGCAGTTCTGGGCGGCACGCTTTTCATGGTAATTCTGGTGGTGATCCAGAGGGATGTTGGCAGTGGTTCACTTCAGGACCCCTGGTTGCAAGATCTCTCCGTCAAAAAGGAGAAGGTCTTCGAAATGGTCCGCGAAGCGGTCAATAATTTCGGCTTCCAAATTGGAGCCCCGCAGCCCCCGTCAGTGGTAATGCAGCCCACCATAGACCGAAATTGCCCCCCTGGCTTTTACACTCAGGCGGAACTCAAACCATGGATGGAGAGACCTCCTCTGGACCCAGAGGCCCCGGGAGCTGATGGCGCAGCCTTCCAGAAGGCCAGTATGTCTACGGAAGAGGAGAAGGAAAAGCAGGAGGGCATGACCAGGCACTGCTTTAACCAGTTTGCCAGTGACCGAATCTCCTTGCACCGCAGTCTTGGAGAAGACACCCGTCCGCCCGAGTAAGAATAGGCACGTTGTTTGACACCATGAGAAAATGTCGAATAGCCTACAAACAATTCATTCAATTCACCATCCAATCCGACATAATAATGATTCCCTTCATAGATTAAAGTTAGGCAGCCGCAGCACCCATGACGTGCGTTATGTTTGCTGGCATTTTATGTGCCTTAATTAACGTTGACACATTTGATCTGTTTACACAGAAACTTGAAGGTGTTGATTTAAGGCCTGGGTCTAAAGCTGTATACTGTAAATGCTGCCCAAACACTCATTGTTGATTAGAGTCTTTACTGTTCTGCTGCTTATGCAGTTTTCTAATCACATCTTTACCTGTTGCATTACTCTTAAAAACAGGTTGACTGTTATGAGGTTTTCTCTTAAATCTTATCGTATTTAAACACCATGTGGAGTAACTGGCTATAAACAATTAGCATATGTCCTCATTTTCATATTACCGATAAATGCAATGTTTAAACTCATATTTTGGAATTCCATTTTTTTGAGGTGTGCATGTATATATAATTTTTTTTTATAATGAACTATATGTATATAAATATTGATATAATATAAATATAATGTGTGTATAATATAAAAATATTGATGTATTTTTTATTTCATACATACATTTGAGTTTTTTCATGTGGCGCTTACAGGTGTGTCGGGCGAAAGTTTCGCCGCTGTCCTCCTCTTCCCACCACGAGTGTGATCATTGTGTTTCATAACGAGGCATGGTCAACACTTCTGCGCACCGTGTACAGCGTGCTGCACACCTCCCCGGCAATCTTCCTTAAAGAAATCATAATGGTGGATGACGCTAGCACGGCAGGTGGGCCCGGCTTTATCAGCTCCTGCTGTAAAAATTAACCACTAGTAGTGTTAATCTTTGTTCTTGTGCCGATGGCAAACAGTTTTATCTAATGAAATATTATGGAATGTCACCTGTGAAAGTGCTTCAGCAGGTGGATAAAAAAATATCACCAGTTAGAGAAAAGGGAACCAGTTCGAGATGCAAAAAAAAACTGTAGGAGAATCTAAAGAAAGAAAATGATTCGCTAACTTGTCCATAGCAAAGCTTTATTTATATATATATATATATATATATATATATATATATATATATCATTTTTATTTTATTTTATTTTTTTTATTTTTTTTACCATCATGAGCTTTAGGTCCTTACATTGTAAGGAATGCAAGTGATAAGATAAAAGGAAGTGTGTCAGTTCGCTTGAAGTCTCACCACAGGAACTATCGTTTCAGCGGTGCAGCAAGCTTTTTCATGTCTATTTTTAGACAGAAAAATGTCACATTGAACAGTTGACAATTAAAGTTTCAGCTTACTTGTGAATTTTTTAGCACAATCAGTATATAAGCTTGAACTCGTATACTACTGTTCAAAAGTTTTGGGTTGGTTAGAGTTTTAAAGGTTTTTTGAGAAGAAGTCTCTTATATAAAAAATAATTTATTCCTGTACTAGCAAAGTTGAATTTTCAGTATCTTCAGTGTCCCATGATCCTTCAGAAGTCATTCTAATATTCTGATTTGCTGTTTAAGGAACACGTATTGTAAATGTTGAAAACAGTTGCTGCTTAATATTTTTGTGGAACCTGTGATTTTTTTAATTTTTTTTTTTTATTCTTTTGTAACTCTTTTTACTCCAGTAGTTTTACTCCACTTTTGAAAAAAAATTCCTATTGACCTCAAACTTTTGAATGGTATTGTCATAACTATAACTATTATAGTACTTTGTTTTTCATACAGAAGAAACAAAAATAAACAAGATTACACTAATGTCTTCTTTCCACATTTGATATCGTATGATCTTGTAGAACACCTCCATGAAAAGCTGGATGAGTATGTGAAGTCATTGAAGATTGTGAAGGTAGTGCGTCAGCAGGAGAGGAAGGGTCTGATCACGGCGAGGCTTCTCGGAGCCAGCAAAGCTGAGGGAGAAATCCTCACCTTCCTGGATGCTCACTGTATGTACTGTATTTCATCACACTTCATGACTTGCCATGCCCAATTCCATTGTCTAACATGATTTTCCAGTTTCTATTCACACGTCATTAACATCCACCAGTCTCTTTAATATATATATATATTTTGTGTTTTGATGCAAAGTAGTCTTTCAGGAACCTGCTTTTCAGGTGCACAGGCATGAGCTTAAAACGGTTACTCCCATGATGTTTTTTTCCCTTCTTCTGGAACTCATGTAATTTGCAAAGTTATGTGCTGTGACAAAGAGCTAGTATGTAAAGCCATTGTAGGCCCCATTGAAGCCTAGCAGCAACTCATGTTACACCTGATGCTTAATTTTTTCCAATTTTACCTTGTATATAATCAGTTAAAGGGTTGAAATAAGTGCCAGATTATCTTAGCATATATGCCTGAGTAGCACATTTAAAAACCCTTAAGGAACTTCTCTCTTGTCCTGTTTTTGTTAATGAAAGGTGAATGTTTCCATGGCTGGCTTGAGCCTCTCCTTGCTCGGATTGTTGAGGAGCCCACTGCTGTGGTGAGCCCTGATATCGTGACCATTGATTTAAGCACCTTCCAGTTCCACAAGCCTGTGGCCTCTGCCCGTGTCCGAAACAGAGGAAAATTTGACTGGAGTCTCACATTTGGCTGGGAGGCCATTCCAGATTACGAGAACGCTAAACGCAAGGATGAGACCTATCCAGTAAAGTGAGTCATGGGCGTTTAAAAAAAAAATCTTTCTAAGATTGACCGTTTCCAAGAATGGCTGCAAATTTACATATTCATTTTGTAGTAATTGACATATCAACCTTTCCCAAGAGAGGTGTGTTTGCCATTTCTTCTATTAACAAAAACGTTTAAATGCAGTCAGTCATTATCGCAAATAAAACCTGACGGAGTGATCAGAAGTGGTCTTGTATCACCCAAAAGGGTTTTTTTGTGATTATGATAGGTCGTATTTGTTTCATTAGTACTTGCCAAAAAAATTGACAAGTTAAAATATTGAACAAAGTTTAATTTGTCTGATATAAGCAAGAATACTACTCATTTATTTTGTGTATATAATGTATAATGGTAGCCCTGATGTTTCTCTATTGGTTAAATCATTTCTGACGTAATCTAACAGGGTGCCATGTATAGATGCATCTATCACATGTCATTTCAACAGCATGCTCCATCAAAACAGTGTGTTGTGTTAAGGAAATGCTTCATATATTCATGTCATCTCATCATGTTCTTCAGGATCATGTTCTTCCTGTCAATCCGATTTTGATGAATGAGATTACTTGGCTGGTTGTATCAAGTTTCATTTGAGTATCAAATGAACCACTTTCACTTAGTTTACTATGACCATGTCTTATAATGGATTACTGAGGTTAGGCTGCATGTCTCATATAGTTTACTATTCATAACCTCAGGCAGTATGTGTTCATCTTGAACAAGTGCATTGACGTCTTGTATTTACATCATTTCACTAGCTAGTTGAATCAAAAGATGCTAAATGGAACCTGAATTCAAAATAATCATTGGTATATAAAAATTTATATGAAATTAATTTGTCTTATAATATTTAGTTACAGTATTATTTTAGAAAGGTTGGAGTTGTTTGCATCTGCATGGCAAACTTTGGTAACACTACGGAACCTGTATTTATGATACATTATAAGGTTATTCTTAAGGTATTATAATGCATGCATATTACCTTAAGAAAACCATGTGTCATTTCATGAATAATAGTAACAACAGTTATAATACGGTACATTATAATACTTACCTGTGTGTGGTTATAACTTTCAAAAGAGTATGATGATTTATAACACCATAAACACTGTAATATCCAATTAAGTTGTTATAATCTATTGTAAGTTAAGATCTGCACAGAATCTTGCTAAATCATGCATATTTACACAAATTTACTAGCCTGGTTAAAACCAGACCATTCTCAGTAGTAACTGAGTTATGGTCTGGCAAAGCTTCATTAATAACTCATTTCCAAAGGGGCGTCACCAACGGACTTCGCTCAAATGCAATCAGAGCGATCGTCATCGTGTAAAGCCATATGCTGCGTCCCAATTCGCCTAAGTTACACTATGCAATCAAAGTATGTACTCTTTTTGTGAAGAAAAGGTATTTACTTTTGAATGTGTAGCAAAAAAGTAGGCAAGCTTTGGGACATACTACTTTGTCATCTTTATCGGACGGATCTGTCGCGTGCATCCTGTCACATAAACTGCCCTGTCAATCATCTTGTCACAGTTAAAATCCTCTATTAAATCTAATTTCATTTCCTACCGTTTCGGAGAGAAATGTAGTAGCACGGTCATCTGCCAGTGGGTCTTTCATGGAGACTGTCCTCATGTGTTTGCAATTTTAATATAATAATGCATTTAAAAGTTGCTGCGCCTGGCCTGCGCAATTGGATAGACCTAAAACCAATCAGAGCGATCATCGTGTAAAGCCCGCCCCAACGTTTCTGATTGGTGCCGCGATTTCGAGGGATTAAAAATGGGCTACAAATTTACACATTTCTGCATGTTGTTGTTGTTGTTTTTTTACTTCCAAATCAAATTTTTTTTTTTTGGTTTTGTTAGTTTTATATAGAAAAATTTGTTGAGGAAAAACAGAACAAGTTGCAACTTTCAGCCCTGAGATGAATGGATGGATAACTGGAAATAATTAACTTTTCTTAAATGAACAACTAAATACTATAAACAAATGCATAATAATTTTCTCTTTTTTAACTTTATCTGCAAACCAGTGTTTTTTCTGAACTGAGTTCAAAAGCAACAAGACCTGCCATTGGCTCTCTGGCTACACGTCCTATTCATTTTATTTGTCCTGTTCTTCCTTTCAGAACTCCAACATTGGCTGGTGGTTTGTTCTCTATATCTAAGGCCTACTTTGAGAAAATTGGGTCCTACGATGACAAAATGGAGATATGGGGTGGTGAAAATGTTGAGATGTCCTTCAGGGTGAGTTCAAGCTCTTCATAATTCACCTGCAGCCATATTAATGACTAATATAATGTTAAAACAACAAGTCAAGTCAGCTTTATATATTTTTAGTTTCAAAGCAATTTCATAGTAATAAACAGGAAAATGATGATTCAATGATGAATTCATCAAACAGAATTCAATTCTGCTGTAAAGCAGAAAGTTTAAAAAGTTGGACCATAGTGGACCATACTATCCTTCGGGACCGCCTCCACAATACAGTTGGACTATCGGGAACAGCACTGCAGTGGTTTCAGTCCTACCTTTCTGGCAGGACTGAACGAGTTATATTAGGAGAATGTGAGTCCAGGCTTCTCCCTGTTACATGTGGTGTTCCGCAGGGGTCAGTTCTCGGCCCTATCCTATTTATTCTATACCTGCTTCCCCTCGGTTCTGTCATCAGCAGACATGGACTATCCTTCCACTGTTATGTGGACGATTTGCAACTTTATATTAAAACTGCTCCAAGCCCCTCCACAACTTTGTCGCGACTCAACACATGTCTTCTGGAGATAAAGGAATGGATGAAAAGCAACTTCCTCCAGCTAAACTCCGGTAAAACTGAGGCACTACTTGTTGGAACCCCGCACCAGATCCACTCCTCTCCCGTATTTCAGTTCATCTTGGATGACCAAGCCATCACTTTCTCCTCCTCAGTTACAAACCTAGGGGTTAGGTTTGACCCGCAGCTGACCTTCAACGAACACATTAAATATATTTGCAAAACCTCATTCCACCATCTTCGAAATATCTCCAAACTACGTCCTCTTTTAACTCTTCCGGATGCAGAGAAACTTGTTCATGCTTTTATTTCCACCAGGTTGGATTATTGCAACGGACTCTTCATTGGGATTTCTGCCAGAAACATGCAGAAGCTACAATACATCCAAAATAGCGCTGCCAGAGTCCTCATGAGAGTCCAAAAATATGATCACATAACTCCCATCTTACACTCACTCCACTGGCTCTGTTTCATTCCGGATCGACTTCAAAATTCTGCTGTACACACACAAATGTATCACTGGACATGCACCACCTTATCTACAAGAACTCATCACCTTGAAATCCTCCTCCCGCACTCTCAGATCATCAGGCCACCTACTTCTTCAGGTCCCGACCACCAGACTTCGTACTATGGGGGACCGAGCTTTCTGTTCAGCTGCACCGCGGCTTTGGAACCACCTCCCGAGTGAGCTGAGAGAAGTACAGAGCTTGGACACTTTCAAGGCAGATCTGAAGACTTTTTTATTTAGAAAAGCTTTTATGTGCTGATTGTTTTATTGGTTTTATGGTTTTTAGTATTCTGTAGTTATTGTTCTTTTGTGTAGCACTTTGAGATTCTTCGGAATGAAAAGTGCATTATAAATAAAATCTATTATTTATTATTATTAAAAAGCTGATAGTGTCATTCAGCTGAAATCAGTTCAGTGTTGAAGAGCAAGCTGTATATGTGTGTTCTGTGCTGTCAGGTGTGGCAGTGTGGCGGACAATTGGAGATAATCCCCTGCTCTGTCGTGGGTCATGTGTTCCGCACCAAGAGTCCTTACACCTTTCCCAAAGGTTCAAATGTCATCACACGTAACCAGGTGCGCTTGGCTGAGGTGTGGATGGACGACTACAAGCTGATTTTCTATCGACGAAGCCAAAGCGCAGCTAAAATGGCCAATGATGTAAGAACTACTTTCGCTTTCAGAGGAGTCCAATTCAATTCAAATTTATTTGTATAGCGCTTTTCACAATACATATTGTTTCAAAGCAGCTTTACAGAAAGTGCATTTCAAAAATGTACATAGAAAAATAAAGTTAGTTAATCATGTATTAATTTAGGGCATAACATATCGCCGGCGTCGAGTCGTCTCTTCACGAGTGTTGGGGCATCTGAAGTCTCCATGAGAGGCTGGATACAAACTGGAGTTGACGAACTCTATTTACCTAAAGTCTATTTGACTAGCGTCCCGAGATGACAAAAGAAGAGCAGATGGGAAATAATTAGCATAGCTGCTGTTCATAATATTAATGCATTTGATCCGATTTAACTGTAGTATAAAAGGTAAGTATTATGTGAATGCTTGGCTAAAGAGATGCGTCTTTAATCTAGTTTTAAACTGGGACAGCGAGTCTGAGCCTCGAACAATATCAGGAAGGAAGACTATTCCAGCGTTTAGGAGCTAAATGTGAAAACGCCCTCCCTCCTTTAGTGGACTTAGATATCCTAGGAATGACCTGAAGCCTCGAATTTAGTGATCTTAAAGAGCGCGATGGATTGTAGGCGATAGAAGATCTGTTAAATACCCAGGAGCTAAACCATTTAGGGCTTTATAGGTCAGTAGTAATACTTTGTAATTGACACGGAACTTAATAGGTAACCAATGTAGAGATGATAGAATTGGTATTATATGTTCATATTTTCTTGACCCAGTAAGAACTCTAGCAGCTGCATTTTGGACTAACTGTAGCTTGTTTATTGAGGATGCAGGACAACCAGCTAATAAAGCATTACAGTAATCTAGTCTCGAGGTCATGAATGCATGAACTAACTTTTCTGCATCAGAAACAGATAGCATATTACGTAGCTTAGCAATGTTTCTAAGGTGGAAAAAGGCTGTTCTTGTAACATATGAAATATGATTTTCGAAAGACAAGTTGCGGTCTAGTATAACACCCAGGTCTATTACTGTAGTGGATAAAGTAATGGGACATCCTTCTAAATTAAAGTTGTATTGCAAGAGGTTTTGTGGGCAGTTTTTTGGACCAATAAGTAATACCTCCGTTTTATCTGAATTTAATAGCAGAAAAACACGTCATCCAGTATTTTATATCTTTAACACAGTCAATTTAGATAATTTAGTGTTTTCATCTGGTCGTGATGAAATGTATAATTGAGTGTCATCAGCATAACAGTGGAAACTAATTCCATGTTTTCTTATAATATTACCAAGTGGCAGCATATATATTGAGAATAGCAGAGGGCCTAACACAGATCCTTGCGGCACTCCATAGTTTACTGCTCTTCAATGTTTTTTTTTGTTTTTTTATATATTTTTTATTTTATTTAAACAGACAAAATGGTAGCGGTCTGATAGGTACGATCTAAACAAGTTTAATGCCTGTCCCTGAACACCAGTGTAATTTTGTAGTTGATCTTGGAGTATTTTGTGATCTATAGTGTCGAACGCAGCGCTAAGATCGAGTAAAACCTTGTGTTTGTGGTTATGTATCTATCTAGCTTTATGCATGAGCGTATGATCAATTTGTTTCCTGTGTGACTGTAGAACAATTTTGGTGATATATCTGACCGTCTGAAACTCAGAGAGAACTTACAATGCAAGAACTTTTCTTGGTATCTTACCAATGTCTACCCAGAAGCCTTTGTCCCTGATCTTACCCCCACCAAGTTTGGAGCTGTAAGTCCTTTTTCGAGCACAATGATAATGATTTGCCATTTTAAACCAGTCTGGGTCCAAACATTTATTTTAATTTTATGTTTTTTTTTTTTTTGTCTGTGTAGCTCAAGAATATGGGATCACAGCAATGCCTGGATGTAGGAGAAAGTAACAATGGGGGAAAGCCTGTAATTATGTATATATGCCACAACCTGGGCGGTAATCAGGTATAGTACCATTGCTGTGTCATTCACATTGATATTATGAGTAGTAGAGGTGCTTTTAAAACAAGTGACAATTGTTATAATAAGAAAAACTAGTTATTTTTTGACCGAGGATTTCTTCTTGATCTGAACAGAACAGATGTTCATCATGATGTGTTTGTTTTCAGTACTTTGAATATACATCACATAAAGAGCTGAGGCATAACAAACGGAAGCAGCTCTGTCTGCAAGCGTCTCCTTACCCGGAGCCAGTGAAGATCGAACACTGTACACTGAAGGGCAAAGGCAGTTCTTTGGCTCCTCAACAAGAGTGGGTGTTCACAGA
Organism: Leuciscus leuciscus; assembly: GCF_965113295.1. Classification (NCBI taxonomy): domain Eukaryota; kingdom Metazoa; phylum Chordata; class Actinopteri; order Cypriniformes; family Leuciscidae; genus Leuciscus; species Leuciscus leuciscus. The sequence goes on along the minus strand of NC_138742.1, from coordinate 14,030,323 downwards.
AGTAAGTGTCCTCTCAGAACAGAAACGATTTACTCAATTGGTCTTTCTTTGTTATTACTGTCGTAGTTAGTTTCTGTTTCCTTCCTCTTCTGTTTAATGTTTTGGTTTGGGGATGTTTGTTGCAGTTTTTTTGGCAGGTCACGAACTAGCTGACATCTACACTTGACTAAATAAAAAATATGAAGCTTTAAAATACAAGTTTGATATTTGAAAATGTTATATTATTTATATGTATGTATGTATATATATATATGTATGTGTGTGTGTATATGAAGAGTTCAGATGCAAAAGCCTCAAAGTGCCATCTGAAATTTTCTTCTAATTTTTTTTTTTTTTTATCAAGCTCGTATATTTAAGTTCAGTAATTTCACTTAAATGGCAATGAAAATGACCTATTAATTGTAATTTAAGTGAAATTACTGAACTGAAATATACGAGCTTGATAAAAAAAGATCATTCTAGAAGAAAATTTCAGATGGTACTTAGAGGCTTTTGCATCTGAACTCTTCATAGATATATATATATATATGTATATATGTTATACTGTGTATTAATGTACACATTACACAAGTTAATGGGTTGGTATGATTTAAAAAAAAGAAAGAAATTAATACTTTTATTCAGCATGATGGATTTAATTCATCACAAGTGACAGTAAAGACATTTTTATTGTTACAAAAGATTTCTATTTCAAATAAATGCCGTTCTTTTAAACTCTGTTCCAATAATCCTAATAAAATTAATCACGGTTTAAAAAAAAAATATTAACCCAATATTAACAACATTAATGATAATGAGAAATGTTTCTTGAGCACCAAATCAGCACATTTGATTATTTCAGTGTCACATGATCCTTCAGAAATCAATGATGCTGAAATAAATAAATAATATTTTAGAATAAATTGTTAAATCGCAATAATTCTTCATAATATATTACTGTTTTGCCTGTATTTTTGATCAAATAAATGCTGCCTTGGTAAGCATAAGAGATTCAACATTTATAAATCTTATAGACCCAAAACCTTTGTACAGTTCTGTATGTGTTAAATATAATTATATTATTAAAATGAATAAATAATGCTGTCATTACATGGGTGAGCAAATTAAATACAGAATTTGTTGAATTTTCAGTTCAACTTTTCACATAAATCTATAACTCCTGATGGAGTTTTTTTTTTTTTTTTTTTTAAATTTTCACTTCAGGTCGCAGGTATTTGGACAGTAATGTAATTTTATGTTTATTATTATTATTATTAACAACAAAAACAATAATTAGATTAATTTTAATTAGTCATAATAATGCTAGCCTATATTTGTGATATCATCCTTGGACATTAATGTTTGGTTAGGTGTAGATATCAGCTAGGTTCAAATTGATAGAGCTCAGCTCGGTAACGTTTTACAATAAGGTCTCATTTGTTAACATTAGTTAATGTAACAATGAACAAATTTGAACAATGAACAATTTTTTTATTTTTTTTTATCTTTGTTAATGTTTGTTAATAAAAATAGTCATTCATTGTTTGTTTGTGTTAGTTTACAATGCATTAATGTGAACAGGCAACATTTGTTTGAATTAATAAATGTTGAAAATAACATTAAGATTAATAAATGCTATAGAAGTATTGTTCATTTTTAGTTCAACTAAATAGTTCACTAATGAAACCTTATTGTAAAGTGTTACCAAGAGTTCTATACTTTCCTCTCCCATTACTGAATGTTCATTTACACCACTAGAGAGAGGATTTTGCTACAAAATTCGAATTGCTGTGCTTTGTTAAAATTATTATTTTATTTTATTTCAGGAGCAACTACTGAAGAATCCGTCCTCTGGAAAGTGCCTCCATAAGAAGGGAGACAAGATATTAATGAGCCCCTGCAATCCAACAGACCATCACCAGCAGTGGGCTTTCAGCTGACCTCACACTCCAACCGAGGAGCAAGGACGTTCACTCCTTTAAGACACAAGAGGGAGGCCATCCGCCACAGCTCACGCTGGCAAGCTCACTGTAGGCCTGAGCAGATGCACTGGGTAGTTCATATCCATAAGCTCCCAAAGACATAGTGATCAGACTGCGGTCAGGATGCTCAGGGAAGACAGTGGAGATCATGGAGCATTGGAGTGTGAACATTCTGGCAGCAACATTGTTTACTTGATGCATTGTATTGCCTGATTGAGGTTTACTGCTGCTTTAAATTGGTGTAGGTTTTTTTTTTTCCTTTTAAAGAAATGGAAAATTAAATATTTTTGGAATATTGCTAGTGTTAAGGCCAGTGAATGCCAACTTGCCAACTTGTGGGTTTTGCCAACTTGTGGGTTTTGTTCAGCTGTACTAAATTGTCACGAGGCAGCATTGGTTTCAGGTCCTTCTCTTGTGTCTTTGCACTTAAAGCCGTCCGTATGTGAAGCAGAATCATGTGACTTGCATTACTTGGTTGCCGGGGTCTTTTGGGGGAAATCATGCTCTAAAAATGAATACGTGTAACTATCCGTTTCATCGTCTTCACCTTTACGCCATTGTTCTTTCTAGATTTTGAAAGCACAGATTTATTCTTTGAATCTGTAGATTGGAGCTTTCAAATGTTTGATTTGGAAAAAAATACACTCCCTGATCACTTTTTTTTTTTTTTGGTGGTGGTGTTTTTTCAAAACCAAATTTGATTTTGTTTGTTAAATATACAGTATGCATATAAACGTACACACTGTGTGGACACCATAGTTTCCGCCATAATAACATGGTTAAGGGTTCTTCAGTTTTAATCCAACTCTGATCAAACGCACATGCTTGTAATTTTCAGGTAATCCTGAAGACCCGATTAGCTTGTTCAGGTGTACGTTATTAGGGTTGTAGTTCTGTGGAACTCCAGTTGAGTAATTTAAGAATTCTGAACTAGTTACTACAATAAAATAGTGATACCTTGATATTGACCACAATTCTCAATCTGCTAACTCAGCTAAAATAATAAAGCACCAAAACAAATCTTCTGAAAACTTGCGCTGACTTCTGGAGACTCTTTATTCATTTATCATTGTTTTACTATAGCAATAGTTACTAAGGTATTTCATCAAAGCTGCATTTATTTGATAAAAAATAGAGAAAAACAGTAATATTGTGAAATATTATTACAGTTTAAAATAATGGTTTTCTGTTTTAATATACTTTAAAATATAATTTATTTATGTGATGCAAAGCTGAATTTTCATCAGCCATTACGCCAGTCTTCAGTCACATGATCCTTCAGAAATCATTTTAATATGCCGATTTATTATCAATGTTGGAAACAGTTGTGTTGCTTAAGTATATTAAAATAGAAAACCATTATTTTAAATTGTAATATTTCACAATATTACTGTGTTTCTCTATTTTATGTATTGATCAAATAAATGCAGGCTTGGTGAGCATAAGATACTTATTTAAAAAACATTAAAAATAGTAATGTTTCCAAACTTTGACCGGTAGCCTATTGTATGTCAGAGTGCCATTATTAAATAATTAATTTTTCTGTAATGTGTTGTGATTGAGGTCAGCGGTTGAAGCAAAACATGTAATTTCCCACTTTCACCAAAAGGAGGCAGCTGCCTAAAATAACCATTTATTTAACAGTGCCTTTTATAAAAGAGACTATAATATAACTGAAAATTACCATTATGTAGATTATTTTTGTATTTCACTTTTATTTCCATGTTATAGTGTGGTGACTCTGACATTACAATGAACAAAGTAATTATGCAATTATTAAAATACAAAAATATAGGCTAATAAGTGATAAAAACATATGGCCACTTCTAATGGATTTAAATTGTCTGCTACTTTTTGCCAGCCCTCTCTCCTGGCTTTTGCAGACTTTGAGATGTTCCCTGGCGTTTTGATTAAACATTAAAATTCCGAATAAACTTCGACTATTAGTTCTTGCTCTGCTGAGGAGAAAAACTGAGCGCGCTCTTTGGCCACGCTGAACAGCCAATAGCAGCGTTGCTGATCAATGTTTCTACTATCGATACATATCCCCTTTTAAACCAGCGCATGAACGCGCAATTATCTCAGATAACTCAATCCAGCTATACTAATCATATCCGGCAAGTGTGTTCGAAGAACCTAATTAGCCAGATCATGATTAGCACGATGATATCATCTTGGATGTGTAATATAATCTTGGATGTTTTAAGCAACGTACGAAGAACGGGCCCCAGGAGAAAATTACAAGATTAATCTTGATTATTTTTTTTCTATTGGCATCACTTAATAAAAAAAATGAAGAAATAAATACAAATATGCACATGGTTGTGTAAAATAAAAAGGGTATTTATTTAAGTATAGTTTAATTTGTATTTGTGTTGTATCTTTATTACCACTGTATATTTTGCAATCTGATGGTTAAGCACTTTATTCAGCTTTAAAAAGAAATGTGTGTGCTATACAGGTAGGTCTACACATAATGTACTAAATATTAAAGAATGTTTTATAATACATTTTACAATTGATTTTGTCTTTAGTAGCTTACAATTACAATATAAAAGTAAATTTAATTTTAAATGTTATAATCATATTTGTCATCCCTAAATTGAGCGACGGCCCCCTAGTGGGCGGGGACACCCATGACAACAAACCGGCCATTCCTCCAATCAAACACCTCGCTACGGCTCTCCGTCTGTGATGCTGACACGGTACTCGCTCATGATGACAGAGGATCTGTTGTCCGGTAATAGCGCACAAAGAGGCCCAATAACCATTCGGTTTATGGCAAACCCTCTGCTAATACGAGGAAAAATAAGTCGGGTGACTGGCACACACTCTGCCTTTTAAATAAGGAATTAAACCCTCAACGTCCGTTAATGTGTAGACGTCACAGCACGCACTCAAAAGCAACCTGACGCGCTCCTTTCATGTAAGCTCGCGGATATTGAGGGAAAGAAAGACTGAAGGCATGAAACTCACCGGAGCTTACAACATTGTTTGGGACGGCGAGAGGCTTGCAGAGGGGAGGTAAAGAATGCAAGGTAAGGGCCTTTGTCCTAGATCTCTGGTGCACCTCTCATGTCAACAAGCGCATGCATTGTGTATTTTGGTTGTCATGCATAAACCATTTAACACAGTATTGAAGAATATTATTTATTTTACCCGTGCACAAGATAGGCCTATATGTAATAACTTAATAAAATTCCGTGCCGCATTCTGTCTATTAATCCACTTTGGATAAAACCAGCATTAGACTTGGATTTAGGGTCTTTGAGGATTTCCTGTGGTAAACATTCGATTTGAACACTTTCATTAAATTAAATATTAAGCCTAGCTGTTGTAATAGATAGTTCAGGTTATATATAAAATGGTTTCATAATGTAGGCTATTTCATCCACCATACAAAGGGTTTGCTAGTCAACCTGAATGTCACTTGTCAACTTTGTCAAAATGAAAATTTTAAACAGTAGCATGTGACTAATGGACTGGCAGCAGCAGAAGGTGCCTAATTCTTGGAAATGAGGGTAAGAACCAAGATTTGTCAGTCACGCAAGGTAACCAGTTTATAATCTATTGATTTATCCTGCCAGCAGCTGAATCCTAAATAGAAAATGGGCTTAGTGTATCAACTTGCTTGAAGTGATTTTGGGAAGAACTCATATGCTTTGTGTATTCAATTAAATAATGTTATAATTCAGTTCTCACAGTATTTAACCCTAATATGTAGAAATCTCATGGCACCTCAAGTAGCCTATCCATTTGGCTTGTGTCTTGGTGAAAAGCTAATTAATTAAATCACAAACATTAATGAATTATTTTAAAATAAAAAACAAAGAAAATTAAACACTAAAAAATATTAAATATTTTTTTTTGTTTACCTGCGTGTCATTAGGCTAACTGACACCAGAGACCCCACAAACATGCAGTGTGTTGTTCATTTAGTTAAATATTAACTTAAAATCAAACGGGGTAGCCTAGCCTACTTCAAATAAATATTTCAGGTCAAATATCGTTGGCCTATTTCGAGAGAGAAGCAGAAATTTATTTGCCAGGTTTTCTGTGATTTTTCTGAAGAAGTAAATACCGTAAATTTGTCTAGTCGGGAAAATCAAAATGGAAAAACAAGAAAGGAAATGCGCTTTCAGGGCGGTGGAAAATCGCAGGGCTCCAGACTGCGACCAAATGCAACCTTTGTTTTCCTGCAGGTGCGACTAAATTTGGTTAGAGGTCTGCACGTTGAACAACTGATAAGAGCTGCCATTTCCGTTCATCAAAACATGAAACGGCAAACGAAACGAAAAGCGGAACGAAACTGCGCTTCTCATTTGAACTGGTGCCACGGTCCGTTTATCAGCTCGGACCAATAATACAAGACAGCTCAGCGCGAGCTCAGAGAACACTCGCGCGCCGATCTCGCTCGACCACACAACCACTCACAGCGCTGGGAGATCCGGTGAGAAAGCGTTTGAATTCGCCGCCGTATTAATAACATTGCTGAAAAATATAATGAGAAGCTATCAAATCACTACTCCGGCAAAGAATTCTGTTATAAACCACAGATATCAGATCAAACAGCGCTGACATGGAAACCAAGAGAAACATGTGCCATGAACGAGCAAGTTATAGAAAGCTTTACAATCCACAACATTCACTATGGATTTAATGTTGTAATGCTAACTGTAACCATGGTATTGTGGCAGAAATAGTAGATTGTTTTTACATTATTCATCTCGGGTTTCGTACAACCTTTTGAGAGTGAAATTCAAGCCATTTACAATGCCTTTCAAGTGCTTTAAACTTTTTCCAACACTTCAAATCTCTAAATAAAAATCTTTTTAATGTGAAGATTTGTAAAACTAAAAATGTAAAGATGATAGATGAAGTAAAACTAACACTTTGTGGAAAACAAACACTTTTATTTAAAAAACAAAACAAAACAAAAAAAAACATGAAATTACCACTATAACCAGTAGATGGCGGCAGAGTCCCTTATTGACTTGTTAGCCATTTCCACTCCCTAATAAATGGAAAAGTAGGAAAAGTCTTTTTGTATTTTACACAGAAAGCAAGTAAAGAGCGCTCCTTTTATAATCCCTTATTCAGTATGATTATATCTATAGTGCAACAATGGTATATTTAATAAGTATATACTATAATATTGAAATTAAATATAAAATTAGTTTTTTTTGCATGTTACTGTTGTTAATAAAAGTTAGTTTGATCTGCATCTCAATTCAAGCTGTTAAAGCTGTTAAATTTCCAATAAATAAACATGTAATATTAATAGTAACTGCACTTATTAATGCAAAACCATAGAAATATGATTAAATTACATTTATGATTAAAAATCCCCCCAACACCACCAAATCAGGTACTGGTGCCACCATCTTAGTGGTACCAGAGCTACTGCTCTCAAATGTTAGTCTGGAGCCCTTGAATGTAATAATTGTAATTATTAAATAATATAATAGAATTTTTGTCATTTCTTAATGCAAATTAGTAGTATATTAGGATCTTTGAAATCTCTGAAAATGAATGCAATCAAATTAATGTCACCAATATTTGTATTCTAGCCTTGCAGTGACCAGTGTGGTGAGGATCCCTGAGTGGTCACCATGAAAGGAGGAAATTCAAAGTGTGCTTTCTCCCTGGGCTTCCTGGTGGGCAGCTGTACATTGTACGTGTTCTTGAGACAGGTATGGTTTGAGGAGAGCTTCAGCTGGCAGCATGACGGCAAAAGCAACCTTTCTCCACTGGAGCCAGAGCAGAACACCCCCAACCTTACCTGGAGAGTGGAAGGATCTGCCCTGATCAACCTCAAGCATCCTCACCAGCCAGGTGCTGCAGCGCCCTCTAGTGCATCATTTAGGAATGAGCGCTACATGATATGAAATATTGCAACTTAAAGGGATAAATTCTGTCATCATTTACTCACCCTCAAGTTGTTCCAAACCTGGAAGGATAGGAAGATATTTTGAAGAAAGTTTGTAGCCAGGCCGCTATGGGGAAACATTGACTTTCATTGCAGGAAAAAATAAATAATACTATGGAAGTCAATAGTGCCCCAGAACTATTCAGTTTCCCACATTCTTCAAAATATCTTCCTTTGTGTTCAACAGAACAAAGAAATATATACAGGTTTGGAACAACCTGAGGGTGAGTAAATGATGACATAATTTAAATATTTGGGTGAACTATCCCTTTAATAACTGGTTAAAGCTTTCACTTTCTAAACACTTCATTAAGATTTCAATTAGAAGATGTTGCATGAAAGTGTATTTTGTAGCCACAGTAATATGTTCAAAGTGTATGTTCAATTAATTTTCAGTCTTAGACTTATGCATTAGCATTACGCAAAGGTTTCTCAGTTAAAATATTTCTCAGTTACTGATGCCATTGGTCTAATTTAATCTCATTATGTCTGCCGGCTCTGCCCCCATGTAAAATAAAATCGCTTTAATTAGACTACTGATTAGTTATTGTACATAATATTTAACATATTTATCAAAAGGACTATTCTTTTATATATGTGTAAGACATTTTTAATTAGGGGAGAATTATAGAGTACACCTTTAAAATACAACTCTCAGTTCAGTTATAAAGAAGTCTCTAATGAACAAAATGGTTTGTATTAAATTGCAACATAACTATAGAATTTGCTTTAAATACACAGGAGAGGACAGTCACATTGCAGACGAGCTGTTTAAGAAAGTGCGTATCCTGTGCTGGGTGATGACAGGGCCTAGTAATCTACAGTCAAAGGCTCGGCATGTGAAGGCCACATGGAGTCGTCACTGTAACGTAGTTCTGTTCATGAGCTCTGAAGAAGATCGCAGCTTCCCCACAGTGGGCCTTGGCACAGGAGAAGGCCGTGACCAGCTGTACTGGAAGACTATCCGTGCCTTCCACTACGCTCTGAAGAACCACGTCGATGAGGCAGACTGGTTCCTCAAAGCAGACGATGACACGTTCGTCGTTGTGGACAACTTGCGCTGGATCCTGTCAAACTACACGGCAGAGCAGCCCATATACTTTGGCAAGAGGTTCAAGCCGTACGCCAAGCAGGGCTATATGAGCGGTGGTGCAGGTTATGTTCTCAGCAAAGAGGCCCTAAAAAGGTTTGTGGAGGGTTTTAACACTAAAGTGTGCACTCATACAACCCCAGTGGAGGATCTAGCGATGGGTCAGTGCCTGGAGAAAATGGGGGTGGTAGCAGGAGACTCCAGGGACACACTGCACCGGGAAACCTTCCATCCTTTCATTCCTGAACACCATCTTACCGGAAAGTTCTCCAAGACTTTCTGGTACTGGAATTACTGCTTCTACCCAATTGTAGAAGTAAGTCACACACTTTTTTTTTTTTTTAACACTTATACTAGCGTTCAAACATTTGGGGTCGGTAAGATTTAAGAAGAAGTAAGTCTGTTATGTTCACCAAGCTGCATTTGGTTGAGTAAAACAGCTAAAACAGTAATATTTTGAAATTTTATTCCAATTCAAAATAGATGATTTCTATTTTAATATATTTTAAAATGTCATTTATTTCTGTAATGCAAAGCTGAATTTTCAGCATCATTACTCCAGTCTTCAGTGTCACATGATCCTTCAGAAATCATTCTAATATGCTGATTAGGTAATCACGAAACATTTCTTCTTATTATTAATGTTCAAAGCAGTTGTGCTGCTTAAAGTTTAAGATCACTCAAAAATGAAAATTCTGTCATCATTTACTCACCCTCATGTCATTCCAAACCCGTAAGACTTACGTTCATCTTCGGAACACAGATGAATATCTTTTTGATGAAATCTGAGTGATTTTTGTCTCTCCATAGACAGCTAAGCAACTGAAACTTTGACGCTTCAAAGAGATCATTAAATGAATCCATATGAATTGAGCGGTTTAGTGCAAATTTTCTGAAGAGACTCAAGGCTTTTATTGACATATAAACATTGATCAGCAAACATAAACAGAAGCTCAACCGAACCCGCTTGACACGGGAGAGCAAACCTCATTGGTTCTTGCGGAAGCTCAAACGTGCTGCATAACACGAAATTTAAGCCCATTGGTTCTCGCACGTCAAGCAAACATTCTCGAGCTTCCGTTGATCACCACTAATGTGTGAGCCGATGAATGTGATTAAAAGCCTAAATTCAGTCTGTTCGTTTGAAATAGAAATCTTTTTTAACATTATGAGTGTATTTGCTGTCATTTTTTGTCAATTTAATGCATCCTTACTGAATTCAAATATTAATTTATAAAAAAATAAAAAAAACTATCTGTGTCCCCATTCTTCTGAATGGTAGTGTAAGATAAAATATGTACTCATTGTCATTTTTGCCAAGATATTTTTAAGTGAGTGCGTGACGTTAAGGCCAAGTATGGTAACTCATACTCATCCTCTGCATTTAACCCATCCAATTTAGTGCACACACTTAGGTCAACACACACACACACACTGCAAACCGTTGACACACACACGCACAAACACACACACACAGCATACACACACACACAGAGCAGTGGGCAGCCATTTGCTGCTGCGCCCGGTGAGCAATTGGGGGTTAGGTGCCTTGCTCAAGGGCACCTCAGTCGTGGGTATTGAGGGTGGAAGAGAGCGCTGTTCATTCACTCACCCACCTACATTTTTCCTGCCGGTATTGAGAATCGATCTGGGTTACAAGTCTGACTCTCTAACCTTTAGTCCCCGACTGCCCCAACAAAAGGTCCTACTAATGTCCTTCGTGCCCTTCGTGACTCTTCTCTACATTCCACAGCTTCCGTTTCCCACACATAGCAAGCTAATTAGTTAGTACTTTGCTTTTTACAGAAGTTAAACTTATTTTTTGAAAAGCTTTTAGAACTTGAGTACCATCTGTGCCTGAGAGAAGAAAACACTTAAAGTGTCAAAAGGAATTTTCCATTCAAGATGTAGTATTTTGAGAATGAATAAAAATCAACAACATTGTTTGAGAAATATACATTGAAAATGAAATTACCTCATTTTAGCCCTTTCATTTTTTTTAAATGCCACACTGAACAAGTCCTTCAGGTGATTGCAAGTGAAATCAACAATGGATAGGTTTGATGGGGACCGTATTTGTCGATAGTTTTTTTTCATGTACGTGATGATGTGATTCGTGACTAGACAGCTAATGACTAACAATAGAAAAAACAAGAAATAAACACAATTTTGTCTCGTCATGGTTATCAAAATGGCAAAACGGTATACTTAAACTTAACACAAAAATAGCAAGTATTTTTCTCTCTCAATATTAACACATTGTTTATATCTTATAGCTGTATTTTAATGTTTACAGATTGGCCCCATTGACTTCTATTGAAAGTGCCACTCTGTTACCCAGATTTTTGCTTTTTTTGTTTGTTTGTTTTTTAAAGAAAAGGAGGGACACGTCTAAATGAATTTTTGTGGTATTTAAACATTATGACTGAGCTTAACTTGTAATGATCCAGAATATTAATTTAATGTAACCTATCTGTGACCACATGGAAATGTGACAGCATCTCTTATGTCTGTTTTTCCCCTTCAGGGCCCACAGTGCTGCTCTGACCTAGCAGTGTCTTTCCACTACGTAGACCCTGTGCTAATGTACACGCTTGAGTACTACACTTACCGTCTGAGACCCTATGGCTACCTACACCGCTACCAGCCGCCAGTGCCTGCTGTACTACCTTTGGCTTCCCAAACTGTGAAACCCACCACAGAAGCTCAGAGATTTGATGAACGTTTTAAAGAAAAGTCAGTTTCATCTTATACCATGAATCCCAAAGCTGAGAACACAAAGACTACTGAAACAAGTCACAAAGTCACAAGAAACATATCGGACAGAAGCACAGCATGATTGTGAATAATACTGCAGAAAATATTGCGTTATGTAAATCTAACATCTAGCATTATTTCAACAATGAGACAAAAATTAAGAGCCAAATTTCATACAAGTAAACAATTCTTTGGAGTTTCTTTAGAATATCTTTACTTGGGAAGTTCAGTTGGCCTTTTTGGTGTGATCTTGTCTGTGACTATGACATTAATAAACTGTCACCTTAAGGTACAATGCAATGGTTAGGATATACTGTGTTTGATGATCTACTGATATCCAAAGCACTAACATTCACTTGAAGTATTTAACAGTTGTTAAGTATTAGGCTTGCTTCTGGGACACAATTATGTTTTCTTTTTATGTTCAATTAAGTTATAACACATATAGGTTTGGTATACATAATTTTATATGCAGTGGCATGCAGTTGGCAATGAGAAAGCATCAGTGTTTTGCAAATGTAGCAAATTATTGCTGTGTAAAATTTTTGTTTGGTTGAAGTCATTACATTTTATGCGCTATTCATCGTTTAAGTAATAAAACATTGTGAGATCAGATAGATAGTATTTTTATTTACAAAAATCATGTTTTATACATTAAACAGCAAAAAATAACTTAAAATAAATTGAAAGGCATGGGATGTAAGTGGAGATTTAAATTCGATAATTTATAATGATAAATGTATCATTTGCAGTACAATGAAACAAATCACACCATAGAAAATCATGTTTATTTGATTCATTTTATATAAATATTTTATTTTGCTCTATCACTTTTGTAAAATAAATGATTTTGCTTCAAAGAAATGTCTTGAAAATAAGCTGTCATGACAGGGTGGTACAGACGATTAACTGGATATGAAATAATTCATTTGCCTATAACCCACGACGAAACCTGCAACAAATTGAAAAAAATATATATTTTTTTCATAGCAGAGAATTTATATTTACAAGAAAAGGCATAACAGACATGCTATATAAGAACAAATGCTGTGGTGTTAGGAAGAGACATGTTGTAATATCTTCAGAAAGCCTGCAAGTGGCAGAACAGCCTCACTGAATTACTAACCTCAGTTTGCATTTGTTGAAGAAGATGCCTCCTCCGCTTGTTTCTGGATACCCTTTCCTCAATGGACGCCCCGTTTCTGTCAACACAAATACAGTAAGTCTGAGAGGCTTGATAGACTGATGAATTTCTTACAGCGTCAACGATCATATTTGGCTACTTCGTCGTATGTCGGCTGTTTAACCCACGCCACGCGGTACATAAACACTCAAAACTATTGGATTCATCAGAATCAGATTAAAATCGAAGTCCTTATGATCAATAAGTTCAAACAATATACTAATAAGAGTCATTTGTTCATTAACCAATTTACACTTCTCGCAGTGTATGTTTTTGATTCCTCAAAAATAAAATTCCTTTTCATTTCGAAAAGGAATTCGTTGAAAGTAGACACACACACACACACACAAACACCGCCACTGATTGCAGCGGCAACGCACACTCAGCATTTCAATGACAATTATTTAACAAACGAACGAAATCAATACTCTAACTGGAGATGTTTCTTATTTGGTACATCCGTGCCGCCAGATGTGTCAAAAAGTGGTGGGGACAATATCGACCCCAGGCAAAAAGTGTTGTCCCACCCGCAAATTATGCTTGTCTCAAGCTGTTTCTCACAAACATAAGTGAATTTAAGAGAAAGGCTGTTACCAGGGTCAGCGCCTCGTCGACCCATGAGTCCAACAAAGATATCGTGCATTTCCCCTGAAAGACAACATATGTTTAGTTTTCTTAGATTGTTTTTAAACTAGCCTACATTATAAAAGCACAAAAGGAAGACAAAAATGTCTTACTTTTACGTTGGGGTGGTAAATCATCCGTGTCTGGAAAATAATAAGATTCGTATAAACATTAGCTTGTCTCAAAGAATAATAAATTAAAGACAAACTGCTAGAATAATACAACAAAGAAAATATCTGTTCACTCACCGGCGTTTCTGCGCCCCATTAATCCGACAAAACTGTCATAATCTATGTCATTATACCTCTTCAGCAAGTTATGAGCCGACAGCCGAAAACTTGGACTCTCCTGTGCATAAAATTACAGTTTTATTTTAAAACTCAGCAAAACTATATATTTATAGTCATTATATGATCACTATCTGCCACTTACGTTTGAATCTGATTTTTGAGATTCTGACTGCTGACAGCTCGATTCACTCCATCGGGTTTCCAGCACCAAAACCAAGAACAGTAAAACTAGTCCACGGTACATCTTTACAGATCAGTCTGAGGAGAAAATATTACAGGATGCTACATTTCATAGCGTCCTTTTCATTGTTAAACTCAGTAACATTTACATCAAAAATTAAAACACAAAGTTTCCCCTCTCCAATCTCAATTGCAGCCATTCTTGATTGCTTTGTTTAATCTCTTAACATTCAGTAGCCTATAACTTACCACTAAAACCATCAGGAGTGAAAAGCTTTGTTAAATAGATTTTTTAACAAATAAGAATAAAAAACTTAAACAATAATGTAAAATTGTAGTTTGAAATAGGTAACATAAAGAACATTTTACATGTATTGTACTTACCTGAGCTGAGGATAATGGTCTGTGGAAACAGCTGAGGACAGTGTCTGGTCGAGGAGTTAAATCCTTTTGTGGTGGACTATCAGACAAGAGACACAGATACAGGGATTCTCTCCTGTCTGATTGTTAAATGATAGCAACATGTGCGTAAGTCCAATCAGATGTCGCAGTGTAGGTGTGGTTTAAGGATTTTGTAGTCTGCATCAGCAATGACCATGCAATTGAGATCCTGACATCAGAGGCGTGAGACATTCCTTAAAAGGACAAACCATAGCCCCTTTTGTCAAAGCCCTACCATCAATTACTCAGATTTGAATTCTTGCAATTTTAATCTCATATCTGTAACTTTGCCAGTTTTTTTTCCGTTCAAGGTTACTGAGTACCTTCCTTGAAGGCAACCGCGTCTCCCCGCACGTGTGGGCCATACTCAAGCATTTGCGTGAGAGCACATCTAAATGTCATGTTTGTTGACTCATTAAGATTATGCTGATATCTATCCAAATGCTACTTTTCTCTGCTAAGTAGGGCCTTATTGTCGTATTTTCCTCCTGACTGCCTAATTGGTGTTGTCACTGGCGGGAATGTAATCTCTCAAGGAAGCAATTACACAGATGGAGCGGTGGATGATGAGAACGGTGTCTCACGGACTCAGTGGACATCTTGAGGGGGCATCTAACTGGCCTGGCGACATGCAGGGTTGATTAGTGGGAACATCCATTAGTTGCTGCCCACACTCAGTATGCAGCATGCAAAGGGCAGCTGTGCTTTGAAGTTCCTTTTGGAGATCTGATTTGATCAGTTCATCAACAGAAACCAATGATAGCAACAGCTCAGGCAGGCAGCACTAACCCACTTCCACATCAACATAATAAATCCTATGAGACTCCGACACATTCGTCAGTGTCATTATAATAGCTTTCGCAATCGTCATCTCTGACGTTATCTAAATGAAAACTTTGGCATCTTGACCTTGTTGAGTGTGGAGAATGTACACCATTAAACTGGATTGACAATACCTTTTAAATCCCAATTTAAAATACACATTTAACTTGACATTCAAACTTTGAATATTACATTGAATATAACAAAGCAGAATTAAAATGAATTAAAATGAAGAGTAATTCATGGAAAATATATATATAAATGTGTGTGTCCAATTAGAATATTCTACCTATATTTTCCTCTGGTCAGGGGGATTTACACAAGTTCTTGCTCTAGAAACGCCAAGGTCATTGGTTCAATTCCGAGGGAATACATGAATTGAACATAAATGTATAGCTTGAATGCAATGTAATTTGCTTTGGATAAAAGCATATTCCAAATGCATAAATATAATATATAAATATAAAAACCTTGAGAACCTTGATTCTGCCTTGAGAATGAAAATCAAAGACTGGACTATTAATTTTGTTCTTAATTTTGTACTTTTGTCTTTAAACAATGTCTAAGGACAGTTACATTATGCAACAGATGCTTTTATCCAAATCGACTTACAAGAGAAGAACAAAAGCAATTTGTCAATGAGCCAACAGTATTCATAATATACAATGCCAGGTTTATTTGAGATCTAGATTAGGAAGCACACTAGAGAAATTTAACTAGATTAGAGATACAGGAGAAATACAGAGAAGAAAAGTTTTTTTTGTGTGTGTGTGTGTGTGTGTGTGTGTGTGTGTGTGTGTGTGTGTGTGTGTGTGTAAGTGCATTGGTTTAAAGGGTGTGGTTGGCATTAGAGAAGAACAGAAAAAAACCTTGCTCTCTGCCACTTTGCTCTCTGTATTAAATGAGACATGAAAATGCATAATATTTTTCTAGTGTTGATAGGGGAGAGTAAATATCTGGATGCAAATTACTTTACAAATAGTGGGAATATTATAAATGATAGTCAAGAGCAACGGTTGACTGGGAGTCCTACAAAGAAAACAGTAAAGACTTTAAGGCAAAAATATGTTGGGAATAATGTTCTAAATATAAATAATGTTTACTGTCCACATTTTTAAATTCCACATTCTGTTTGTGCTTGCTTGAAGCTCATAAAGCATTTCAACAAACAATGGAGCCAGTACGCTTCCCACAGCAGGCCAGTTATTTCTCACTGCAAGGGAATACGCTGTACCTCTACTAAGCAAACCATGTGTGTTTCATAATGTTTTTGATGCAGATGTTTGGACTTCATTGCTGGCTGTGTTGATCCACAGGAGACAGTCACTCCCAATGTTCTATGCAGACCGAACTATGACTTGCAGGGACATGTCGTCTACAACAAAGGGCAGGTCGGAGTTCCAAATGGCTGGTTTTCCCAAAGGTTAGCGGATTAGCATTCTAATGTTTTAGTAATTGAGTCCCAACCCATATATGTCTCTTCCTGCTCTGCATGGATCTCGCAGATTAAGGATATGGGGATGGATGGGAGACAGATCTAACAGCAGTAGGGGAAGAAAAAGTAATTAATTGCATTCTTCCATAATTAATGACTTCTTTCCCTTAATCACAGAGACACATCCTGAGTATCAATGAGAACACCATAGGGCTGTTCATTTGGAGCATGCTAGGGTGGAGGGCCCCTGCCGCTGAGAGGATGACGACAGGAAGAGGATGGCTTAGTGGTAAACTCGTGACAAAGTTGCTATCAGCATTAGATATCATTTAGTGCACTCAAAACGTGAGAGGGGGCCATATACTGCTGCCAAGGAAGAGTCAGCTGCAATTATCTCTGGTTGTATATCTAAAGTATATGTTTACCGAAGGATGCGCACGAGAAAATGTGAATCAGTGCAGACAAAATCAGTCCTGATGTTCACGTTTCTGTTGATTTCCTGCGAGATAGGACTGCTTTTTTTGCTTAATGTGAAATGGAGCAGTTGCATTTTGTGGCAGCTGGTGTTTGAAAATTATCTTATCTGTACCTGCTAATGTCATGAGCCCTTCACACTTTTTGTTCAGTATGAGATGTTTGTTTTAACTCAAAGTAATGGCTCACAGTGAGTGAAGTTTGTATTACTAAGAAATCAGGTGACCACAAGAGTTTATTCCCTATTCTGCACCTAGAAATATCTTTCTCAGGGTCACACTCTTTTCAAAAGGTCTGGTTTTTCTGTTTGTTCACTGTGAAGGGTTTTGAATAACTTCCAGACACTTTCTTGTGCAATTGTGTCCATGACATTGTGTTTGTCCGTGCATGGAGAAGGAAGTAAATTAGATTTGACACATGATGGAATAGTGACTGACAAGTCAGATTTTTTACTGGTCGCAGCCATGCTCAGGAACAGCAGGGTGTTGGCAACGGCTTTGTGCAGACTGGGGACAAATACAGCTAGAAAGATCCATAGGATGTCAAGTTGAGACCAGAAGGGTGACTGATCACTATTGTGCAAATATGAAATATAATGATTAGATTAGAAGTCATTCAATTTTTATGCTGTAGTTAAAGGGTAACTAAACCCTAAACCAACTTTTTTTAGTTAATGATCTGTAAGAATGGGGCTTTATTAGTGCTGTTCATTGATTCGAGTAACTTTTTTGACATTTGCGTATAAAGTGTTTTAATTCTACAATATATGGTGTAAAACTGTCTGAGTCCTGCCCTCTTCAGGTTGAACGGTGGCTACTGCAGTTGAATTTTCCTATTGGATGTTTGCGGTGGCAGGTGACGTAAGCGGTGGCAGGTGACGTAGGCAGGTTCCAGCTCACCACGCCCTCCCTTGGTACGAGCTCATCGACCACGCCCTCCTTGGTATGAGCTACCACGCATAGTATTGCATCAGTTAGGATAGCTTCAAGTTAGCGTAGATTTATCTGTATTTAGTACAGTGGTCCGTGGACTGCATAGCTTTCCAGCAGACTTGGGAATTAGGCGCCAGTGGAGCTCAAGTATGGAACCTGAATTTTATGCGGGATTGCTTCTGCAACGCATATATCTATGAACACAATAGAGGTGGAAATGGGCTTCTGCACACAGCTCGCGCTGAAAAGCGACACAGTGCAAAACGCTGCTCCTCCTGCATGGACTCCACCACCGCAGGTCCGCAGCGGCGTCTTGATGTGAGTGATCATATATATCAGGGGTGTCAAACTCAGTTCCTGGAGGGCCACAGCCCTGCAGAGTTTAGCTTCAACCCTAATTAAACACACCTGATCAGCTAATCAAGTCCTTCAGGCTTAATTGAAAACTGCAGGTGTGTGTGTGCTGAAGCAGGGTTGGAACAAAACTCTGTAGGGCTGTGGCCCTCCAGGAACTGAGTTTGACACCTGTGATATATATAATCACAGTTTATGGTTAGGCTAAAGTTAATCCTCTGGGGACGACAAACGCGCTGGCGCATTTTGCTGGATTTTTTCACATGGCGGCAAAATATGAATATGCCTACAGAGAGCGCTAATGGTCAATAACGCTATTGATCAACTCGATAAAACTCATCAGATGCATGTACTTTACGTCGTCTTGCGACCCTGTGAGTCACTCTCCATTTTAGAGTCGGAGAGCAGCTGTCAATTAATCCGTCACTGCGGGTCTCAGGCTCCTCCCATCTCAAATCAAGCTGTTCGATATTGTGACGTCACAAAATCGACGCCCCTCCCACGACGGTTGATTGACAGGAGCGTTTCAACACAGACCCGCCCTCGTGAGCGAGCTGTCAATCATAGCCCGCGCCGACCAGCGCGTTCAGTGTTGATAGCTGGAGCACTGAGTAGAATGGCGTTTAAGCGATTGTGGTGTTCTGTTCTTCGGTGCAATAACGAACACAGCAGTCATGTTGATGTTCCTAAATCCGTACAGCTGAAGACGCAGTGGCTGAGTTTGTTTTCGATTTTTTTTTATTTTATTTTTTTTACGATCAACGTCAATGCTTTCATGTTTGCGCGAATCATTTCACACACCAGACTGCTTTACAAACGAGGGTCAGTAAAAAGCTGGTTATTTGCTAAGAAGCTGCTCCTGAAAAAAGGATCAGTACCAACTATTCATGTTCCTGCTGCACCTCCATAAGAACTGAAGTGAAACGTTTTATTGACCTTATATTAATCTTTATATTAATCTTTGCAAATCGCTTGCACGTTTTCACGATGAATGCAGCTATTTTTACACTCAGGGTACATTACAGCATGTTTTCTATGTATGACGTTCTCAATATAATTCATAATCCCATGTTTATAATGAACAACGCGTTATGGTTATTGTGTTATTGTGTTACAAACGGTGTACGCACAGAACAGAGGGGCGGGGTGAGCAAAGCGCATTATCATTTAAAGACACAGGAGAATCATCCTTTGAACGGCGTGCTGAAAACAGAGCTGTTTTTGACCAGGTAAAATTAGTGTTTTCTTACAATACTAATGAGAATTTTTAATTAAAGTTTATTACAAACTTTTAATTTAGACCCTAAAGAATCATATTAGCTTGTACAAAAATGACATTATATGACCCCTTTAATGTAATGTGGATCAGATTTATGATTGCTGATACGGCTACAAATTGCACAGTAGGGCAAAATGTACTTGACACTTTTAAGGGATACTCCCCTTTTTTTGGAAATAGGCTCATTTTACAACTCCCCCAGAGTTAAACAGTTGAGTTTTACCGTTTTCGAATCCATTCAGCCAAACTTCGGGTCTGGCGGTACCACTTTTAGCATAGCTTAGCATAGATCATTGAATCGGACAAGACCATTAGCATCTCTCTCAAAAAAATGACTAAAGAGTTTCGATATTTTTCCTATTTAAAACTTGACTCTTCTGTAGTTACATCGTGTACTAAGACCGACGGAAAATGAAAAGTTGCGATTTTCTGGGCTGATATGGCTAGGAACTATACTCTCATTCCTGCGTAATAATCAAGAAACTTTGCTGCCGTACCATGAGTCCAGCAGGCGTAATGATATGACGCAGCGCCTGAAAATGTCCCCAGCTTGGTAACTTCCAACGTGACCGGGACTAAGTTTGTGTAGTTTCAGCCGGCAAATTAGGTAAGTTAGTTAGTGGATTTTCAGTATCCCTTTAAGACAGGGGTCTCCAACCTTTTTTCATTTGAGAGCTACTTTTTAAAAATGAAAGTGGCCGAGAGCTACTCATGTAATACCATAACTTAAATATCTTAAACAATGTCTCATAACTCTCATATTAACAACTATCCAAACTGTTTTAGACCTAAAATAGTTTTTGTAGGCCTATATATGTCACCCTTAAATGTCAGAGAAAAGAACAGATTTAGAGATTTAAAAAAATTATAGAAAATTTTACTTTGCATATTATAGGCTACTGTAAAAACACATAATTATAGTTGATTTTATAGTGCATGATAACTAGATATGAAATGGCATGAAAATTTAATTTCATGATTATAGTGACCAAAATGATCACGGTTATCACAGAATCCTGTTCAAAAAGTTCTAATACTACACAATAAAATCAATTCACCAAGTTTTATGTCGAAAACCAGCAAATAACAAATAAACTTAGCATCATTATGCACTTTTTGTTTAAATAAACATTAAAATAATAACATAAAAAATGATGGCCAGATTTTAAAGGAGTGTCTTGCAACATGTTATCTACTAACATGTACAAGTTCAAATAAAGTTTTGACTAAAAAGTTTTTATAAAAAGATAAACCTCGCATATTTCAGCCTTTAAATCAGTTTTATAAAAAGAATGAGTCAAAAAAGATAAATTACTGACATTTACAATGCACATTAGCTTATCTTTTATTATTAATAGTCAAATTTGGTCCGATTTTCCCGTGGCGTCTGTCGTTGCTATGCAACCATGCTCTGCGCTCTCCACAACGACAAAGAAGTTTTAATAGCCAATGGATTTCCACCGCTGAAAAAATATTTATTTACGGAGAAGAAAAAAAACACCCGTAGTGTTTGGGTGCACTCCCATCCTTCATGTTGACTCGCTGCGCCTGGAAAAAATTTGCTTGTCGCTTCAGTTATTTGAAATAACAAACTTGAACGTGCAAAAGACGTGATATGTGAACGGCCCTTGGCGAGCTACCTCCAATCAGGCCACGAGCTACTGGTTGGAGACCCCTGCTTTAAGAAATACAAATGACCTTACTGGAGGTATCTAGAGCAGGAATTTTCAAACTTTTTTGAAAAGGGTAAAAAACTAACTAAACTAATAAAAATAATTTGATTTAATTGTATTGTCTTTATAATATCATTCTCAATATTTTTCTTTTACAGTATAAATGGTTTTATACATAAACCTGCTTTTATATTCTACAATGAGGGTATCTCATTTTTCATCATTATATTCATCATATTTGTGGGTCCTTGGCATAACGTTTGAAAACTCTTGATCTAGATGATGCTACGAGCTGTAAACATCCCTTATGCCAGCACTGTTCCTTCGATCGCCTCCCTGCAGCCAGGCATCCAACTGAAGCGGGCATAAGAGATGTGCGGCGCAAGAATGAACAGGGTCTGCAGCATGTAATGAAGCATACCTAAAGTTAATGCCACCTCACCAACTGCTGTTAAATGCCAAGCATGACTCTTGTTCTCTTTCCCTGTGTACGCACAGTGGTGTCCTTGGAGTGGAGTCTTGCGTAATTTCTTAAAAATTTATTCAAAGGAATTTAAGCAATTGAAACTTTTTTTGTGGTTGTTCCATACTGAAAAATCCAGCATTGCTGGTTATCAGCATAAGTTATGATTTGCATGCTAAGACCAGAAACGGATGCTGGTTGCTGGTCCTCAGCATGGGAAGTGGGAGTGCTGGTGGACCAGCCACACTTGTTCAGTTTAGCTTGAGAACAGCATGAGTATGCTGCTGGTCCACTAGGTATAGACCAGCATAAACCAACCTGGACCAACATGGAATTCATGCTGGATTTTTCAGCAGGCTTGCCTGACATTGCACAATAAAATGCTGTTGAATCTGCACTGCAGCTAAATCTGTTTAAGACCATTTAAGTGGTCTGAATCAACTGCAGCCTCCATAAAAAATATATATATAAAAAAATGAGTGAATAAAGCAACATTATGACCTCCACGTATATGTTCAGGTCAGGCTGTTGTTCCTTACCTCTGCTGTGTTGGCAGGGGTTGCGGAAGGCCACGAAACCCCTATATCTGCAACTTTGTATTAGACTCTAATTTGTTTCTATTGAAGCATTAGAATGGAGTTGAGCTCAAGGACAGAATGACACTTATGCTGTCCACTACCTCACAGATTTGTGCTAGCTTTTATGGACAGAGGCGGAAAAGCAGCAAAGTAGCGCATTTCAGAAAGAGGACAGCAGATGCAGGGGAGTATCGCAGAAAGCTGATAAAACTCAAGAGCTATTAAAAGCCAGGCCGGAGCTTAGGGGAGCTAAATGTGAAGACAGGCTTCGACGGGGCATCCAAGGGTTGATAGCCAATGAGGCATTGGGGGTGGCTGCGTGTGTAAGGGACGTGTCTCACAGTGGGGTGAGCTCAATGTAGCTCAGAGTCCCCCGCTGCTCGTGTCACCCAGAGGCGACACAACAGAGCCATAAATAAAACGGACAAGAGGAAGCCCAGTCCTTCCCGCATTACTCTAATTTGATTGATTAGCTGGAATAACTTATGAGACTTAGTCATATTCCCTTTTGAGCTGCTTCTACAGGACCTGCTACAGAGGTCTTCGGGTGTAAACTGTGATCTCACTTCTTTCTTTTTTTTACCCTGGCTTTCAAGATTTTATGGTCATCTAAATGTTAATTTAAGTCTGATTGCGTCCTCTTATCAAAAGAGTTGAATGTTCTGCACTTAGAGACATTTAGGGTTGTTAGGCAGCATGTCGTGTCCTTAAGGCACATCTCCCATCTGTTGCATACATATCTCCTCATCAGCGGTTTGTCACAGTGTTTCACTGAACAAAATATTCAGTCTTTGCGCATAAGTGGAAATGCAATCATGTGTTTTCATTTGACCATCAAAATGCTGATACTATATTGTCAGTTCATTCTGTCACAAAGAACTATATCGTGATGAGCAGAGTTTATGAGTTCACTCTGTTCTAGCTGTACTTTTCCATGCTTATTTTTTATTGTTGTGCTGTCCCTTTGATCTTGTATAATCTTTAATCAACCACTTAATATTACAGGATTACCTCGATTCTTTCACCAGAATATTGACCAAATCAGTTCTCGGTGTAATGCAAAAAGTGCAAAAAAAAACTTTAACTGATTACAAAGCAAATATATAGGAACTTGAACTTTGAGTATCTTCTGAGAAAATTAGTATTAACTCAAAAGATATTTAAGGATTGGCTCATAATTAATAACAATAATAACAATATTTAGCTTTCAGGTACTTTTTCAGGTTTTGCCGATGTTCTTTGAAACTTGATTTATTATGTTGTGCATTGTGTTGTCAGGATTTTACTTGATAATTACAAAAAAGTTTTTGTAATGGTAAGCTGGTGATTATTGTGGTGTAGGCTCGCGCTCGATCGGCCCAAAGTTCGGCATCCGACCAGCGTGGAAGGTCTCTACGTGTTACTGTCTTTTCTCGAGGCAAAGTATTTTTTTATTAAATCCAATACATTTGAATATGTATTTTCTCGTTATTTCATCTGACTCCATAAATGAAAAGGTTTTAATGATATCTGTGCAACATTAAATGTGAGCGAATGTTTGACTATTCCTTTAAACTCTTTATGTAATGTCAAAGTCAGTTAGAATAATCAAATGTAACAATTTGTTATGTCAGGTAAATGTATCATGCCAATTTCATAATCAATTCAAAGATAATCGATACAAAACATCAAATGCTTTGGAATAAAGAGAAGAGATGCGAACCCAACATTAAAATACATGATGCTGAATTCTTTGAGGTCCTTCAACATCATGGGCTCATCTGAGTAACAGAAGACCCAGAGCCCTTTGCTGCATTCCATTATATAGAGAACCTCTTTCACATGGAAACATGTGCAAACAATGGAAATTTGCATTCAGAGTTGAGACCATTTGCCTGGAGACCACTTTCCTTTGTGTGTCAGCTATCTCTAAACTCCTAAAAACCTTATTACTTTTTGGTTTTACCTATTTGGAAATGAGACCTTTGCACCAGTCGCACTGAGACATTTCAAATGATACCAAACATTTATAAAACTGGATGATAATTGTTAACATTTAAACCATATAGATTGTGTGTAAATCTCAGGTGATTTTAGCATAAGAGAGAGAGGGTGGGGGAAGAGGGAAAGAGATGTATTCTGAGGTGAGACTTTTGTCTCAAATGTTGAGTTCAAATGGTAATTTCCAGCAAGATCCTGTCTTCTCAGGGTCTCAAGTAGACTGCCTGGTTCTAATTTCTCAATTCTTACAGTGGTAAGCTGGTGGTTATTGTCCCCAAATTAGATCACAATCCAAAACTAGAGACACGAGTCACATTATTTTGCACAGACCTATCATACTGGATTTTGATGGCAGTGCCCTTTGGATTCTGTTCTTTTCAGTGATCTGTAATTAAGGTATTTTAGGTGTTGATTAGAGCAGCAGGGACAGGCTCAGTGACAGTGATTGTCAAAGTAAACAGAGTCTGTGTATTGAGCCAGACTCCTCTCTTTCACAGAATCCAGGCGTCACATGGGTGCAGTACTCTATAAATACATCAGACATGGATTTAAAAGAGATGAGAATGATCTAATGTGTAATAAATGAACTCAAACATTTTGATGTGCATGTAAAGTTTTCTAAGTTTAGTTTTAAAAAGAACATTTTCCCTGCATGCTGCGTCTCAATATGCCTACTTCCATAAATAGTATGTGAGCCAAGTAGTATGTCCGAATTCATAGTATTCATAAAACAGTAGGTGAAAAGTACCCGGATGACTTACTACTTCCGGCTAGAGTCTGAAGTGTGCATCCACTGGAGACTTTACTATCCCATGAGACCACAGGAGAAGATTTGTGAATGGCAGTGAAGCGATGCTACTGATGCTGTATAGGTCACATGACAGTGACAACATGGCGGATGTAGTATGACAGAATTTGATTTATTCATTACCCATATTCATACTATAATAAACATACGCTACCCATATTGATACCATATATAGAACATACTTTTTGAAACGATTCAGAATCAGAAAAAAATGTAGGGCGGGATTAGGAATTGATTTGATCTTTGGATTGTTGTCATTTGCTATTGCTGCGATGTCATGTTAGTGACAGGTTGCTGGAAGGGAGAGGTTATTGTGCATCCCTCACGCCGGTGAATCACAGAAGAGATGTCATAGCAAAGAGGAGGGAAAGTTATTTTTATTAAAGATTACAAGGCCACATGAATTTAAAAAAAAGTAATGATGTACACGGAAAAATCATTGCATTTGCATGTCTTTTTATGATTATGACTGCACACACAAAGCATGGCAAGACTTCATCAAAAGAAGAATAGTGGGCGAAAATGGAAATTGATTGATAGGGACCATCAAACACCAAGAAGAATTTTGTCCAAACACAGAGAACTTCACAAAGTCAACTTCTATGAAAGAGCTGCAATTGCTAAAACTTTAATGAGACACCAATGGTAAAATGTGAAAATGATGGCCATAACACCTGGACAGTTGGAGAACCAAGATGAACTTTGACATATGCACTGGCCAGCTCAGTCACCTGACTTCAACATTATCAAATTATTGTGGGCAGTTATAGAGAAAAGAATCAAAAGATGATTCCCCCCTCCAACATCTCTGAAGTAATTAGCAGATGGTCTTATTGACAACATTCCACAGGAGACTGTATTCAAAATTTTAATGAATCTATTCTAAGAAGGCTGAAAGCTGGCAAATGGTAATAAAACACCTTAATAAAGAAATATTGCCCATTTTCCAGGTGTTCACATTATTTTGTCTAATATGCGTGTGTGTATAGCTACAACTAGCTAATTCAGTAAATGCTAACATGCTAATTGGAAAGCAAGTGCTGAATGAGTAAAGGCTGGTTCACACGGCAGGATAATTAGGCCGATTTTAGCCCCGATTCACCCCTTTCGACAATCTTAAGGATGCTCCGATTATCGTAAAATAATCTGATCAGATATTCCTGCCGTGTGTGGTGTGTTAAGGCTGCTCTCGTCTGCTCGGAAGGACGTCGGGACCGCTCCGATCTCAAATCGGGGATATCCAACATGTTGGATTTATTTGGCCCGATTTCTTCTCGTGTGTGGTGTCCCCCGAGCACGCAGCCTGTGGACTGTGGAGTGTAGCCAATCAGAAAGCGAGGTGACGAGGCGGCGAGGAAACACCGGGAAATATAATCAAAACAGCCGGCGGTATGGCGCACCAGAAAGTCCGGTGGACGTCAGAGATCATCGCCTTTTCTTTTGATAACGTTTTTTTTCGGTTAAAAACAAACTACAAACTATTGCCACTGCATCCTCTTCGTCCGCCATGATTGTTTACTCTGAAGTCACGTTTGATCTCGAGGTATTTTGCGCGATTTCCCGTCTGATCTGGGAATGCTCGGGAGTCAAATCGGTTCGTGTGTGATGTGTTGATTTTGCCGTGTGTCTGCGCACCACACACTGTACGACCAAAACTGTTAGACCCGTGATTTTTTTATCCCCGTGTGTGGGGTCTCTCAGGTTTGGAAAATCGGCCAACAATTTTAAAATCGTCCCGTGTGAACCAGCCTTTAGGCAAGAACACTTTACATACACCTGTTCTCAAACTAAGCTCATGGTCCACTTGTCACCATGGTATTATAAAAATATTAAACACTATACTAAATCTTCCACTTATCATTAATCTTGCACAAAAACATATGTAACACTTTTTTGTTTAGCATTTACTTCCCGTTTGAATGCCATGGCAAAGCATGCTGGGGAAAAAAAATTAAACAATTCAGAATGTGTCAGTTTCATGAACTCAAAAGAAAAAGAAAGTTCTGAATACTCAAAAAAGTTCATTTGTATGAACTAATTCGTTTAATTTAAGTTTGCCCTACTCAAACCAATTATTTTTTAAGCGTTAGGGTTTAGAGTGAAGCCCAGAGGATTTATTCACACAAAATCTTGCATCTTGAGCCCTGTTTACACCTGGTATTAAGATGCGTTTTGGTTATTTGGCTATTTGCCATCCTGTTAAAAAACTCTTTTTCTTAGGCTAGTTATTTTACGTTTCCCTCATTCAAGTTTTGAGCGCCACCTCGAGGAGCCATGAAGTAGTGACGCTGGGAGCAGGGAAATCTATTTAGAGCACCTTATTTTATTAATTAAATATTTGGCACCAGCGTATCGATTCTCGTATCGCACGGAGAAGGACAACGATATATTGTCCTATCGATATTTTCTCCCACCCCTAATCACAAGTAGACGAGGGAGACATTCCCATTTACACCTGGTGTTTTAATCCGTCTCTTTTGTCCACTTTCAACCACTTCTGTCCTGCCTTCTTCGAGGGGAGGGTCTTTGGGTGGGTAATATATGGGCTTTTTCAGATCTTGAGATATAAAGGACTAAATAAGCTCATGCAATTAACATATGAATGCGACCAGAGATGAGAGAAAAACATACGGAAACCAGCAGCTTTCATTTCTGCTCTGATAAGGCGAGACCAGGCCAAACGTGAGTACATGTTAGAAATCAGGAATGTTGAGAAAACATGCTTGGTACATTTTTCGTCTTCAAACCAAACTTGGGTCTTCAAGGCCACAAAGTTTAAATCCTGTCCGGCTTGCACACTTTCCATAATGTTTGTAACGTTTGCTGAGAGATGAGGCAGAGAGAGAATCCACTTGCAAGCATGCTTTTAATAACAGAACTCCACATGAATAGACAGGAACATCTGTCCCAAAACATTAACACGATCCACCACAAAGCAACGACTAATAAAGCACAAGAGAAACACAAGGGCTATATACACAGGGGAAACAGGCTTAACAAGGTAATGAGGAAACGAGAAACACCTGGGGAGACTAATTAACATGAAAACTACAATGAACTACAAACATTTTATTCATTATTATTATTATAATAATATATTTTTCTCCCTGCCCCCTCTTTCCCAACTCATCGTAAAATTAGATACTTACTGATTGATCCACAATCTGGAACAGATGGTGGTGGTAATGTACCAATAAGATGGATGCCAACCGCCGTTAAAAAAAAGAAGAAGAACATGGCACTAGGATTGAAAATACACCAAAAGTCCAGACAAGACATGTGGAAATATATGACAATTTTTTGGCTGTTTAAACACATTCGACCACATGAGCGTCTACACTACGAAAGCAATCCGGTCTAATGCATTTTCTACTACCTCTGGAAGTGGTCAAAAGTGGACAAACTCAAATGTTTTAGACCCCGTTTACACCTGTATTTGCTGTCGCCCACTTGTGATCCGATCGACCAAAACATATCTTATGCTGCCTTCGCATGCTATCGGAAATTTCTTGCTTCCCACTTCTGAAGTCGTGATTACGAGCTCAGTGCATTCATATCTTGACTTGAGAGGGAGTTCATGTCCAATTTTTTACTAGGAAACTAGTATTTACGTTAATTCTGATAGCACATGAAGGCAGCATTAATACCAGGTGTAAACAGGGCCTAGCTTGCCACCATCCATTAGCATTGTATTGAAGAAAGCAGCTCAGACATTGTGATAAACTTCTCTTTTTGTGTTTATCAGAAGAAAGAAAATCAAATGAGTTTGGAAGAACATTACGGTGAGTAAATACTTAAAGAATTTTAATTTAGATTGAACTACTCCTTTATGCTCTGAAAGCTTTTGTGATCCTGGCATGTTGATTACCACAGGAAGTAATTTTGACTTGTCCTTCAGGAATGCACAAACACATTTTTGTTTAAAAAAAAATGTGAAGCATGTTTTTAAATAATGAATTCTTAAATTAATTATTCTAATCTCATACCAACACATATAAGCCTTTTAAACTGTACATTTTAGTGCTTTCTGCTTGGCCCCATGTACCTCTATTGTAAGTCGCTTAGTGTACGTAACTAAGTTTTTTGCTTACAATATGTCAGGCATTTGAAGTTTTTAGGAATTTGTCTGGAAACTGTCTTTCTTCAGAACAGTTAATTGGCACGGAAATTCCACAATTCACCTTTAAAAGGTTTCAGTGCTATTATCTTTGAGTTCAATTGACACTTTTCATAATCTTGTTCACAAAGTTTGTTTATAGCAATACCTATTGCTTGATTCTCCATTGGCAACCTTTTTTTATTTTTTGTTAAGGCTGCATTCCATTCAGAAATGATCATTTCTGTGCCATGTTTCCTTGTTCCTCCACAGTGAGGGCTTTTGGAGCAATGAAGTGTGAAGGAATCGATTTTAACAATCATTTAAAATGCACTTTTACACCATCTTTCCGATATTACTGTTGCACAATGGCTGAAATGAATGAACATCCGCTGATTAATGAATAAATAAACCTAATTTAATACACATGATTTGGCTGCACTAATAACCACTTTTACATTGTAAACAAAAAGAGATTTTAAATTGTTGGATTTTAGAAAGAATTTATGAATGCTACATTAGTTCACTTTAAAAATCATTATCGTGATACAAAGGCTATATGTGTTTGTGTGTGTGTGTTTGTGTGTGTTTGTGTGTATAGGCTACAGTGTACGTGTCACCATTCTGTTTAATTTGCTTTGTTCATGGACTTTTAGTTTGTAATCCTTCAGTTCCTGATTTCTCTCTGTTTAGATTCCCGCCACTCATTAAAGGCACACTATGTAGCATAGACATGTATAGAAAGGCTAGATAGCTTACCGGCGCTGAGAGCCAATGGGACCCGACGACGTCACACGGCGGCCATCTTAGGACAGGACCGCTCGTCCAGTTATAACATTAAAGTCTATTGTGCATGTAGTGCTGAAATAACTATATTTTGCTCAATTTTCAACCGATTTTCAAACGGCTTGGTGTGTCATAAACGTCAGGGATGCGGCTATTTAACTGCATACTTGTGAAAAATTATAGCCACAAACGGCATCAGCACAAATCATAGCCACGTTAATAAGGTTTGTAATAAACCAAACCATTTGTAAATCCGTCAAGAATTCAGCAAGTTACGAGCATTTTAGTTGGCGTATGTCACTCACCTTCCGTCCACAGCAGCAGGGAGCAGCAGCGCAGTCTCCTGACCTAAGATGGCCGCCAAGTGACGACACAGCTGACTCCGCCTTGAGCCATCTAGCCTTTCTATACATGTCTATGCTATGTAGTTTCCGTTTTTCTCAAACAGCGACCCCTAGAGTCGCTGTGGAGTACTTGTATTTAATGTTACTCTCGTAAATACCACTCACGCAGAGCCGTCTCTGCACTCTTCTGACCGCGCTTTCTTAGTTTTCTTCGTCGACTCTGCCATGATTCACGTCTGAAATGTGTGCTAGTGTCTTCCATAGAGGCTGCTTCATATGTTGGTGATGTATGTGACGTCGTGCCGTAAAGCAAGTCATGATTCTCGCTAGATTAGGATTAGGATCGTAATATAGCCGTAATATATATGTACCGTTCCACTTAAGCACTATCACTTGAGAAGGAAAGTGCTTAAGTGGAACAGAAGATCTATTGTTCTCCACTAAAAACTATATATATAAATAATAAAGAGATACAAAATATTTATTACAATTAATTTTTGCAGATTTATGACAAATAAAATGGCTATATATTCTGATGCAGAGCTTCTTGCAAGTGAAGTTAATTTTGAAGGGTCCTTTGATGTAGCTATTTTTTAGCACTTCGGTAGTTAAAGATTCTTCAACAATGCTACAGTAGTTGTTCTTCCTTCAAAGTCCTCTGCATATGCATCATGTTTGCCATTTGAAACATACTAGTGAAACACATACAGGTTGAACAGGAGTGGCGCAAGAATTGAGCCTTGAGGGACTCCGCATGTCATGGATGTCCACTCAGACTTATGGTCTCCTATACTCACATAATAACCTCTCCCATCTAAGTATGACCTGAACCATTTTAGGACTATCCCAGAAAGCCCCACCCAGTTTTCCAGCCTGTCAAGAAGTATGTTGTGATCGACAGTGTCAAATGCAGCACTGAGGTCGAGTAGTACCAGCACTGATAATTTTCCTGAATCAGTATTTAAGCGAATATCGTTTATTATCTTTATGAGCGCTGTCTCTGTGCTGTGGTGCGGTCGGAAACCAGATTGAAAATTGTCAAAGTATCCATTCGAGCTTAAGAATTTGTTCAGCTGGTTGAAGATAACTTTTTCAATGATCTTGCCTATGAAAGGAAGATTTGAGATCGGTCTATAGTTGCTTAATATGGTCTTATCCAGATTGTTCTTTTTCAGGAGGGGCTTGACAACTGCAGTTTTCAGGGAGTTTGGAAAACTCCCAGAGAGAAGTGAGGCATTTACCACTTCTAGAAGATCTGCTTCTAAACTGTTTAGCACACTTTTGAAAAACGATGTGGGAAGTGTGTCAAGAGCGCATGTTGATGTTTTAAGGTGTTGTACGGTTTCTTCCAAAATTTTGCCATCAATTTCTTTGAAGTCAGACATAGTAACTACTTTTTCAGGTGGTCTGATCTGTCTGACCTCAGTGCAACTCAAGGATGTGCTGATCACCTTTCTGATATTATTGATTTTGTCAGAGAAGAAAGAAGCAAACTCACTGCACTTGTTGTCTGAGAGCATTTCACTGGGAATCTGGCTTGGGGGGTTTGTCAGTCTCTCTACATGTGCACTAGTCTTGCAATGTGCCTATCTGATGTTCCACGTTAGCCTGGTTGAGGAGTCCAAGGACACTGGCATTGAAATTGAAATTGAATCTTTCCCCTCATCTTAATAAATGGTTCTGTCAGATGTTGCTGAAATTAACACTTAAATAAATATACTGACCTGTGTATTGCCCATGTAATCCATTAGATGTATAAATGTTGCAATTTTATAATGAAGGCAGTGTCCTTTGATACCAACTCTCTCGATTCAGGTCTATTATGAGATTAATTCATCAGGTGATCAAAACAAATTTTTTTCTTCAGCTCTTTTATGTGTTTAATTTCTATGGATGCTGGAATGCCCATGTCGGTACACGTCTCTTAGCCCTTCGGACAGGAAATGGTGTTGTAGCTCAATCAATGTGCCGTGAATACATCTGCTCTAATGATGCTAAACAACCTAGTGGCTTATTCCAGTGATATTACACTTTCCACGACTGACCGATCCCTTCCCAACCAGCTCCCAGATAAGGGCATCTGTGCTCTCTACTCCTCCACGCCTCCCTATTCCTTCGGCACTCGTCTAAAATGTTTAAGGGAAATTGCAATACGACAGGGATCAGGATAGGCCAAGCAATAACTGAAAGTCAGATTGGAAAGGATTAAACTTGTCTGACTGCCATTATGCATTCACTGATTGCAAGAGGGGGGATCAATCTTTACTAGATTTATTCTTGTCCCTTATCTGCGTACTCAATCTGTTCATGCGCATTGTTTGACACCTATAGGCCACAATTCTTTCAGCACCCAATCGGTCGCAGACAATGACATCCATTAAATATTAAGATGCCTCTCGATTCTGCAATTATTCACTACTGATCGCTTCCAAACTGCAAAAACTGGCCCAAAGCTCCATTTTGTAATGATCACCTCTGTTCCATGTTCACGTTGGCTTTGGAAACCGGAGTTTAATGTGTCTTCGGGACTGAAGGATGAACGCACCTATAAACAACGTGGTCAGACTTGTGAATAACCAGTAGGCCCTGCGGCTCTCCAGAAGGTGATTTATTGCCATGGCAACACATGGCTTCTCTAGGGGTAAAGGCCATGGGTGTAAAAGTAATTTCCAAAGCAATAATACAGCTCTCACCTGCTCATTACTTTTGACATTTTTCTCTTTTGTTTCTTTTTTGGAAGAGGACAAAAGAATTGAGTGCCTATTAAAGACATTATTCATGCAGCTCTATGGACTCTAGATCCATTACATACACATAGGTATGATTATTGCTATGAAAACGTTCTGAGATGTTGCTTAATGGTTTCTGACAGAACACAATGGAGAACTTTTCCTTGCGCTCTGCCCTTGAAATCTCTCATTAAGCTTTTGCATGGAAGCAGGGGTCATATTGCTCATACAGATATCAAGTGAGTTATTGCCCACCAAGGGAGTTGTCATAATAGTTTTCCATAAATTGGTCAATGACGTGACGAGAATTTTTTTTGTCCAAAGGCCTTAATAATAATAAAAAACAAAGATATAACATCCAAAGTATGTAAGGTATTGATCTCTTTTATTGAATCCAAAAGGTTTTAATTATATTTTACTACATATAAATGTATTTTGAAGTGTCAAAAGGTCATTCGGTTTAACCATCCGAAGGCCAATACAGCCATTTCATTTGTGATTAAAATATCTTAAAATGTAATAAATTTATATCTTTTTTTATTCTGGCATGATTTTATAACATATATCAACAGTGCAAAATGGTATTAAAATTATGTGTAGAAGTAATTTCTTTGTAAAGAGAAAGAATGTCCGTAAAAATGAATTTCATTGATGTCATTCGGAGTAACCAATATAAAGGCACCATTTTGGATAAAAGTCATGCGGTCAGTATCATGTGACAGGATGTGATATCATTCAGACACCTGCAAAGGACCACACAGTCGCAAAGTAAGTAACTCACTCTTAACTATTTGAAAAATTCATGTTTTTTCACTTGCTTATATGCATGTCCCGAAATATCAGGTCATTCGGTACAACCGCTATAAAACATGGTAAATGTTGTAATATTTTAAAAACTTGTACTAAATATAAAATGTTTGATTGTCTTTTTGCTAGCTAGCTAGATATCAGCCTGTTAGCATTGTTTGAAAATATTGTCATTCGGTATTACCAAAAGTGTAATTCGATAATACCGTAAATGTGGTTATACCGAATGACCTACTGGTTGTACCGAATGACAGCAATGTATGTAGGTCATATTTGTACATATCTGGAATAAACAAATACAACATTTTATTAATAGGAAATGTGCAGAGTATATTATTACATCATTTTTACAGAATTTTACTTTTGCAGATGATGAATTATCAAATAAAGAAAAAGCAGCTCGTTACTGGGAAAGGATCAAAGCTGATCCTGTTAAAAACGAAGAGATACTACCTAAAGAAGTATATATATTTTTTATTATTTATGTTATTTTATTATTATTATTATTATTGTTTTATTTTTGTTTTTAGTTACCAAAGAAGAAAACTCAGTGGCAAAAAAGAACACCTGTCAATGAACTTGGATCTGTTGATGAACTGTTGATGAACTTGGTCAAAAGGATCAAGAAAAAAGGAGTCTTATATGGATGAGGGCAAAACAGGCAGAGAGAAGTTGAGGACCATAAACAACATACTGAACCTGAACCCCGAGTCTTTAAATGTGACACCTGACATCCCAGTGGATGACGTACTGTACAACAGGAACCACCTTTGGCATCAGACCCAGACAAAATCTTCTACTTTATAGTAGACGTGCCAACCATTAGTGAGCAAGAACCTCTAAATTCACGGTCCTCAAGATTATGCTCCAAAGACTGGATAACTTTCATGAATAAATAGCATCTAACAATCTAATGTCATTTTTTAACAATTTAAACTTTAGTTCCAAGAACAATTAAATGCTTCATTGTTTTAATTACTTTAATATCATTAACAATATGAGTTGTATGTAAATATGTTCGTTCCAATAACGATGAAATCAAGCGTAGCGTCAGTTCTGGCAGGTCACATTAGTCAAGCTCTCATCAGTGACTCTCAGCTGATCCACGTTTACCTATATACGACGCCTATCACTGTATACATACAGTATATAAACTCATTCAGGATTATCAGCAGCCATCGTGTTTCTCAGACGCTAACTACCCTCCTCCCTCCCCAGCTCCTCCTCTCATCAGTCAGGATTTGGCATTCTGATTCCCCTTTGAATCAGACTAAATTCTCAAACTACAGTATGTTGTTCATTAAAATCTTGAATTAATGATATCTGCATACATTCATGTTGGTTCTGTTCTGTTTACCCTAAGGGGGGTTATTGCTGCTCTACCTGCTCTTATCCGTGCTAGGCTGCATGGATGCGCAGGTAGTTCTTTGCCCAGAACGGAACCATACCGGCAATCCTGTATGCTAATTGTCAATCGTATTTGATGATAGTGGTCCTGACAGAAATGTTTTCATATTTGATGTAATTTTTACATAAATTTTATATAAAAAATTAAATGTGCTTTTGTAACTATTTTTGTCTGTGTATTGTCTTAAATATTCATAATGTCAAGGGCAGCAGACATAGTCATTCGGCATAACCAGCCTTGGTCATTCGGTAAAACCGATATATAGTAAATATTTAAATAGAATAATATTATTTTTAATAACTAAAGGAACTACAATAATACAAACATAAAGAAGATTAGGCTTTTTTTCTACATTTCCCCTTTTCTCATTTCCCTGTGCAATGTTTTACTTGAATATGTAGGAGGGTTTAGAGTAGTCCAATAAAATGATTACATTTATGAGATCAGTGAAAATGTTATTTTATATTTCTTCCGTGGTACACACTATATACTATCTCATCATCAATCTAAAATTAATTATTTTAGATATATTCATGGTTAAACCCAATGACTTTTTTGGTGAACATTTTTGTCCATCTTGTAAAAAAAATGACATAAGAAGTCTTAATTGATTGTAAAAACCACATAATCTCATTGTTAATACTTAGTAAAACTAAAAAATGGTTTCAAAATTAATTATATCTCCATTATTTTTTTTTTACACTTTTAAAAACCTTATTCATCAATGACCCAAATACACCATTAAGAGATCTGTCTATTTACCCTAACTGCAAAAAAATTATGGCTTGACGCAAAGCTCTGCTCTTTATATTCTTTGTATATTATCTGTGCTAGGAAATCGTGAAGTTTGCTATACTGTATAAACAAAACTTGCAAGTCTTTTCTAGAGAGGCTGAAGTGGCTGTGATCTGTCTTGGCTTCACCGTTGTTTTTGTATTCACTGGTTGGATGCCTGTCAGTTAGAATAAAGATGTTCCGTGATGCCCAGCATGTGAATAGTTGCCTTTGTAGGGCTGCAGATATTGATGCTTTCGGCTAAATGCAAGTTTAATTGATGTCTTTCACTTGCAGGGCCACGCTGGTTGAGAAAGATGGAAAGAAAAAAAAAAAACATGGAGAATGTAGATTGTCAACAGCCTTGACATAAAAAAGATCCCTCGGTTTAAAGGTAACAGTGCAGTGATGATGTGTAACCATGGACTGAATGAAATGTCTTTACAGTAATTTTCTAATATATATTATACAGCTTGTTTTATTTGTAAGCGCACTGAAAATGTCTCATTAAGTTGTCTGTGCAAACAGAAAGAAACAAATGCACTCTTTATCTGATTGTCCTCTGCCTCATTAGCTGAGTTAAATTTTCAATTAGAGATGTAGCTGACGATGTCCTCCATGTCACTTCATATTACGTGCATTATGAGAAATGATGACAGCTCTATATTATCTTGTGCGCATTTGCAGCTTTCGCATTATTCGTTACTCGCTACGATATGCTTAAGCACACGTTCATTGTTCTAGATTTTTATCAATGCATTGCATATGCGTGGAGACTTTATGCGTGTCCCTATATGTGTTTTCTTCTGTAGAATGTTCCAGAGGAAACGCTGACAAGTTGTTGATGGCATCACATCCCATCACACCCAACGCCTACACTCCACACGCACATACATACGCAGATACACAAATGCAGAGACAAGATTGATGACCATAGGCTTCCCAAATGGTTGTCCCTCTATAATAGACAACTGCCATCCAAGCTGCCCAGTGCATGATGATTTGATTATTGTCATAACACACAATCATAGTAAAGCGCCTTTCCTCTATCCATAAATCACAAATCACCTAGACCACCCAAGTATTTTCGGAAAATGTAAATGTCACTCTACAAAAAAAAAAGTCATTTTTTAGTGAAAAGTCAGTGAAAGGAGGTGCTTAAAAAGTCAAGCTACTGTAGATATTATGTCAAATGAGTGTGATTGCTGATTATTTTACATTTATTTGACCCTCTCACCAAAATATAGTAAAAACAGATTAAAATATTTGTGTGGTTTTGGTATTTTCAACCCACATTAAACAGACAAAATGTACCCATTTATTTTTTTATTAAACAAATAATAAAATAGATTGGCCAGAATCTTAATAAGGTTGCAAGTAACAGGGCTTCAGAGTTAAGACTCAGTTAGGCTCCTCATGGTGCTAGTTGGTTTGGGTTGAATTTTGGCTGGTTGGTATACTAATAATATTTTAAATAATTTAATTTAAAATGTTTATTTATTTTAATTATCTAATAGTTTAGCTCTACAAAAACTCCCAATTCTTTAATTCTGCCTTCAATTTTTCAAAAGTCATCATGGGAAATAATTTTTTTTGTCGGTCGGATCACTAGTCGACGGGGAGACACATTCCTATTTACACCTGGTATTTTAATCCATCTCTTTTGTCCACTTTCAACCGCTTCTGTCCTGATTTCTTCGAGGGGAGGATTCTACAGGAAACAAAGTTTAAATCCCGTCTGGCTAGTGCACTTCCCATAATGTTTCCGCATTAGGTCAGTAGGAGGAGAGTAGGCGGTCTCTTGTGGCTGTTCAAACACATTCGACCACATGTGTGTCTACACTATGAAAGCAATCTGGTCGAATACGTTTTCTACTACCTCTGGAAATGGTTGAAAATGGACAAGCTCAAAACGTTTTAGACCCCGTTTATAGCCTGTATTTAGCATCGTCCACTTGGGATTCGATCGACCAAAACACATCTTAATACCAGGTGTAAAACAGGGTCAAAAAGATAGCATCTGTGAGAGAAGCTCTATGCCTGCTAATGTGTGCTTTTGTGGTTTCATCCACAGTGAATGCTGGGTAGAATGCTGAATTTTCTTAGGATGCTTACTGGGATTGAGCAGTACGGTACCAAATCAACTCACCTCCTTTCTTAGAAATTGCATTTCATTATAATAACTGCTTTTACAGTAAGTTATGTGATTAATATATTTGCAATGGGATCTAGCTTTGAGATTTCATTTGACAAGTTCATTGTTGCAAGCTACACATTGCAACGCATGATTGCTAAAGCAAATCTATCAGTATGTGATTACATCCCTCTAGCTATCCATGTCTGCATCTATCAGTTTTTCCATTTAGGCCCCACTTGGATTGTAGTCCATTGTCTCCACCAGTTGTTGAGAATGAAATGGACAATTCTGCCTGCAAATTAGTCTATTACAGACTGATCGCAGGCTTTGGGAAGAAAAGGACAACAACTGTTTGTGTCCATCTATAGCTTCTCTTGTGGCAGGCTGTGTATAGGGAGATTGCTCTAATGATCAATATGATGGGCTCACACCTGAACCTGCCAGCTTTTGTTTAGCTGGAGCATCCTGGGGAAGCTGATAGAGATTATAATGTCTTCCCTATTAGAAACATCTGCCAGCACACAAATATGCGTGTACAAAATCCCTGTAACGATTTGGTGTGGCTCAACAACACACAGGGCACAAAGAGATTCAAAGTAAAAGTAGTATTTTAATAAACTCAACAATTACTTCAGGAAAACCACAGGAGATATAATAAGACTAACCACACTTAAACATAAACGTCAACAACACAGAACAGAAAGAACTCAAGGCTTAAATACACAGGGAGCGGTATCAGCTGAACAGAAACAGATGGAACTAATTAACAACCAAGGAAACTAACTAAACCAGGTGCACACTGCGATTTATTATAGTCCTTTACGATCGTTCCTTGTCAGACTGTACAAACATGATCCTCGCTGTAAGCCATGTCACACTGTAAGATCTCAGTTGTCATTAATGTCAGACTGAACGACAGTCAAGACGCGTTAAAAACGGACGCATGCAAGAAAACTTGCCCGGAGTTTTACGTCATCAATAAATGACACGTTCGGTGACTGAGCTGCGTTACACGCGGGATTGAAATGGTGGCTACAAAGAAATCTCTAACTTTCATTTTAGTCATGGCTTGACTTGAAAAACAAAGACAATTTGATGGTCGTCGTAGGAGAAGTCACACTGACTGGGAGTCAAATCTTCTGACACTGCCAGAATTTCATCGGAGGTAAAATGTTATCGCAACGGTCAATCGGCTGTCGGTGAACATGTCAAACTAACGATCAAAGATTTCAGATTTTAGCCTAGGATCAGAGGAATCTTTTAGGATTCACAAAATTTGTCTCATGCTGGGTACACACCAAAAGATAATCGGGCTGATTTTGGGCCGATTTCTCCCCTTCCGACAATCCTAGCTATGTCCCGATTCTCTTGATGGTTTAACAGATTATTTTATCAGATTTTCCCTTGGTGTGAGGTGTGTTAAGAGTGTCCGAACCTGCTCGGAAGAACGTCGGAGCCGCTCCGATCGCGAATCGTAAATATTAAACATGTTTAATATTTACGATCAGAAATCCTGATGTGTGGGGGGAACTCCGAGGACAAACACGCGCACGCTCTGGAGATTATCACGTGAAACAAAACAATATCCAATCAGAAAGCGAGATGATGGAAGACACGGCCATTCTCACACACACACACACACACACACACTTGCAGGAAGCTTAATGTTAAGATTTAGTATTCATAAGTGTAAATTTCGAGGAAACAAGCCTTTGTTTTTCATTTTAAGAGCAGAAATTTTACAATACCTAAACACAATATTGGGTTTGAAAAATAAGAAAGCTGCAAAGTGCGTTTCAATCTGTAAACATTTTCACATTTTTGTTTAACTTTTAAGTTTGTCACTGTTTATGTATATGTCTTTTTATGTTTGTTTATCGGTTTTACTCTTTGTACCCCCCTGACTGTAATTGTATAATTCTTAAAATCAATTTAAAAAAAGATAAAAAATAAAGACAATAAAGAATGAATATATTTCTGTATAAAAGGTTATATATAATGGTAGGTACAATGGTTTTTTCACGTGAATTTTCTGTGAAAATCATTCCAAACACTTTCGCCATTTCTTCCTGCATATCGTCCGTCATGCTTATTCTGAAGTCTCACGATATTTTGCGAGATTTCCTGTGTTCATAGTCGAGACTCCGGTTGAAAATCTGTTTGTGTGTGGTGTGCTGTCTTTGTCACATCATGGCACACCACACACTATAGGAGCAAAACGCTTAAATCTAGGATTTTTTGTCCTCATGTTTGTGGTCTGTCACATTTTGAAAATCTTATAAGATGTAAAAAATCTTTTGGTGTGTACCCAGCATCAGACGGCCAAATCGTGGCCAAAATCACACAGTGGGCACCCTGTAAGGAGCACAGAACACAGGCAAAACGTGGGACAAAGTACTGACTGAAAACGAACAAACAGTGAAACTGAGCAGAACTAAACATAACCCTGATAATCCTCTCTGCATCTGTGTTTTTAGTGTTTTGCATCTGTGTTTTTATCTGTGTATAAAAAATATATATATATATATATATATATATATATATATATATATATATATATATATATATATATATATATATATATATTCTTTCTATATCAATACAACTAGTAAAAGTTGTGAAGTTAGTTTATATAGTTCTGTCATGACAACTCGCTGAGAGTTTGGCA
Organism: Leuciscus leuciscus; assembly: GCF_965113295.1. Taxonomy (NCBI): domain Eukaryota; kingdom Metazoa; phylum Chordata; class Actinopteri; order Cypriniformes; family Leuciscidae; genus Leuciscus; species Leuciscus leuciscus. The sequence goes on along the minus strand of NC_138742.1, from coordinate 13,989,321 downwards.
TGGTAATAGATATGACAATGTTAATGTATTTGGAGGAATAGACCTGCTACTCTGCTGCTGCTCCTGCAGATTAAAGACCCACTCCGATGAAAATCATGTTTTTCTAGGTGTTAACATGTTCTTGTGGCATTTTTCTTATGCTAGAGGACATATCTTGAGAAAAATAAGCTCAAAGTTGTATTTCTGAGTATTTCTGCATTCAAATGGCTGTGAACATGGGCGTCAGTTTGGTTTGAAATGTGCTGGGGACAGAGACGCATTCGGAAGTGCATTTTCAGAAGTGCTGGGTACAATGACGCATTCATTTTTTTCTCTCTTTCGCGCAGGTTATGTTTTGAAAGACGATGTCCTGTAGCTCAGGCACGGCCCCACTTTTCAACAGGCCCACCCAAAAGTTTCAAAGCTGGTTATATTTTGATGTTTCTGCGCAAGTTCAGCAGACAGTGAGGTTCGGGTTTGTTCCGATCAGAGCTCGTGAGTGGAGAGCGCATTTCTGAATATTCCGCTCTGCTCGTCCACTTCGTAAAAGTAATGATTATGAATGATTGTTAATAGGCTATATCTTCATTACCTAGAGATATAATTAAACAAAAATTAGTCAAAACACATATAACAGAACATAGCCAAAGTTGTTTATTTTTTACAACATTGTGTTGTGTCTTCGTGTTTATAACAGAAGATACAATACAATACAAAAATCTTCAAGATGTATAACGGATTGTCACCTTATAAACAGTCCTTTTTTAATGGAATAATACACCCTTATAATAAAGAAAAAGCTTCAGTGATAAAGAATATGAACGCAATGCATTTAATTATAGGCTACATTAAGCGTTTAGAAACCCTTTATTATAAAGAAAATAGGTGGCTCTTAACGTGTCTTTCTGGCATAGCGGTGCACAGCAAATATTCAATGCATTCAATGAAAATATTCAATGGTATTCAATGCAAAACAAAAATGAAAAATACAATTAGCCAATAAAATAAACAAATTATTGTGGCATTAATTAGCCCATAAACAATATTTATTTTAAAGCCTAAACGAATTTGTTTAAAGAAAAACACCAGCGTTTGGCGTTTATCTGTATAGGCTAAGTGTTTCAGCCGCCCTTTTCAAACTGGCGCAATAAAATGCAACAGAATTTGATTAGTTAAACATGAAGAGGATTATCCGTCTGGCATGGCCGCTCGCTCTAACGTTAACCTACATAAATGTTTGCTATTATGAAGCGCATATCCAAGTGTTTGTGCGGAGTGTGGAGCGCGCACTATATGGATGAAGGCGCCGGTGCCATCACTCGCATTTTCCTATCAACAGTGGAAACAACTTAAAATACTCCATTTCTGGTCATACAGAATATAATAATACATCAGTCGCAACTACTTTTATTTGTGTAAACTCACAACAACAAGAAAACGGTGTGCTTTTGTAAAATAAAAGAAAACGAACAGGGCGCGCTTTCATGATCTCTGTGAATTGGAGCACGCCTCAAAAATGAACTGACAAACAGTGTAGACAAGCCTCACAGACATGAGAAATATAACTATAAAGTTAATAAAAAAAATGTCCACCAACGAAAAAAAATCCAATCGAAAGCAAATACGGTATAGCTACCATCTGATTATGTAATCCTGTCCGTAAAGAAAGGCGCATAGGCTACATTACAGCGGAGATGTGGAGATATGTATGCAGGCAGCCTACACTGATTTAGAAAAGACTAGTTCATTAATAAACTATTAAAATGCATCGTTTTTTTAAAACGACATAAGATCTCGTTATTAGACATAATTGAGGTGAAAAAATAATATGTGGCAGCAATGCGTCACCGTATGATTCTGCTATATTTACTTTTTATAGCTGGTTCATGAAACATTGATTAAAATTAAGATATAATTAATAAAAAAACGAAATTCACTTTAAAGAAAGGCAGCTGTTCTGTTTGAGGTCTCTGTGAAAGTTAGTGCCGCTTTCAGAGCGCTCACGTCCATAACCGTAAACTGACACGTTGTTTTTTTCCCTCATAAATGCGAACACGGAAAATAAAATAAAATGAATATTATAATGTTTTTTTGTTGGGTCAGACAATGATTACCAAATTTCTCTCTCATATTGCTCCTCACAACCACTGAAAACGGTCAAAAAAATCGAACCAAAAGTCAAATTAATATGGACGGAAGTTATAAGGGGTTGGGTACAAAATGACTCATGACGAAATCTGGTGGGTACGGCGTGCCAGATGAAGCCGCGATTCGAGGCTTGTATTAGGTGTGTTCGACATCGGCTGCGGCTGGATGTAACCGATCGGCGAGAGTAGCCGCGTGCAGGCGGGGAGGAGCTGCAAACGGAGACGTGAAGTCGGACACTTTCTGGTTCCCGTAGTGACCGCTCACGTGGTGTTTGCATACTTTACCACAGCTGCAGTGAAATAAATGCAATATTTGCCAAATAATACACAGATGTTTCATTTCATGAGACATGTTCATTCAATACTTTATGTACTGCTTCATACAGCGTCTGTTTGAACAAGAATAAAGTTCAACATAAGCAACTATCAATGAAGTGGAGTCTACGTTTTTTAAGCAGTTTTAATTTGATAAACATGACACAATATAACATGACAACGACATGAAAAGAGTGTTCACTGTTATAATAAACTGATTTGAGAGCATTAGAGGAACTAAAGGTGTTCGAATAAACACGAAACACACGTGATCGTTGTCATGCGGTGAATCCGGCCAATCGTGGAACAGCTGTGTCGTCATCAGCCCTCCTGCAGCCCAGTGCAGCCGCTCTTGAGAAGCTGCGCTGGCTGAGTTCTCCGGCTACTCTCGAAACGCTCTCGCGGTACTTTGATGCCATACGTCACAGTCACGTGGCGTCAGCGCTGTATCAAGTCGGACAAAATTTCTAACCGGCATGCACTGCTTCAAGTCAGCCGCCGATCGTTCTGCGCAGAGCTGCATGAAGTCGAACAAGCCCATTGTTTAAGTGAAAATCACGTGACTGATGACAAACGAGGCCTCGGTTTGTGTGGATACGTCATCGGTTCGGTCTGAGTGTTGCTTCCGGATAAAAGGGGTTCGAAACTCGCGCCTCTTTGTGGGTGTTGTCAGGAGTTGTAGAATCAGATGTAGTAGTGTCAGAGAGTTAGAGTTAGAGTTAGAGAGTTGTGTCATCGTCGTTATTGTGTCATATATGTGTTAGGGCTATATATTATTACATTATATCAGGTTAGACTAGTTATAGTATATTCTTATTATTAATTATAGTAGTTATATTATAGTATTATATTACTTAGATAAGATTATTTGGATTGCTTTGGATTTTTGGACCTGGACTGGACTGCTTTTTGATTTGGATTGCCCTTTTGGATTTGTTTGCTTTTGTGACCTTTTTCCTTGTAATGGAGCCAGCAAGAAAGAGGAAAACCTCCCCTGTCTGGGAGTTTTTTAAAATGGTTGGTCAGAATAAGGTATATGTATTATTATTATATTAAAAAAAAAATTCTGTCTTGATATTAAAATAATCCTCATATGGCTGTATTATATTTCATGTCTATTAATTTATGTTTTGTAGAAGTGAATCTAACAAGATCTGAGGATCCACTAGTATATTGGGCTCAACATAAGCATCAGTATCCTCATTTATATCAGCTGGCACTGGCGTTTTTATGTTCCCCTGCATCCTCTTTTCCAAGGCTGGAGAGGTTTTGTCCAAGAAGAGGAATCGTCTAAACCCCAACACACTAGAAAAGATTCTGTTCCTCAATAAAAATAATTTGTAATCCTTCCTTCACCCACCTTGACACTGGTTCAGAATGAATTAATTTGTATGCTATTTCTTTGTACAGTAGCTAGGTGTCACTAGTGAGCAATGTTGAATGAAGCTTCGAGTAATGAACCTTTGGCTGAAGCAATGGGCTGCGAGGTATCAGTGGTTCAGGAAGCCTCATTTTGCCATCACTACCCCACGTAGCAGATCTATACAGGTGGAGCTGGGGAAGGTGGAGGGTTTCTGGAAGCATGCTGCGGACTGCTAACAACAACACTACCGGTATTTAAATGTTGAGCCTCAACTCATTAGCCGCTGATGAAACAGCAACCAATCAGCTGTGTTTTGCAGATAATGATGTGATCACTACCAAATGAGTTAAGGACCTATCAGCCTGCCCCATCTAGATTTTCATGCCAGAACTACGTAATTGGTATAGAGAGAATTGACATTTATCCTCACATGTAGTCATTTTATAGTTTTATCTATTGATTCTAAATCTTATTTTTATTACCATTTATACTGTTTAATAATAATTGATAAACTACAATTGTACATATGTAATGGATTAAGCGTATTATAATTACATAACTAATATCTAAATCATACAAAATTATTATTATAAATAAACATTGCTAAAAGCCAGATTTTGTTTTTAAAAATAATTTCCTATTTAGTGACCTTTTCATTTGGAGTTGAAACAGGGGGAGTGACTTTATTGCACCCTCCTCTTTATTGCTAGGTCCTCCTCTTTAGACTCGATGAGCTTTAGGAAGGCAAAAGAGATGATGCCTCATTCTAAAGCTTTATTATTTGCTGTTGAATTGTTAATTTACTTAAATTAGTAATTTATACATACAGTATATTTTCAATTATTTTGAAATATTTATTTTGTAATGTCACTTCGGTTTTTTTCTTCTTCTGTGCGACGCACTCGAAATTCTACTCAGATGAGTTAACATGAAGGGATGCTTCACTGAGCGTCTAATACTAAAGAGCCTACATTTGTGTTAATCATTTATTTGTGACCCTCATGCAGTGGCCACTTGAGGCAGCGCAAGTTGGGGATATTAATTTGTTTAGAGGATTAGAGTTGTTATATTATAATGAACCTTTTTGCTTTTCATTATATAACAAATTACACCCTCTCAAATTATCAGGACTGTTCGCTTTCCTTTGAAGTCGGATTGCGAGATACACACACAATCCAAATTGGTGTCTGATGTAGCGTCCATAATCGTGACTGGGAAAAAAAATGTTGTCAAATGTCCTTTCAAACAGCCATCAGAACCCCCCCAACCCCCCAGGGACACAAGTTATCTCAGTATTGTTGCTCTCTCTCTGAGATGGGTGTCACACTGAGAGGTTGAAAGCTTTAGAGAAGTTTTGCCTCCAGCATTCACACTACATGTGTGAAGCCACTGCTGGGATGCGGATGAGGTTCATAAAGCCATGCTCTCTCAAACAGAGGCAAGCAACCGGAGCATCATGGCAGAGGGAAGCACATCTCTATGGGAATGATGAGAGATGCGGGTGAAGGGGGTGGGAAAATCAATATGTTATTTATGCGGTTAGAGAGCATTGTGAACTACACAAATAATACAAGAAGCTTTTGCGCACAAAGTAAAAAATAACTGTTTTCTGTTTGAATATATTTTTAAATGTATTTTTATTCCTCTGATGGCAAAAATGTCCAGCAGCCATTACTCCAGTCTTCAGAAAGCGTGCTGATTTGGTGTTATTATCAATTTTTATTGGTACTCAATTATTAATAATGGTTATTAACAATTATTATTAGCAATTTTGTATACAGTTTTTGCTGTTAATGTTGTGGAAACCATTTGTTTTTTAGATTCTTTGATGAATAGAAAGTTCAAAAGAACAGCATTTATGTGAAATAGAAATCTTTTGTAACAGTAACACAACAATAAATAAATCTTACTTTCCCCAAACTTTTGAATAGTAGTGTAGCACGGTTTTCACCAAAATATTAAACAGCACAAACAAAAAAATTCAATGTTGAAATTAATAAGAAAGACTGAAGGAATGGCTGCTGACATTTTTTGCCCGCACTGGAAAAAAATACATTTTAAAATATATTCAAATAGAAAACAGTTATTTTAAATTGCAATAATATTTTACTAAATTACAGTTTTAACTGTTTTTGATCAAATCCATCCTTGGCGAGCATGCAATACTTCTTTTGAAATCATTTTTATTTAAATCGCAATATAAATATGCATGTTCTGCTGTAAATTTATGGGCTTTAAATTGAATTAAGGGCCACAGTGGAAGACATAAAATCAAATGAAGCTTTTTACAATGCCACACTATGAGGGCTCAATTTCCTGGTTATTATTGAATGTGCAATGATTTGAGAACATAAACTATAATTAAATCCCCTCCTAGTGACATAATCATAAGGAAGAATTTTAATTCTCATTATTCCTTATGTTCGTGATTAATCTCAAGGCGTTCACAAAGAACTCGTCAAGTTCGGCTCTATAGGGTTTTTTTCCCCCCCGTTGTTGTTGTCAGTATTAGAATATTTCATTGGTGTCAAGTATATAACAGTGCATGAATCACCCTACTCCCTTTTCTTTCTGTCTTCTCTGCATGTCTTTCACCTGTTAAGCTGCACCAGTGCGTCGGCGCACTGAAGCGTTTTTTTATTTATTTAGTTCAAAGTTACTATCAGATTAAATGTTTTACCTTGACAAACTATACATCATTAAAAAGATATAAGACTCTAGTTTCAGTATTTGACAACTATTGTATTCTGAGAAACTTATAGTGACAGTTATGTCTTATTTTGTGTCAGGAGTTATGAAATGGAAAAATGCGTTGATCCCTTTAATATGAATTATGACCGTCAGCTGGTCCATTCAGAAAAAAAAACTCCGTGCTGTTGTCATGACAGTGCTATACAAAACAACGTCCCTCAGGGCTTTTAGCTAAAAAATGTGCAGACTTGGAGAAATATTGATATATTCTCATAGATTTACATCATATTTCTATAGACAGGAATAATATTTCTTGAATTTATACCCAAATGCGTCGATGTAATCATTATGAGCGCTTCTTACTGAGATGTGCTGTGTTTTCAATTCATACCAATAGCCTGAGGGCGCTATATGCACAAAAATACTCCATATATGGAACATGAAGAAGAGACATAATCATGTGACCTTCAAGGACGTCACTGATAGCAGCTACACACAAAGCTAACACAGAGATCGCTGTAATATGCAGATATAGACGTTTTGAAGACAATAAACATGATTGCAAATGATATTTGATATTTGAGTGTTCTTCAAGCAATGCCAGGTATTTCTATAATAATAGATTATATTTATAATGTAATGCTAATCGATATAGACTTTATCATCGTGCATACTATAAATAATATATTTTCTTTCAGATTTTTTTTTTTATCTGAAGCCAAATTAGATCACAGAAGATTATTTAAAACAATCGACTTGCGTTATAAAATAAGTTTGAAGCACAAACATAGTTTTAATCTCATAAATGGTCGTGTATTGATGGTGTGCTAAGCTAACATGCTAGCTAGCTCAGGTGCACCTGTCACCTAGAAGTTATTCTTTTATGGGGTTTTTTTTCTAAATAGTAATGCTTTTCTGAAATGTTTTACTGCATTTGATACAGTTTCAAATATAAGTGAGAACTTTGATAAAATAAATTAGGGATTGAAACCCTATGAATAGCCTGTGAATAGCTAGTCGTCAGTAACTATAATGCAGACAAAATATATGCATATTTAGATCCATAACCAGGCTGGAGAGGTGTGTGAATGTGTACTGGGGAGACTGAGACTGAATGGGGCTCGTTTGCACCACAAAACAATAGAGACAATAGACTGAATAGATGACTTAGATGATGACTAAACATCAGTAGCATTTTTAGAGTCTAATCAAAATAAAGTAATTTGACATGATCTTGAAAAACATTTAACCAAATACAGAGTTTTAGACTTATCATTTTCAGATTTTAAATATAACATGGTTACACATATGGCTTTAGCTGCAGTGCATTTCTAGATTGCTCCAGGGCCCACTTCAATTTTATTTTCATGAATATGTTTAATAAAAATAAATTTCTAATAACTTTACAAAACTTTGAAGCTATTTAAAAAATATTTTTTTCATTATGACAATAATTAATCTACATTTACAATAAACTACCAGGTGTCAGCTTTCAAATGAGATCATACTTGTGCTTTTAGTGCAAAGGGTTCATGAACTGTATGTGTTTCAGTTTGGGTATGTCATTTCTGGGGATTTTTCAAAAGTGGCGTTGCAGCTTAACAGGTTAATGATTTCCTGTTGTTCGGTTGTATGTGTTACTTGCTGTGCAATTATCCCCACAGATCTGTTAGGTTAGTGCTAAAATCTTTGATAAAAGCACAGGCACATATTTTAGCTAATGGAGTTCTCCATTTGCAGAGTGCGACGCGTGAACCTTTTTCAAACTCTGACACTGTGTCCTTATGAGATGTGTGTCTGCCACAGCTCTCCTGTCTCTTCTTCCTTTCACCCATCCTCTCTACCCCAGAATGTGTACTTCAGCTGTGCTCCGTCCCGCTCTCAAGTGTTATGGAGACGATTATAGCTCTAATAATGCTCGGATTTCAGTGCAGAACTGCACTTTCCTTGAGTTTGGATGATGCTGATCTAAAACTTTAGGGAACAAACTTTAAAAGGGTGCATATCATGAACAACATACAGTGCTATGCATACGTTTAGACACCCATGCTAAAGTTGACTAAAAAGAGGAATAAAAAATCATCTTTTGGAAATTGAACTTAATGCCTTAATTACATTTTTTTGGAAAAATCCAACCTTTAAGGACACCAATTTTCTTTGTGAATGAATAATGTATCGTAAATAAATAAATGTTCTTCCTTAAAATACAGGGTGCATAAGTCTGGACACCCCCAGACCAACCTAGAGATTGGCATGGAGTACTTTCCATAAGATCATCTCTCAATGCAAATCAAACCAGCTATTAGGCTAACTGAAATAAAACCATGCCAATCTCTAGGTGTGGTGAAGGCTATGTGATGATGTGGGGCTATTTTAATTCCAAAGGCCAAGGGAACTTTATCAGGATGCATAGTATCCTGGATCCATGAAGTAACTGGCCTTAAAAATGAAAATCTGCCTGCCTCTATGGGAATTTAACATAGGGGTGTCCAGACTTATGCACCCTGTATTTTAAGGAAGAACATTTATTTATTTACGATACATTATTCATTCACAAAGAAAATTGGTGTCCTTAAAGGTTGGATTTTTCCTATTTTCTTTTAATTAAGGCATTAAGATGATTTTTTTATTCGTCTTTTTAGTCAACTTTAGCATGGGTGTCTAAACTTATGCATAGCACTGTAACCTTCCTTCAGTCCATAAAAGACCATTTATTGCAACTATATGCTGCAAAAAATCTTGCTCCCAAACCCTTGGATTGCTGATGTAAATTCATTAATATACAGCATGACTTCAGTGATTTGTAGGGCTGTATTCTCCCAGTCGATTAGTCGATTATTTGGTCGATACGTTCTGGCTCGACCAAAATTCTGATTGGTCGATTTTTTGCCGCGTTCATTTCATTAGTTTTGTCGCGTTCATTTACCGGTAATCAGTTTTGCCGCGTTCATTTCATCAGTTTTGCCGCGTTCATTTCATCAGGTGGAAAGCACTAATTGCTAATGGGGGTGTTTTCAGAGCACCCCTGTTTCACAGGTAACAGTCTGTCTTCAGAACACCCCCCCTTGTTTTCACTTCTTTTGGATTAGCCCAACTCACCGGAGAAGACGGACAGATTGAAGAAAGTAGGCTACTAGAAGGTTTGCTGAATATTACTTGATCTGGTTTGTTTAATAAATATTTTTTTATTAAAGTGGACGTGCCTTTTGTGTTTAAGAGTAAAAGCTTTAAGTTAATAGTCTATTCGTGTCTCAGCCGTGAAGCTGAGCTCCTATGTTCAGCCCATAGACTGTAAAAAATAGGTTCAGCCTCACTCTGTGCGAGCTGCACAGAGCGGCTGAAATTATAGTGTCTGTCAGTTATTATAATACATATGACAGAAACAATTGTCTAAATTATGTTGCATATTCCTCAAAAGTTCTTGTCATGATATCACTAGTTGACAACATAGTACTATTTTCGGAAATCATAAGCTATGATATTGCGCAGGTGCACGTGATGCAACGCTGTCAGAGCCGACAGACTCGTGTGTCAGACTCATTTCAGTGCAAATTAATTACGTCAAAAAGTTTGTTTATTTATAATTCATTTAGGCGGACAAGAAGGCTACCAAGTACTGCGCAGCTAATTAATTTAACGTTTTTTTTCTAACGTCATTTTTAGTCGATTTTAGTCGATTTTTAGTCGAAAACTTCAGGACTTCAGTCGACCAAGATTTTCTTTGGTTGAGTACAGCCCTAGTGATTTGCATGCCAATATCTGGAGAGGGTTCTCTGTTAGAAATGCCATTAAATGGCAGTTGCTTGGTTAGCGCATAGAGCCATGAAATACATGCCATTGGATTATATATTAGAAGTCTTCACAGTTTATTGGAATGTTGATTGATGGACATTAATAAAAACATTATCATTGCTACACACCACACAGCAGAACATTCATTTTAGGTCTCTATTTTATATGGGAAAATGTATATTAATGTAGCTAGTCTCACTGTGACAACTCATAACACAAGTACATATAAGTATTTCTACACCCAGTATTATATATCATATGGACTGGGGAATTCCATGAATTAATCATTTTGAGTGATGTTTCTAATAAAAACAGTAACCTGCAAGGTCGGAGATCAAAGTTCAAATCTATAAAGGCAAAAGGATTTTGCATCAAGATCAACACACTATGGATTGAAATGTGTTCACAAAACTACAAATGAGGTGAGGGGTAAATATAAAGTTCAGACAGACACATCATGCCCCATATTTTTTGTGACATAGCCTATACCTACTTAAAAATAAACAATTTTGAACTGAATTTACAACCAAAACATGAACACACATCACAGAGGACGCTAGTTTATATAAAGCATGTATTTATACGCTATAAACATAATTTAAAATAGTTTTAATTCCTCACAGCAGCAGCTACTGTACAAAATCCTCAGCGCACTAGTCCGCGTGCGCTTTATGCACTGTGAGCATTTCAGTCCTAGAGCGCCATCTAGTGACCCAAAATAAGAATTTACACACAAGCTGCTTAAAGGGATACTCCACTTTAAAATGAAAATTCTGTCATCATATACTCACCCTCATGTTGTTTCAATCCTTTATGAATTTCTTTCTTCTGCTGAACAGAAAGGAAGATATTTAGAAGAATGTCAGTAACCAGACAGTTTCTGGTCTCATTGACTTCCATAGTATATCTGTTTTCCTACTATGGAAGTCAATGAGACCAGAAACTGTCTGGTTACTGACATTCTTCTAAATATCTTCCTTTCTGTTCAGCAGAAGAAAGAAATTCATAAAGGATTGAAACAACATGAGGGTGAGTATATGATGACAGAATTTTCATTTTAAAGTGGAGTATCCCTTTAAATATAGTCACTTCCTGTGCAATGTTCTCTTGAAAGAACAAACAAAACGCGAGGTTTACTTTTTTACAGTTTCTGCGCTGTAAAAACAAAACAAAAAAACGCTGTAAGTAAAAACCTGTTTCCTTAAAACTGTAGGCTAATGAATTTAGTCTTTCATTTATTGTATTTTTACAGTTAAAAAAAACCAATTGAACTGAAAAAGAACATCATCTTATAATTTACAGTGAAACCCTGTCAACTGACATTCCACTAATTCCCTGTGAGAAACTTAATATTTGATCTTTCATCTTATATAAAAAGGATAGTCTCGATGATGAACTGAAAACATGTAAATCCATAGGTAGCTTTAAGAAAAAATTTTTTTTAAAGAAAACATTAAAAAAAAAAATTTTTTTTTAAGTTGACCAAAATAAACTAAACTAACTATATAATTGTTTCTCGTTAGTTTTTGTTATTAGTTATAGGTCAGGGTTTTATGTTACAACTTATGTTTTTATTAATGTTTATTGCATTATTGTAGTGTTGTGTGTTAGGTGTTTATGACTGTTAGGTGTTTATGTGTGTATGACTTTGTGCATCTTCTATAGGCTATATGTGTGTATGATTTGCATCTTCTATAGGCTATATGTGTGTATGATTTGCATCTTCTATAGGCTATATGTGTGTATGATTTGCATCTTTTATAGGCTATATGTGTGTATGATTTGCATCTTCTATAGGCTATATGTGTGTATGACTTGCATCTTCTATAGGCTATATTGATTTTTAACTCTGCTTGTGAAAAAAGTCTACTTGTGATGAAATTTCATTCTTCATGTGGATTTTTCTTCGTTCTCTTTCAACTTGTGTTATTATGGTGGTGGTCAGTATATGTTAAAGGTACAAACCTTTTGTAGATTTTAGTAGCAGTGTGGCCTTGCTAATTCTGCAGAAAGGGGTTGTTGGATTTACACGTTTAAAATGTAATTTTAGGCTAAATTACAGTTTTAAACTGCATAGGTTGTTCTGTAAATATGTTTACATTTTGCTATATATTTTACAGAATAATTACAAGCCAATGTTTTCTATAAAAACAACCTTTTTTTTTACAGTGTGTGCCTCTGTTTTAAATCATTTGAGAGGGAACTTTTAACCTTAGACTATAATAAGAACTTCTCATTTAAAGAAACTGAAAAAAAGAAGCATGAGACATGAGTTTTAATATTCTTTATTGATTTATAGACATTGATTTTTTTTCTCATTCTTTTTTTTTTTCCCTGTGGTAACTCCAAGTTTCTCTGATACCAAGTATTTCCATAATTTTCTGTGTTTGATTTAAATTACATCTATATTATTTTACTCACATATGCATCTATTGGTTGATTTCCTTATTGCAATAAACAAGAGTAGCCAGTATGAGTTGAATATTGCTACGTTCCATCACACACACACTGTTTTCCCATCTGACAATTTAATTCAAAAATATCTTTATTGGCAAGACGAGGTTTGACCGAAGCTTCTCCGTCCGCGTCTGCTCCTGGAGAGGCCTGGGGTGGAATAAGGCTAAGGCTAAAATAGACTTCACCAACTAACATTACACCTGCCCTGAAAGGTTGAATAAATCTACCAAAGACAATTCTGTACAGTGATGACAGTTCTGACTACAGGATGAACATGGTCTTTACAGTGTTGACGGATGGGACTATGGGTCTCAAGCCTGTGGAGTGTGTTAGCTGTGATGGCTTTATCACCTCACATGGTTTCAATGGGGCACTGGACACCTGGTTTCAAACTACAGCATGTGTTAGTGCGCATAGTGTTACCACAAAATGCTCATCTGAAATCAGCCGAATACTCCACTGATTGATTTAATAATAAAGTCTGGGATAGAAACAGCTGATTGTAGATGTGCAGTTTAAAGGAATAGGTCACCCCAAAATTAAAACACTGTCGTTATTTAATCACCCTCATGTTGGTCCAAACCCCCAAGCTGCTGTCCCATAGAACACTATATATATATATATATATATATATCATCACTATGGTCAAAATTCTTGGAATCTGCAATTGATATAGTTTTGGAAAATTCTTAAATTAGAATAGAAGTACATTTTTGTTTAGGTAGCAATGTTGCTTTGAAATAACACCAATGTCAATGGTCTGTAGGCTACTGTAAACGCTACGATTCAAACATCTTTACTGTTTAAATAATGAAGGTTTGGACAAAAAGAAAAAGTTTTAGAAAATAATAAATCTCACATTTCAGCTTAATAAGTAATGGATGTATGTTATAGACAGTATGTAGCTCCGCCCCTTTTCATCATTGCACTTGTGTTCTGTCTTCCGTTTTGTATTTCCACAGCATGAAGGTAAGATCTTACGGATTTATGAATGATCCGCTCGTTTTTAAATCGTCCCGGTTTACTGAAATTTGTTATGACATTCGCTTCAAATATTACAACGCTCATGATAACTTTCGTTAACTCTACAATAAGTAAATCCACTTAACCAGCTAATTACTCTTTGACAGCGATGCCATAGAAATATACAGATCTACCGCAGAAACACAGAAGTTCAAACACAAAATTTTTACATTTTAAATTTTCCGCGCTTGTTTTTCTGGCGCACCAATTATATACAGTATAGACCTTATGCGGAATATAAGGTCTATGCTGTATATAATTGGTTTGAACAATCAAAAGGCAGAAAATGCAAAATTACTCTCTGACAGTAGGTGGCGTGAATTTCAATGTCAGAATGGCAAATTTGACAAAAGACTCCATACCAGAGTCATAGACTATTTTTGATCACTTTATGTTTTTGACATGAAGTCGCTATAAACTGTTGTTGTACTGTGATACTTCATACATAACTCCTCCTGTTTTCCTCTAAAAAAAATAACAGCATATGGGTTTGAAATTACATGAAGGGTGAGTAAATGACAAAATAAGTTTACTCTTTTAGTGAAATATCCCTTTAAGGCAGATTCTGCCCATCGAAAGTTTTCCAGAACCGGATTCTATCCGTACGCACACGACACTACACGATAGACACTGACATGAAACTACACCATATACTAGTGCCTCGGTAACTAATGAGAAACAGAGGTAAAGTTTCATCAAAGCACAATGGTGGACGCTAACCACAGTTAGCATGAAGTAATGGCATTATCATGACGCTTTCCACACAATGCAAACAATGCCACGAAGAAACAAAAAGTCGAACTAAGCTACATACGCAAAGGCTATGGCTGACTACACATTGTTTGCGTTCAGATATACCTTGTCCCCCCACTCAGAGATGAGAAAAGACCCTTTAATATGAAGGACCCGTCCCTCTGGGTGCCCATTTCTTGCTTTTAAACTCCCAGCATTTGTACTGAAAAGGCTAATTTATCTCTGTGGAAGAACATGGAGGCCTATTAGCAGCCGTACAGAACCATTTATAAAGGATCTTCTACAACAAATGACATAATTCAATTGATTATTGCATTGCAATATCCAAACAACAGTAAGACATTGTCACACTTTGCTTATCAATGGAAGACTGTCGCGTAGTTCCACCAACACGACAGGCCCGTAGTTTGATGTTTATCTGTATTCGTGCTTCACCTCCAATACGCTTCCTAAGCCGCATTACGATCCCATCCAAGTGCAGGTTTTCAATCTTCCATAGAAAAATATTCTCGTTTTTTTCTTTTGTTCAATGATCCCCCCCCCCCCCCAGAATTTCCACAACAATATTTGTTCAACGTAACAGTGTACTATGAAAACGAACCCAAAAAAACAACATCAAAACAATTAATTGATCATAATAATAAAAAAAAAATCATATGCATTGCATGGCTTTAGATTCAAGACAGGAAGTTCATACCAAAAAAAGGAGAGATTGCACAGTCGTGTCCTTAGTGACCTCTCTGCGTCTTCACTCGGTTCATTTTTCAAGACTCTCTTGGGTTTCCACTGGAGTGGCTGACCTGCGGTGTCAGTCTTTGCCGGGATGCAGGCTGTCTCGTGAGACTGAACGCAGAAGGGGGGGCGTATTGCTAGGGGGTTGCATAATGTCCACCGAACATACAGAGACAAAATGAACAGAGGAGCCTGTACTGTTAGTCCAAGTGTGTGCTTAGATTTGCTGCCTTTCTCTGAGAATCAAAGTACCCGTCCATCTTTACTCAGCATCTACCAGCAGTTACATCATTCTCTACGCACACATTTCACTTCTGAATATTTTTCCTAAGTTAACCAGCTTGGATGTTCTGAACTAAACTAAACTACGCTACACTACGCAATAGAATAAATAGACATCTACTGATTTTCTAAGATCTAAGACAGAGGTCTGGGGTTTTTCAGTCAACCGCTCCTAGAGCTAACGGATGTAAAAGCGACATAAAAGAGATCTCGAGTATCTCTTCTGCATCTCTCTGTTTCCCTAGAGAGATGCGACTATGAAGTCGACGACGCTGAGCTTCTAACGCCCATTTCGAACCAGCATTCGGAAAGAGTCGAGCATCCTTAGACCTTCCCCACAATCCCCCTGCTGTGAGTCTTGACATGGTGGAACTGCTACTGAGATTGTGGCGTTTTTCTCTTGCAAAGATGCCAAAGCCAGACAGGACAAGTTGAATACAGCGAATACTACGAGAAGCGTACTGATGTAACTTGGTTTTTGGATGTTTCTCAAGGTGCATTTATTCAGAACAACAGAAACATTTAACTGTAGTCTTTGTGTGTTGGGTTGTGTGTTTTGGGGTCTCTAGATAGTTGCCTAACTCATTCCAGCATGTCTGGCTACGATGTGACTTCTGCTACCTCACAGTATGAGTATAAATAGAGGGAAGGAACAAGGATGTCAGATACATACAATATTGCTCTATTCCAACAATCCCTGCATTTGTCCATTCATCCACCAACGAATAAATCACTCAAACCAAACGAACGGAGATGGAGGAGGCAGTTAAGGGTGGTGAAAAGAGAGTTGGAACGCCAGTTGCACCCTCCTTCGTGATTGCTCCCACTTTGCGCCCCCTTCTGCTTGGTTTGATGATTGACGTTGTTGTTGATGAGCCGATTCTAGTCATTTCTGTGATGTTTCACTATTTTTTTCGTCTTCACAGTGTGCTTTTGGAGGTGAGGCTCCGGACTGGCTGTGATTGGCTAAGGGGGGTGAGGGCGGAGTCAGTACGGCGAGAACAGGATCGGACCGTGTGAGGTGCGTATGGGCCCCGGAGCTGGTCTCAAGATGGCGTGACTGAGGGGCGGACCCTGCAGCAGGTGATGATGCGGATGGGTGGGGGCTGCTGCGCGAAGAGCCAGCTGATTGGAGGAGGCGGCCGCTGCCATTGCCGCAGCAACGGCCAGAGGACTCGGCAGGAGGCCGGCGCCTAATGCTTTGGTGAGATCCTATATAAGATAAAAACGTTATGACTCAGCGATATCATTTGACATCCAATTATCAAATATAAGTTTCAGTGCATGTTAGCACATTTAAATTAGGATTGTAACCAGTATCAGGTTCGGTTACCACTTACCGCAAGGTCAGCTCCCCTGTGCTTCTTGTGTCGGCTCAGGAGGGGGTTTGGCTTTCCTGCCACTCCGTCCCGGTGCCGTCGACTTGATATGTGCTGCAAAAACACCAAACATAGTCCGTAGATGAAAATTGTATTTAGTATAAACAACATGGCGAGCATATTAAAGCACACAGACTAATGTTATTTCATGATATATGAAGATCGCTCACCTGTTTGAGCTGTAGTTCTGAGTTGACCCGCACATTGCAGATCTCACAGTGGAAGGTGCGTTCCTGAGTATTGGGGTCTGAGGCCCCGCCTCCCTGCTCCCCGCTGGGCTTCGGACCCAAACGAGGGTATGCCTTAATGGGGCCCAGTCCGCTGCGGGCTTCCAGAATGGTTTTGTGTTTAGTGCCTGAGGAGCACAGAGAAAAACAAAGGTGTTTTTTATAAATGAAAACACATGCGCATACTGTATACATGCATTTAATCTATGGTTCAAAAGTTTGGGCTTGGTAAGATTTTTATTAATGTCTCTTATGCTCACCAAAGTCACTTTTAAAGATTTAATGCATGCATCCTTGCGAAATAAAGTATAAAAGACCCCAAACTTTTGAACAGCTGTGTATATACACATAAATAAATAAATTAATGTTAACACTCTAGTTTAGGGTCCAGTTCTCACTATTAACTAGTTGGTTATTAGCATGCATATTACTATGATATTGGCTGTTTATGAGTACTTACAAATCACATATTAATGCGTTATTCTGCATGACCATATTCTTTAATTCCTTAATCCTACACAATACCTAAATTAATCTAACCATTAATAATAAGCAGTAATTAGGAGTTATATTTAATAGTGAGAATTGGACCCTAATCTAAAGTGTGACAGAATTAATTAATAAATACATAAAATAAAATTATAATAATATAAGAAATAATGCAACAACAACAATAATAATATAAAATAGAATAAAATGAGAATATTATTAAATTAGAAAAGATAAATAAATAGATTAAATGTATTTATCTATAAAGATAATATGAACTGTAATATCCAGTTGCGACCACTAGAGGGCTCTTGAATCTTCCACTTTGAATTATCCTTGACTGCAGCTGCTCATGCCAGGGATGATTCTTATTCCTCCTGTCCACATATCTAATAAGCAGTCACACCATTCTTTTATTGGAATGTTTTGCATATGTAAATCATATCCTTTTTGAATTTCATTCAGGTTACATTATTGTACAGGGCTGTTCATAAATCAAAATATATTGCTTGGCTTTCAATTTTAAAACTTTGTTGCAAAACTGAATTCTTCAAGTCTTCGAAATTTGTTAAATTTGGCTGTCCTCATTACAACGAAGCTCATCAATTTTCCATTTCCTGTATTTTGAGCCATGCAACACATGGTTCTCCTTAAATGTTTCGCCGTCATGTTCCTGGCCTCACAATGTCAGTGAAAACACAGCTAAGCTATATGGATAAAAAAAAAAACACGTGATGTCCACATGCTTGGGTTCCTAAGAACTAATGTCTTTGTTTTGTTCTTAACCAAGAAAACATTGGGAATGTCGACACATTATCTTGCCAAATCAAAAAAGCAGTCATTTTAATTTTCTCCCTTTTTGACCAAAAGTTCCCCTTAACTTTGGGTTTGAGTAGACAAGGCAAGAATCTAGCACAAATGACCTTTGTGCTGTTCAAAAATGCACTCTTGCAATATTTACACTAAATGAGTGTGGCTAGTTTCACTGTGTAACGGTCATATGTAAATGCCGTCTGAGAAACAAACAGATAAAACAAGAATTGACAGCTGTGTCTGGACATAGAGCTGCAGAAATAAAGCAAGCTAAAACTCTCCCTTCCTCTCCTGACTTATATCTGTGGCTGTCTGCACAACATATGATCTGATTTTTGGCGGTGGTTAGGAGTTTAATTTAGGGAATGGACTGTATTGATTCCAGATAGCTTTCCTTAACCCAGGCCATGATTATAAATTCACGCTTCCATCGGCAACAGCGCCCTGATATCACTCATAACTTGTAATGTTTACTTTAAAACATAGTCGTGTTCCAAGAGGAACGACTTCCATGTGGCTTCCATGTATCAAAGTGTGAATGTTTAATTTTCAGTCCACATAAACAATCGTCAAATACTTTAAGTAAAAGCATAATTCTTTTTTTTTTTTTTGCCTGGGCAAAAACAGACTATTTAATCAACAAGCATAACATGAGAAATTCCTAAACATACTGAAACTATGACTGCAGTTTTTCCTGATAAATAAAAAAGGAGTTCAATAATAAATAGAGTTGTGTGTGCCTCTGCAGCAGAGTCTCCTCAACATCCACCTTGGTCTCTTCAAACAGGGTTGTTTGTGTTGACACAAACTGAATAATAGAACAGAATGAGATCAGCTCAGGCATTCGATATACAGTACTATGAGAAATCAAACACTCCCCTAAATACTACAAGCTGCACTGCAATTCAAAAACTGATCTACTCCATTTGTTTTTGTGCACACCTTTGGGGGAAAACCAAGAGGACAAGTGGCACTGTAAAGTTGTGGATAAATCAGGAACGAGTGAAAGCTTCTAAAGACTCCTGTTTTAATTGCTAGTGTTCCTCTGTGAGCTGCCTTGAGCTACGCAAAGCATATTTCTGCTGCTCACAGAACAAGATAAATCTTGCAGACTCTTCTGAAGTAATTTTGTGCAAGTATTGAGAAAGGCAACCAGAAGGTCAGAATTTAACATTAACATTTGCCAAGTGCAAAATTCAAGCAAGGAGGACTATATAAATCCTTAACGTTAAGTATACGTTATTTCACAGTTTGTCAGCAAATTTATTAGGAACTGCAACATAATACATGGTTTTAATCCAATTGAAAAATAGTCTAACTCTATGCGATTTAAATAATAAATAAAAGGATCAGTCATAACTTTCGCATCTTCTACCATCAGAAATGTATCTAAGATGCATGTTTTATGGAATAACGAATATTACATTTCTATATGGAATGCTTCTTAATAATAATAATAATAATTTGTTATATTTATATAGCGCTTCTCTGGGTACTCAAAGCGCTTGAGTATATTGCATTAAGCCATGAAAATAAAAAATATGGCAAGCAATTATATATATTGCTTGGTGACAGGAAGATTTATTTATAATGGAATATAAAATGGAAATGTTTATGGCTGGTAAATCTTCTCAATGCACCTGCCACTGCCAAAATGTAAATTTTGGCCCATAAAAGTAACATTAACAAAGCAAAGAAACACTGTAGTACACCTTTGTATTTGATTTTTATGTTTTTCTGTCATGAAAAGTGCTTTCAGCATCATAGTGTTGCTGCATATGGAGTCTCACAATGACTTTTGAGTTTTACAATTATAATAGTACAAAGTCATGGGTATACAGACTAGTGAATCCCCTGAACAAGAAAACACAAGCATTTGGGGTTATGTACAATCTATCCACCTCTAAGCACCCATTGGAGACTCTTTATTCCAATAATGTGTTGTGTAATCAGTCAGAAGGATAAGTTATTGAGTCAAGATGAGCTGTCTCTAAATGAATGTTCACCTTTATTGTGGGCCTCCAACTGGGAGAGCGAATTGACGGCCACTTTGCACAGTGAGCAGTAAAGCAGCTTCTTGGCTTTGTCCTCTTCGGTCTCAGGGTTGCTGGGAGTGACTGATGGGGCCCCAGGGGCCCCAGTGCAAGCCTGCTCTGGGTTAGAAGAGCCACAGCCGGGGGATGAAGAGGTGGCTGGTTGTGGTTGAGGGTTAGTGGGGGTGGACAGAAGGGGACATGCAGAAGGACCGGGGGATTCTGGGGTAGGGGGAGCAGAAATGGTCACGGGCCCCGGGGCCACCGCTTGTCCGTTTAACTGTGGCGCTGGCCGCGTCTCATCTGCAAAGCAAAGCAAACAACAAAATGACATTTAAATGGAGTATTTCTGGAAGTTAATGGGCTCTGCTGTTTCATCTTTGAAAATAACAACGCTGCTACGCAAGAATTCAAGAGCTTTCGGTTCATGCCTCAGAAATGTGTTTTTTTCCTGTAAACCTCAAACCAGGCGTACTTCAAATACCTCATCTTAAAGTGTGCAACCCCAGCCATTAGACACCACATAAAAACAAGTTTGCAAAAAAAATGGCTACATAAAATAAAATTATTTACATATGTTTGTATTTTTTTATGAGGCATCACATATTGTTTAGTTTAATTTCTAAAGTAAAATGGGAGATTCTGAGAAATATGTAACCATCCCGTTTAAAGTATTCAGGATGTGAAATAGCAGTCTTTGCCAATTTAAACATGTTTCTGTTGACATTGAGACTAAGTAAGAAGAGCAAGCAAAACTCATAATAACTGCCTCATATAAGGCTATGTATGACAAAGGAAAACATTACATTCAAACTATCTTTAAAATGTTCGTTACTGATCAAAACTACAGTAAAAACAGTACAATTTTGAAATATTACAATTTAAAATGTTTCAAAAATAATATTTCTTAACAATGTTGAATGCAGTTGTGCTGCTTAATATTCTTTAATATTTATTTTTCAGGATTTTTTGAGTCAGACAGTTTAACAGCATTTATTTAAAATACAAATATTTTGTAACATTATAAATGTACTGTACTGACACTTTTGATCAATTGCGGAATAAATGCATCTATCAGATATTTTTAAATCACAAACAACTTGGGGCAAACCCCATGACCCGTCAAAAAAACACCAAATATTGATCGTGCAATTGCTATTACAGCATCAGAATGGACAGGCCGAACCATGTGACTCGTACTCAGTGCAGTTGTGGTTATAACTTATAACTCTGAGCTCATATTCCTAGTGCTCAATGCACTCTCCAGTCCATGTGTCACTGAAAAGCAAACCCTTTACCTGACACTGTTAGCATCAGTTACCCTACAGGTGAAAACACGTGCAATAGCTTTGTCATTCACCGTACATTGGGTAGGCTACATATTAAAAACACCCTAAATGGGAGCAGGGCGTTACACAGTTCAAAGAGTTACAAAGTGAGTTATCTTACCCCATTAAATGAGACAACTAAAGTGCAAACATACAGCCTTTAGAAACAATCTCTTGGGGGGGGGGAAAGTAAGCAGTGACTTCACTATTTCCTTACAAAGATTATGTACTGTATGTTTTTGTCATTTTACAAACATTTGGCCACAACGTCTTACATAAACTCTTAGTCATTCGAACTCAGTGTCTCCTTAAGAAACACACCGTTCAGGTTTTATTCACCATGACATTTGAAGTTCAACAGCCTTTGCTGTGGAGGCAAATCCTGAATGGCAGGTGTATAAGAGCTGGTTAGAGGCAACCAGATCCCTCATTTAACAGGAGACTGCTGCTCGCTCTCTCTCTCTCTCTCTCTCTCTACATTGGAAGTTTCCAGGAAGATTTGTCTCTGTGTCTCTCTCTGTTTGCGGAGCAGATGAGAGTCTGTGCTATATTTCTTTTGGGCTTGAGCTCCTGTCAGGGCCTCATAAAGATCATCTGGATCAAAGCACGGGTTGATGACATACTGCTCTTTTGGAAGATTCAGGATGTTACAGCAAACCCCATGACCCTTCAAAAAAACACCAAATATAGATCAACACTTCGTGCAATAGCTATTACAGCATTAGAATGGACGGGTCGAACCATATGGCTTGAACTCAGTGTAGGTGTGGTTCTGAAAAAGCCTGAACTTATAACTCTTAGCTCATATTCCCACTGCTCCTTTTCTACAACACACCCCATTCCCTTACAGGCCCCCACCCTCTCACAAACACACACACACACTGCGTGTGTAATGAAAAATGTGGGTTTGGCCGTGCACATGTGGTTTGTGTTAGCGGACTGTGGTTCAGGGGGTGGAGGAGAGTGTGTAATGGGGGATTTCAGAATTCTTCATCTGGACGGCTGCCATCCACCACCCTCACTGACTTGCCCTCCATGTTCGCTGCAATGTGCGCCCGTCTGCCCTCCATTTATTCTTGCTCTGCATATTTGAAAGTGCGGTTACACAACATGCACTCTCAGAGGACTCATATTTAATGCTTAAATTAACACCCGCCTTCCTTCAACTGTTGAAGGAGTCAGCCGCTGAAAACACAAGCTAGTAACGATGTAAATATTTTCATGAAAGTTCAGAGGTCCAACAGAAACCCAAAATATTGTTTTAATGTTGCTTTAAACATGTAACTGTTGTAAATCAACAGTAGGCATGGAATCATGGGTATTACTTTGTATTACAAGAGGCAGGGACAGTGCTGGTTGGGATGTCACAAATATGTTTGGATACATTTTATACACTACTTATGGTCAGTAAGTTTTTTTTATATAAAAAAAAGTCATTTATGCTCACCAAGGCTGCATTTATTTGATCAAAAATATGTAAAACAGTAAAATAACTTTTTAATTTTGATACATTTTAAAACAAATTATTTTCCTGTGATTTTTAGCATCATTACTCCAGTCTTCAGTGTCACATGATCATTCAGAAATCATTCTAATATGCTGATTTGCTGCTCAAGAAACATTCCTTATCAATGTTGAAAACCGCTCCTTAATATTTTTGTGGAAATGGTGATACGTTAAGCCAGTTTTTTAATTATTCAAATGAATAAATGTTAATAATAAATAAAGATACCTTACTTACTTATCTGCCATTCATGATTTTTGGTTTAACTGTTTAACTTTGAATACATGCTGTTCGGTATTCTAATCCACCCTATTATACATTTTTATAAAACAAATAGAGCAATATCACACGAGTAGCAGTGCGATATGGCTGTATATCAGCATGGCTGTGATTCGGCTGCAGGACAATATAGCAGCAGAAAAGCTTCTTCTTTTTTTACCATAACTGATAGCAAGGTACAATAGGAGGTGGAAAGCATGTCAGAGCTGTTTATTTTAATCATAATAAATAAAAACAAATTCTACTGGGTTGTAACTTGATTATAACACACAACAGCCTGAAAACACCTGCAGAAACAATTGGAAAAAGCTTTGTCTAGTCACATCATGCTGTGAGTTATTCCAGTTATTGATTAGGACAAAATTGGCCTTGACAGAAAGTGTAAATGATGCCTGTGCATTTAGTAGAATTATGATAGCTTAGTTACAGACTCCACATACAGAACCTGAACCCACAAGAACAATCTCTCAGTTTCCAGACAGTAAACTAAACCTGCTATTAATGCTGCTCTGGTTTCACAGCCACTGACAGAGCTATAGCGGAGAAGATGGAGTGTGACGTGGTGAAGGAGGGGTCTGGTTGTGACCCGTGCAGGTGGATCAGATATTCGAGGGGTCAGGTAGAAAAGAGGCCGGCCTTTACCCCACTCCTACCCTGCCCATCATTAATGATTAATGAACCCTGAAACAAGATGCCTGAATGAGCTTTGGGACTTATTAATTATGGAGTTGGGTGCATTCATTTGCCTCGCTCAGATCGCTGTTTCCCAGATGCATCTTAGAGCAGGCCTGTTTACCAAACGTTCCTCTTGTTTCTATAGAATCTGCGTGTAAAAGTGGAGATTCTGCCACTGTAGCTCAGCAGAACCATGCTGTCGGAGATGGAGAAACATCAAGCAGGAAATTTAATGGCACTTCAAGCTTATGCTGTGAAATATGGAGGCCCAGACGAGTGTCGTGCAGCCTTCTGTCTCCATACAATCTCCAGATGTGTAGAAGACTGCTGGAGACGTATGGCTTCATTAAGCAGAGTGACTGTGCAGAAGTGGATCTTGGGGACAAACAGACTGCTAAGACGGTTCAATGCCAAACCTCCTGCACATCCTGCCAATTCTACATGCTATTATGGGCCCTGTTAGCTGCGTTCAAGCCTTACAACAAATCTTCACTAGAATCAAAGTGTCCCTAACACAGGAAATGTAAAAAGTTCAATATAAGGAATAAGCAAACATCATAATTAGATAAACCACAGCTGAAATTCCTTGTAAAAGAGCTAAGAATGTATCCAAGCACAAACTATATTGGTGTGGAATTAATAGTGTATATTATACTATTAATATTACACTTCTTTTTTTTTTTTTTTTTTACTATTTTCTATTTTAATATACTTTAAAACGTAATTTATTCCTGTGATGGAAAAGCATAATTATTTTAGCAGAGCCATTACATTAGTCTTCAGTGTGACATGATCCTTCAGAAACCATTCTGATATGCTATTTGCTGCTCCAAAAAATCTCACTGAACCCAAACTTTTGAACGGCAGTGTACAGTACTGCGCAAAAGTCTTAGGCATGTTAATATCTCTCTCCCCCCAGCCTCAAAACAGTTATTTATATCTTTTGCAGTACATTCTTTTTGCCATTAATAGTAATAATCCAGTGAGATTTCTGTATGCACAAGGAATCTGACAACAGCCAGGATGATCTGATCTCACCATCATCGAGTCCGTCTGTGATTACATGAAGAAACAGAAAAAACTGAGACAAACTAAATCCAGAAGAATTGCGGGAACGCAGTAAAATAAAAAATTAAATCACAAATTGAATTTATTTATGATTTAACTTCTATTAACTAATTCAAATCAATATATGGTGTAACGACCCTTTGCGTTTAAAACGGCTTTTGTCCAGGTACACTTGCGCATAGTTTTTCAGGTAGCTTTGCAGGAAGGTTTCTTTAAGCATCTTGGAGACGTTCCCGCAGTTCTTCTGGATTTAGTTACTGGGGGGATATTAACATGCCTAAGACTTTTGCACAGTACTGCATACAAATTTTGGGGGGGTGAACTAACCTTTTAAATTATCAATGGTTCAGGAGACAGTCAAGGAAACATGCAGAAGGCAGCTGAAACTCTATAACCACTAAAAAGGTGACTCCATTGGCCTGAGTATTGTCTTTCTACCTCTTAGAAGCTCTACTGGCTTTAGTGATGTGTGAAAGAAAATCATCAATAAATTACATCTCCGGCAGCTGAGGTCCAACGCGACATTGTGTTTCTCATGAAGCGTGGGAATTCTCCTCTTGAGCTTTCACATAAAAACCCACACAGAGAGAGAGCAGAAAGCTTGATGTGTAGACATGTGAGATATAATGACTAGGCCCAAGTACCGAGCCCTGATGCATCCCCAATATCTAGTTGCATGCTTGTAAACTCTGACTGGAATGGGGGGGACAGAGATGAAGAGAAACACACTCAGTGAGTTCTAAACATTTGCTAAATAAATTTACACTGCACAATCTCAGACACACACACACACACACACACACACACACACACACACACACACACACACACACACACACACTTCTCTACACGCTGGGATTGCAATGTCCAGATGGAACTGCAGCTGTCATGACTCAAGGGATTGGCAGCTCAATGAAGACTCTGTTGTGAAACTATATGGGCATTAAAACAAAGTGATTGTCGGGATATACAAACAAGCGAGCCACCAGCCCGCTAGGGGTCGGGGTCACGGGAATGAGCTTTGGATGGAAAACGGCATTCTTTCATATGTATCTGGTTTCACATTTAGATCATGGCCGGTTTGTTTTGGCTCTCTCCCGCTGGAATTTTTTCTCGGCCTGAGGACTGTAGACAGTTTTCTCTGGACAGGCAAATCCCTCAGTGAGAGACACGGCTATACTGTCCTCCTCCATCCTCTGTGACAGAGATGATGAGCAGGATGAGGGGGAGGTGGGAATTAAAGCAGTCATTCTGCAAGTCATATTATATAATGTAAAAAATAAGATGTTCGTAAAACAGTTTGCATATTTTTTTGAGTTGAATTCATTTACTGAATGTCTAGTTGTCCTGACTAAAAATATGCCATTATTTTAACAATTAGGTAAAGATTTCCATTTCAAGTAAATGCTGTTCTTTTGAACTGTCTATTTATCAAAGAATCCTGGAAAAAAAACGATCAGTTTTCACCAAAACAATAAGCAGCACAACTGCTGCCAACATTGATAATAAAACAAAATGTTTTTCGAGCACCAAATCACCATATTACATTTAAAGGCTGTTTTTTTATTCAAACACTTTAAAGCTTCTCATAAAACATCTACCAGTTGTGGGGGATGATGGTTTGATACAAATTGAGCCTGGCAAAAATGGAAAGTGCAGGGAGCGGAGACACAGGGAAAGAAAACCGGCATATAACAAGCACAAGAGGGAGTCACCCACCCTCTGGCAGTTTATAAACTCTGCGCCCTCATTTTATCTTACCATCATTATGATCTGCCAATGTTTAATCACTCATTAAACCAAGATCAACTGTGATGTTTCCCTTCTCCCTCCTAACTAATCCTCAGACCTCTGAACTTTTTTATATCCACAATCTGTCTCACAAACTCTCACTTACTGCTCATCCTCTGCTCCAACCCATCCCTCCTAATCCCAAAGTTTATTCTGATGCAGAGACAAATGAGCTTTTAATACCTAATAACCCTGAACACAGCTCCATAAACACATCAGCTAGGCCTTCCTAATAAAGCTGCAAATCAAGTGGTCATGGTCAGTCACGCCACTCTAGTAAAATTAGGCTTTGAATAAGGTGGTCCATGTTCAAGACCTTTACACAGACTTCCTCAAGATGTTTCAACAAGGATTGCACCATCTTATATTTCCTAAACTAGCTATTTTAAATCTTGTGCTGGGACTGAGGAATGTTGTCTTTGTCTCTTTCTGTTATTGTACAGTTTTGCCCTGTGACAGACCCTAGACCTTCAGCGATGGGAATGTTCGATTGGTTGCTTGTTGAAGAGTGAGGTCAGACCACACACAGATTGAATATTTTTCATGTCTTCATGTCCTAGTTTTGCTTCATAGGGTGAATTAGTGTATCCTCGCTTTCCAGTCTTCTCTTTTAAGAAATTTGAAGCAGAATACACTGCCTAGCTTTATATTCTTCAAATTAATGTCTTTACGTTCCAAATGTTCTGTGTGAGTGAGCACAGAAGACCAGATGTGAATGTTTTACAATCACTATATTGTACAAAGCCACTTATTCTCAAGCTCTTACCTGTTTTATTGGGCTCAGTGTCTAAGACAGCCGGCAAGGGTCCCGTAGGTGAGGGGGACGAGACGGGCCCGGGAGGAGGTTTGTCACTCTCTTGTGGGCGACTCTTTGAGGTCTCGATGCCTTTGACTCTCCTAGCATGACGGTTCCCCTTGTAGTGGGCTTCTGCTTGACTCTGAAATGAACACACAGGTAATGGTGCTTAGACATTCTATGAGCACACCTTTCAAAATCCACAAGGAGCTGTACACAAACAAAACAGGTATAGTACAAAAAGTTTTTAATGCTTACAGGCCATATTTGACATCTGGTACTGGATGCCCCATCCAGGAGTCATAACATGGGCTTATACCTACATGCTAGTCCCAGGACACTGATGCCACATGACATCCATTTTCTGTGAGTGTGAAACTGACTGTCTTAATAGGCTACTTTTACATGTCTTAAAAATAATTTATGTAAACTAAGTTATTTGAACTTTTTTAATACAAATTATATTATTATCAACATTATTATTATAATTAATAATAATAATAATAATAATATTTTTGGTTACACTTTATTTTAATGTGTCCCTATTACAGTGTAATTATACAGTTAAGTGCTGAGTAATAATAATTAACTACATGTACTTACTATAGGGTTAGGGTATGATTAGGGTTTGGTTTAGGGTTAGTTGCATGTAATTATGCCTCATTTATAGTTATAACTATAGTATATACACGTAACATGTAACAAGAACACATTAAAATAAAAAGTGTTAACAATAATTTAGTTAATGTATTATTATTATTAAAATAAATTACATACAATGATGTATTCCATTAAATGACATGTATTCTGGATATACACTAATCCACCCTATTATGTATTCTGGATATACACTAATTTAATAATAATAATAATAAGCAAAGTTGTTTTAATTATTTGAATACAATTTTATTATTATTTAAATTATATTAACTATTAATTATATTAACTTTAAATGAAATATTAACACTACTAATTATATTTAATTTATTATTATTAATAATAAAATAAATTACACAAAATAATTTATAACATCAGACAAAGAATATGAGGTCTTTTCCCATGATTTCATTATCAAGTCAAGTCAAGTCACCTTCATTTATATAGCGCTTTTAACAATATAGATTGTTTCAAAGCAGCTTTACATTGATAATGGTAAATTAAAGTAACAGAGATTGTTTTGGCTTTACAGCAGCTCTAGAATAAAGTTATTGTCCAGCTAAAGTAAGTTTTGATTGATTCACTTCCGTCGCAACGATCATTAGTTATTAACTTAGGGGCCGCTAACACCGCACCGTTCTAACAGAAAACCCTTAAGTTCTCTCTGCGCAAACTTTAAAAACTCGAACCTGTGAGAACGCAGACGGCAACGCTGTGTTTGTATAAGTAGAGAGAATGAGACCATTGTAAAGTGAAAGGACATATTTAGCCGTCTCAGCGGTCAGTGCAGAAACAGTGCAAAACCAAAGGAAACACAAAACAGTTGACTACTGTGAAAGCTCTAATCTGCATAAACAATTCCACTTCTCTGATGTGGCACAATCTAGTCCACTCATCGATCATGCTGACTTGACCTCTAGCAGGAACACACGAGGAGATATTTCCAGAGATGCTCACACTGGAGCTGTCGCCTGCGGCCTGCGGTCTGCATCCTCATAACAGGGGAGCACTATGCATATCTGTCCTGCCTCCCAGCAGCACGCTTCAAACAGATCAACTAGCAGCCGCTTCCCAAAACAGCCATGGCCTCAGAATGTGTCCCATAAGGAAAAACATGATGATGATTATTAAATGGCTGGATTAGCTGTTGTGTGAAACTGAGAATGAGTTGACAACCGTTGCTGCAGACACTGGGAGCAGGACCAAGAGACTCATACCAGAGTGTCATCCAGGGCTCAGACGCTCACAACATTAAAAGAGGCGTGGAACCCCAGCAGAGACTCATGGGAACAAAGAGATTAAGACAGCTAGGATAGGCCTTTAAGACCGTTAGGGTACACTTGAGGGAATGGCATTAGGTTGGCCCTGCCTGTCTGTTGTGGCAGGTTGTGGGCTGTAATTGGTGATGACAGAACCTTATATAGCTGGTGGTCTGTAATCGAAGCCTTCAGGGGTTTGAAGAAGCTGCCTGTCTAAAGCACATAGGAAACTGAGGAGGATGTGGGAAAAAAGTACTAAAAGAGCAGCGATCCCTGGGATTAAGGAGGAAAGAGGAGAAGATAGCCATGTGGTTCTGGCGGAAACCAACAGAGAACTCAATGGATATGGGGCTAAAGCACAGGTGCTCCATATGTTTTAGAGGTTTTTTTTTTTTAGGTTTTTTTTTAGGTTTTTTGACAGAGGTCACACAGACAAAACAAATTATGTATAACTGATCAGACTTGAAATAGAGGAAAGAAAAAAATGCAGAAGAAAGAATATGCATCCAAAAACAAATGAGAAACACAGCTCATGCCATTGCCACGTGCAAGCAACAGACTCAAACTGTCTAGGGCGGTAATCACAACCATGAGTTACAGAGAACACAGTCAATACTGGAGATTCCAAATATTTTTTTAAACAGTCTGTGACTAGGAATGGTAATAGTAAAGAATTTAACGGTTCTAGTTCCAATTCCTCTTAGCAATTCTTTTAGTAAGGACTAAATATTGAATAAAAATGCTGTCATTTTTTAAAATCCTTGAATAATAATAATTTTTATTATTGTTTAAAAAAAAATTAATTCTTTAATAATGCATTTTTGAGAAACTTGACGTCTTCGTCTTTTAGAGGTGTCATAAATGAAATCAAATAATTGGCTTTGACTATATATATATATATGAATTGTAATTTAAGTGAAATGACTGAACTTAAATATACGAGCTTGATAAAAATGATCATTCTAGAAGAAAATTTAAGATGGCACTTAGAGGCTTTTGCATCTGAACTCTTCATATATATACTACTGACAAAACTAATGTGCATCTTTACACATTGTTGAATGAATGAACAACCAATCAGAAACTACAGTTCTCACAGTTAATTGTAAGCTGTATTCGTTTGATACTCTAAAAAGAAACTGCTTATTAGAATCATTCATTCAGGAATCAGTCTACACTGTATGTTTTCGATTCACTAAAAAGAACCGATTCATTAAAGTCATTTGTTTGAGAGTCGGACTACACTGGTTGCAATGTATAATTTTTATTCACTAAAAAGAACAGGTTCGTAAGATTCGGGAATTGGACTAGACTGCTTATGTTGTCCTTTTCATGCTGTAGATTCAGCAGTGCCAAATAGTAGAACATGCAGTTCTCTGTCTTGAGTATTTTTGTATGGTGGTCCGCCCGCATTGCCGAAAGAATGCATCAATGAGAATGCAACTGAGCATCATTCAGTTCTGGTATTTAAAAAAAAAAACTGATAAAATGACACCATCATCCTTTAGAAACATACTTATTTTTAACAACCAGTTTGTAGCTAAGCTGTTTTGGCCAGTTCCTAACTCAAATTCAACTATTAGCAATACAAATCCAATTTGATCCCACATACAGAATTCATTAATTGAAATTCTCAGTTAATTCTTTCATAATGAAGTGACTTACAAGAGAGGGCATGCATTATGTGTGAAAAATACCTCAGCCATTAGATATGAATACAAATCAAGTACTAAGCCAAATCCAAAATGTGCCAATGAGAATGAAGTGCTGGTATGAATGCAGCGCTATCAATAGAATAAGGAAACGAGGAAAGTTCTCGCCCAGATGGCACAGGGTTTTACATAAGAGAGATGAGTTGGTTTTGAGAGCACAAGATTAATTATTCTAAGCACAACGATGGAAAAACAGGAAGCATGAGCATGAAGAACTTTTCCAAGGACAAATTAGGACACAGAGACCAGATTGTCCCAGTCTCATTGAACCACGTGTGAACACAGTATGTAACGCAACATACACCAACATAAATACGATTACCACAACAAAATGGGAAAGGGCTGCATGAGGAGGATTGACAGCTGTGGCTATTCCCAAGTCCCGACGCTCATCACACACATGGAAGGAAGGTTAATTTGCCCTAGTGACGGAAAAACAGCCAGTGAATGACGGAAATTGTGCGACATCGGTGGGCCACTGCAGCTCTGGCAGGGGGAGGGACACGCATTCAACCCTGTCCTGCAGCAACAGTGACACAATATGGTGACATCACTTCTGCAGCGCTGCAAGGTTATACCTCCATCTTGCGCTAGAGTGAAAGGGACAGAGGGACACTGGCAGCACAGCATAACACAAGTCGGAGCTCCTAGTTTGATGAATGCATCAGATAACACTTGCTGGCGGCCAATTGTCTGCTTTTTCCACCACAAATGTCCTCAGTTATCGGCACTGGGGGGGGGGGGGGGGGGGGGGGGGGGGGGGGGGGGGGTGGAATCTATGAATCCATAATGGAGCGTGAAATGATGATGGGAAGGAGGCGAGGGATTAGATATTTTCAAGGAACAAATGCATTGCTTTATTCAGGATAGTAGAGGAAGAAAATGTAGACTCGTTGCTCTGTGTAACCGTTTAATGAAACATGGCATTGTATAATTTAATCTCCTAACGTAGCTGAATCATTTCCAGTGCAACAATGCATGAAAGAAGTAGCACTATTTCTAACAGAACATACAAACTTGCAATTGTTTGATGTCTTTTCTTTTGATCTCTCCGTTTTTCGCTCACAACTGATTTTACGCCGTGAACACTCGATGCCTGACAACTTTAAAAATAAATAAGAGTTTAAATTGTTAGGACAAATGACAAAAGAATGTGTGAGTTTGTATGAAGGTTTATGAGTGTTTGCATGTGGCACTGTCCACGGATACAGCACACTAAAAAAAAAAAAACAATACCCAAATTATGTTTTTTGTTTATGTTATAATCTAACGTAAAATTAACGTAGCTTGAAAAGTTGGTCGTTTTAAACACACAATGTATGTATCTCCTTAAAAATCATACTAAATAAATAAATGTAAAAATAATAAAATCATTTGAAAAATTTAAGAATTAATAAATGAATTAATAAATAAAATATGTCATACTTTTCACTTAATGCGTTAAACTGATATGAGTCATATTATTTGTATTTATTAAGCATCAGCCCTTACCCATGTTATTTAAAAATATTATCAAAATATTTATTAAATTTTTTTGCAAAATGTATAACAAAATTATATAATAATAGTAAGAAAAAAAGCAGGCCCCATATTGTACCCTTTTTGTGGAAAGTGCCATGTGTGTGTGTGCGTGTGTGTGTGTGTGTGTGTGTGTGTGTGTGTGTGTGTGTGTGTGTGTGTACCTACTTAGCTATATTTTGGGGACAAATTTGTACCCAGAAGTGACCAAAAACCTGACAAAATCTCCAAAAACCTCCCTTTAGGGACGTCCTCATTTATGAATCTGGTATAAACTATTTTTTTAAATGTAAAAATGCTGTTTTATAATGTGATGGGTAGGTTTAGGGGTAGGGTTAGTGTAAGGGGATAGAATATACAGTTTGTACAGTATAAAAACCATTACGTCTATGGAAAGTCCCCATGAAACATGAAAACACAACATGTGTGAGTGTGTAGTTAAATGCAAAGCAGGGGTGTTGAAATTATATGCCTATCTTTTACAAACCAGGACAGCTGCAGGTGTCAGAGATGTCTAATCTGTAGTCAAGTGCTTAAGGTTTATTGAACAGCATGCATTATTATTTACAAGCACACTTGTATGTGTCAAGCTTGTTTGACTTGAGGGTCATGAACTAGATTGTAAACTAAAGGCATCTTTGGGTGGCACTTTGGGATCTGGAATTTATAGCTGAACTAACAACCGTCTAGGATATTTACTATGAACCAAAACAAAGCAACATTAGATGATGGAAATAACTGCAGTAAACAACTTCAATCTAATCTTCACCTCTAATCTCCAATGATCCTACTACATGGTACGCATTATGATATCAGTGAGAAAAAAAATATTTGTTATGTTTTTCCTGATTAAAATTTGACACTATAGCAATATCAATAAACATTATCATAATTTTTTTATTTATTTATTAATTATAAGTTTGTTGCCTCAAGGCAACATTGTACCACAATGGACAAATTTAAACATTTGACATTTTCATGAAGAAAAAAAATTATATATTTATTGAAAACATCAATTTATTTAACTAAACACTTGAACAAACAGATTTATCAAGTTTTTATTGAATTACACATTTCATATTTAATAAAAAGTAACATTTATTATCCAGCTGTTGCCCTCAGGCAACATTGTACCATCGTGGAACGCAAGTACTACAAACCATTATATCATCAAGTTATCATATCAAAACATTAAAAAACATCAAAACATGCTGTGTCAAGGTAAAACATTTACAATCACTATAACATTATCCTAATATGAAGGCCAGGCCTCAACAACAGCAAGATCAAACATTTGGAAGACCTCCCCGGCCGACCTAATGACCCGTGTGGGGTCCTCCAGGGGCCCGTCGGGAACCCCCCGAAATACGAGACCCCTACAAGTCCCACTAACCCTCTATTTGTCCGATTGCCCACTATAGTAGACAAATGTCCTGTTGACCCCACCGCCGGTCTCAAGCCACGCCCCCGTCCCACTAACCCACTATTTGTCCGATTGCCCACTGTAGTGGCCAAATGTCCCGTTGACCCTCCCTGACTTGTCTCAAGCCACGCCCCCGTCCCACTAACCCACTATTTGTCCGATTGCCCACTGTAGTGGCCAAATGTCCCATTGACCCTCCCTGACTTGTCCCAAGCCATGCCCCCGTCCCATGGACCCGCTATTTGTCCAATTGCCCACTATAGTGGCCAAATGTCCTGTTCACCCTGACCGGCTCCAAGCCGTGCCCCTGTCCCACTAACCCATATGTCCGATTGCCCACTATAGTAGGCACATGTCCCGTTGACCCCCCTGACCAGTCCCAAGCCACGCCCCTGTCCCACAAACCCACTATTTGTCCGATTACCCACTATAGAGGCCAAATACTCCATCGACCCCCGCTGACCACTCCCAAGCCACGCCCCTTTCCCACGAACCCACTATTTGTCCGATTACCCACTATAGTGGCCAAATGTCCCGTCGAACCATGCCAAGTTTTCAGTTTGCAAAAATACAGATACATTTAGATAATTCAAACTCTTTTCCTTACAAATAAAATATAATTGTATTCATACGTAGTATGCCTGGCATGGCCTTATGTGATTCCATTATGGTACAATGTTGCCTCGAGGCAACAAGCAGTTTTATGTAATTTCCTATGATAAATTTGATGATATATAATGTAAAGTTTTTTGAAAATACTTCTTTACTTACCAATGAAGGTGACTCTGATTTTTTGTGGCTGATTATTTGGACAGAAATTAGTGAAAAATGCCCTTTTCAGTGGAGAAAATATGGAGCCATGTGACATGTGCACATGTGTTGAAAGAGGGAACTAAATGTACCTCTGTGGGTCATGTGACCACTCTTTTGCATTTTCTTTGGTTAGTATTTGAGTTCCCCTCCCCTTAGAGAGCATTGAACAATTACATTTTATTATGTTTTTATAAAAAAAAAGCTAAAATAGACTATGTTGCCTGGAGGCAACACCGTACCATAGAGGGTTAAGTCCAGTTGTTTCACAGAATTGCTGAGTTGTCTCAAAATCTCTCCCCATAAATCATTAAAAGCGAGCTGGGCAAACAGCTATTTTCACTGGTCTTCACATGCAGGCTTGGCCTCTCCGTCTTCTCCCTGTTTTTCATTGTCTGTGGATGCAGTTTAAAGAAGGCCATACATCTGCTCGACTGGAGGCCCAAGATTACAGGCTCACACCAAGAAAGCCACTTTCTGCCCATGATTACAGTTCTCGTCCGTAAAAATAGCGCAGGCTAGTGGGACACTCCCAGGTCCTGCTCTGTTACTAATCTCACACATGTCACAATGTCTGCCACAGCTGCAACTGAATTCAGCCCAGAATATATCAGGCTTAAGTTTCCCCCCAAACAAGCGTGGCATAAACAACTAACATAATTGCTTTCATTGATGCGCGAGGAATATTGGAACTGCAAAATGTGCGATAGGAATCTTGCAATAAAAGTCTAAAATGGAAAATTTAACGTTGTTTTTGTAGGAAGGTTTCTGTAGCATTTCCTGGTGGAAATAATCTCTTATAATTGAGATATTACTGTATGTTGAAAGAGATTTTCTTTAAACTCTTTTTAATCGTAAAAAGGCTTCATCCTGTAAGAATTTACTCTGACATGCTATGCGGATACAGTACTTCAAAGAGGATTTGCCATTGGCTATTTCCGGACTAGAAAGCAGAGTGTGCAAAGTATCTCAGCAACATAAACATAACACTCATATTACATATAAAGCTCAATCTAAGAAATCTATATACGATTTCATGTCTTCAATTCAATAAGCCAGTTGAGTAAGCCACCAAAGAGAACATGCATGTCAAACAGTCCAATATCAGATGCCTCACCTCAGAGTTGAAACGGATCTGGCAGACATTACAGGAAATGATTGGCCGTTTGGTCTTCACCAGTGGGACTCCAAAGGTGTGGTTGATCACTGCCTTCTGAACAGGATCCATCTGAACACAGAACAGGAGAAAGAGAAAGGGGGAAAGGGAAAAGAGAAAGGACTTGTGAAACTAAACTCTGATCCGGCTCCCGTTAGACAGACAAGGTCATTAATCATGTTGATGGAAAGGTCTAGGTGGCAGTAGAACATGGCTAAAGGGTGAACATATGGTGCAAAGAGTCAGGACACCTGTGAGATCAAGTCAGGGTGAGCAGCTCTTCTCTTGCACAAATGTTGTTCGTCAAGTTTCAAAATATCAATGACTTAGATAATAAACGAAGACAACCTAATAACTCACTTTCCATTAATGAGGCCACATTACACTAGATCATTTCTAAACCAGCATATAAACTGCATACCAAAAGGTTCCTGAATAGAATCTTCTGGATAAATAACTAACAGTGCGCAATACATTTGTTCCAGTTTGGTACTTGACTGTTTATAATTAGTTCATGTTAGATCTGGTCAATTAAATAATATTAACAAAAATTATTGTTACAAATATATTTAATTCAAAAATATTTTTTAATATATATTTATTCATAAAAGCCGGCTGTATATATACAGTCAAAGCAAAAATTATTCAGACAGCAGATATCATTTTTGAAGTTTTTTTTTTTTTTTCTAGTGGGTGCAGGACACTATAGTTCATTTATGTAAGTGAGGATAGCAAAATAAAGTAAACTGTGACATATCATACCCAAATAGTCTTCATACAGTGGACTACCAGTAAAATTATGGGTTAGGGTTATTATTCAGACCAAAATAACTCAGACACTTTGACCTGACCATGTTTTGCTTAAGTGTTTTTTTCTTTAGTTACTCATGTGACATTTTTACACCAGAGACTGAACAAAATTAAGCATTGCTTGGTAATTGGTTGACCTAAATTGGTATTATCTAATTATGTACTTAAATGTAACAGCTGACAGATATTCAACCTAATTCATTTGAGAGACAGTCTAACAGAAGGATGGCCAAACCCAGTGAAATATCAACTGATTTGATAACCCTGAGTTCTTATCATATTTTATTACCATTTTCTAAACTATAGCCGAATAAACTGTGATAATGTGAGAAATGTTAAAGGTGTCTGAATAAATATATATATAATAGCCACACACTATTATATTTATAGTATGTTGATTATATACTGTACAGTGTACATACATCACAGACACACATTAAATTGTTTCTGTATTAGTGTCCATAATGTGAGTTGTCAGACTTTTAATATAAATTTAACCCAATATCCTAAGTACCGCATCTCATAGCGCCAATGGTTAAGCCTCTGTTTATGACCAGCTTAATGCACAAAGCCTGATGGTCGCAGTCCAAAAATCTTTTGGCCTTGTGGTCTGCATTCAGGGCTCTATTGTCCTATGATTCCCAGCATGATTATTCACTTGATATAGTTTCATTTCATTTGAGTATTTCGACATGACATGATGCAGCTAATCTGCGTGCATACATTTACCAATTCATTCTTTCTGGAAAACAGTCAAACTTGACAAATTTTTTAGACTAATAAAGAATGCCTGTGAGACATGATTTCCAATACAGCCAGTTGCAGAAAGAAAATGTTTAACCTTTCGAAAACATCTATAATGGTTGTGCTTTTTATTCCAAATTCTAAAAACAATAGACTAAGCCAGGCCCGTTTGGAACATCTCCTCTTGGCTGGGAAACGCGAGAGAACCTGAAATGAATATTCTCTTAGTCAAACAAAAACATTTTGAAACTCTGCAAACGAAACGTATCCAGGCAACCCTCTACTAGAAGCAAACACAGAGCCGAGACGTGGTTCAGGATGACAGCGTCCACCGACTGTAGGTTAGCGTTCTTGAACCGGATTTCCTCCGATTTTTGCCTCTTATCTCATTTGGCACAGGCCCGAAAACTTGTTTGTGTTCTGCGTCACCGTAACCGTCGAGGACCCTGATGCCATTGTGCATGTGTAACGTCCACATTACATCAGTCAGACAGGCAGTGGATTAGCCACAATGATGTTGTTCTATGGCTTTGCCTTCATGAATCTCCAGAGGATTAAGTGAAGCTGGCAGTTAGCAGGGTAATCAGAACACCTCCAGCTAGAACACATCAATAGATACAACTGTCAGTACTAACAGCCTCAGCGAGGAAACGGATGGAGGAGGGGCTCCGGCAGGATTCACAGGAAAAATCAAAGCTCAGAAAAAGATTAGTTTTAAGGCTCATGTCTTTTTTAAAAGTCTGCTGGCTGCATTTTAACCCAGAACGCCCTTCTAATCAAGATTTAATAGCATACAGAAGTTAAAATGCATTTCTAGACCAAAATCATGGGTGTTGGTCCATCATGCTTCGCATTATGAAGTAAAAATAGCACTGCATTGAAGTGGTCTTCTGCTGGTGTTGATTTATTCCTTTGACTTTCTCAGTCGAGAGACATCTTGGCACATAACTATCCCAACCAATTTCCTTAAACTTCAACAATGTCATGATACGGCTTTATGATGATGCTACAAGAATCAAACTAATGAAACCACCAAACCACAGCTGAAAGATGCCTTAAAGGGGCAGTTCACCTATAATATTTGGTCATCATTTTACTTTACATCATGACTTTCAAAGTCAATGGGGTCCAAAACATTGACTTTCATTGTATATGGGGGGGAAAACATATATCTTTAAAACTCTCTATATGTTACATAAAACATATTTTATTTTCCACAGAAGAAATAAAGTAATACAGGATGACATGATGTAAAGTAAATGATACATTTTTTAGTGAAATATTCCTTTAAGGCATGTGTTATTGTTCATGTTTTATGGAAGCCTCTATAACATGCTGTATTTTTATGGTGTTGGCAGACACTGCATCTATACTAATTATCAAAGAGAGCAATTAACAGTGCATGTTACATTTATCCAATTGGCAAGCACAGTGTCTGTCATATGACCTCCTGATGCTCCCTCTGGAAAACCACATCCCACACACTGATAACTGGTCAAAAATAGCCAGATCCTTCTTACTATAAAAACACAGACCCTTTAATGACCCTTTAAAGGGATGGTTCATGCAAAAATTTAAATTCTGTCATCTTTAACTCACTCTTTTACTGACTTTACTCTGTGGAACATGATGTAAAATAAGTTTTTTTTTTTTCATACAGTGAAAGTCAAAAGGGTCCAATGTTTTGAACCTCATTGACTTTCACTATATGGGCAAAAACGTGAAAACATTCTTTAAAATGTTATGAAAATGAAAATATCCTTTGTGTTCTGCAAAACAAATAAAGTTCATACAGGTTTGGAACAACATGAAGGTGAGTCAATTATTTTGGGTAAACTATCCCTTTAAAGGAAACATGTAAAATAGATTTAAAACATAAATAAACGTGTAAAAAAAACCTAAAAAACTTAATTCACAAGAGTCTCCCCTTCCACTTACAACAAGATCCCATGTCAGTTAATACAAACACAGCATGCCGGACACCACAAGCCCAAAATGCACTGCGTTCAAACACAGAAGAAGGTGCGATGGCAGATAAAACGAATGCCGTTCAGCGTCCAGCGCTTGAGACCCAGATAAAAGTACCCTGCTCTCTGCCTGAGTTAGCTGGAGGGCACTCACCTTCATATCCCCGGCAGCGCCTGGATCTCGCAGCTGCATTGGATCCTCCATGAGGGAGCGCGTGTTTGTGTGTGGGAGGGTGTGTGCGAGAGTGTCACTCATCCTGAAGGGATCCTGGCTGTCCCACCACACCACCTGATTCTCCCACACTCTCGCGTTCGCACGCTTCTGTGCCCCCTTCTGGGGATGACAGCGAGCAATTCTTGCGCTTACAGGTCCAGGATATGATTAATTGATGTCTCTCTTCCTAGTTTTGTCTCTTCTTTTCCACCGTCGGTCGTCACTCTTGCCGTTAGGGATCAGTTTCTCGTTCTCCGCTGTTTAATCTCATCCACCTTCCTTCCATTCCTCCCTCCATCCTTCCTGACACTTCACAGCAAGCCAAGACTGCGTTCCTGGTTGGATGCTCTCTCTTCATTTTCCTCTGCTTCTCACTGGCTTTTTCTGTCCTTTCCTTCCCCTTTTTTCTCCACTAATAAATTCTGTCGTCCCTTTCCTGAGCTCTTTCAAAGATCTCCTTCCTATTTCTGTCCTACATGCTCACTTGCTGACTGCTTATTTTGCCCAGATGCACTAAGAATGTCATGCACTCCCTCAGTTTTTTTTCCTTTCTCACTCCCCAAATCACCCCTTCACTCCCTCATTCAATCAAAAACACTTATGCACAAGCTGCAGAATTCAGCCCTCCTCCATCTCCCCATTATGACAGTCCTCTCGCTCTTGCTACATACCTCTAAAACTCATGTGGAACCAATACAGCTGTGACCCGGGCTCAATTAATAAAACTTCCAAAAATATTTGAACTCATAATGCCTTGTGATTGATATCTTCCAGCTCTTAAGTTTGAAAATTACAGTTTTTCGAGGGGGTCATCAGAGGTAGAGTGAATGCAGCCAAAAGATTTCAACTCCAAAAGTCCACGTGGAGTTGCATTACTCAGCGAGGAAAATTGGCAAGCTTTGCGCAGAACCGTCGTCTTCTGCGAGTGAGCTTTACTCGAAGGTGGCTGCAGGTGAAATGCAACAAGTCGGTGCACAAGCCGCACGATTTAACGCCTACGAAATTCCTGATCCTGCGGAATAAGCGTGTCTGGGGAGCTTTTCTGCACCTTCATGCCACAACCAGCTGCTTCGTATAACTGATTCAGGTGCCTCACTGCCTGCAGGCAAATTGACTCAGAGGCCAAATCACATTAAAGACAAATTACAGCTGGACCGTAGAGGAATGGAAGATTGAGGTCTGTCCCAGTTCTATCTAAAGCTGATCAAAAGCATCTGATATTGGTGAAATGTACATAGCAAAATAATGATTTGGCCAAACAAACACATTTAAAAACAAATAATACTTTGAACTGATTACAGCTTCATTAGCTTTGATCATGGTTGTTGCATTCCAACATGAATGCGATTCCAGATGGAACAACTTGAGCACAGCCAACAAATCTTATGTTTATAAGCAGTGTTGGGGAAGCTACTTTGAAACTGTAGCTTGCCAAAGCAAGCTAATCATAATTTAGAGAATTTGAAAGTAGTTTGTGCAAATAAATAGTAGCTAATTACATTAAAGTTACGCAGTTTGTTTTTATAAATAATAAAAGCATAACTATTTAAGAATGTCATTTATCATTTAATCAGAGTCGTTTTTGAACAATGAACAAATATTCTCAGTATGTGACAGTAAACTTGAATACATTTATATTAAAAGTACAGTAAAGCCACCATAATTAACATAACTGAGTCAAAAAACATGGTACAGGGACTTGAAACAGTGAATCCTTTTTATGAATCTGACCTAACCGATTCACTAGATAGAATGAATCACACTTAATTTCCAAGTTGAAAGAACATATGAAAGAGAGAACTGCTTAGGATAGGGGACTGTTTGGAAACAATTCACAAGAACGAACCAGAATGTTAAACAACACTTTATATGAAAGAGAGGACCGCTTAGTTGAGCGCATTTGATTATTAGTACACCATGTACATTTGTTTTAAGTTCCAATTTACTAATTGAAAATTCTGCTAAATAAATAAATAATAATAGAAAATAATGAAACAGTCCCAGAATGAAACATATATATATACGCATTTGCCAAACATTATATAAATAACTCAATAAAAGCCTATGTATTACAACTTGTGTAAGGGGTCTTTTGTATTTGTCAGTATTCCATTAGGCATTAGCCTAAACACTGCAGTGTCCTAGAGAGAGGTCAGCCTGTCCTTCCAGCCACTCCAACATTGCCCCCTACTGGGCATCAGGAGTATTTCGCCGTCGGACACCCGGTCACTCTCACATTGAGCTTTTAACTGTTGTGATTAATAGCCTGCTGCAATGCTAAAACTGCCTCAATCTAAAGATTACAGCTCAGTGTCTGAATATATAATAAATGGCCAAATAACAAGAGACAGTAGTTAAGCTCTTAGATGCTGACTCTTTCACAAGCTCATGCATATTTAAAAACATTTAAACATCCCTTGGCTTTTACTGAAAAGAAAATAACGTGGCAGAATTGGAAGGCAACAACATGTGATGTGGATTTATTGAGCTGGCATGGGTAGAGTGTTCTTTCCTTTCTCAGTGTCACGATACTGTGCCAAGAGGCAC
The DNA here is from genome assembly GCF_965113295.1 of Leuciscus leuciscus. Taxonomy (NCBI): domain Eukaryota; kingdom Metazoa; phylum Chordata; class Actinopteri; order Cypriniformes; family Leuciscidae; genus Leuciscus; species Leuciscus leuciscus. The sequence continues at coordinate 13,946,588 of NC_138742.1, read as the reverse complement.
GCCATCTTTCACACTGGCAACAAGTGCAGGCAAATATATGGAATTTAAGAGAGAGAATACATATGACGGACACCTCGAGGATAGGTGGATCCCATCCCACAACCTTTCCTGTTCAATTCGCTGACCAGCATCCTCATTTACATAACAGAATGCAATCTGGGAAATGTGCGGAACAGACTCTGAGTAAAAGTGCTGAGAGAGTGAAATGAGCTGCTGCATGCTAATCAAAATGATTAGCTATAAGTCACAGTGACACGAGAGAACTCATACAGCATTACACTGTCTAACGGAAGGCAGTCAGGAAAATTCAAATACACAAACAAGCCAGCTATCATTAATAGACTGAGTGGTTTAATATTTAAGGTTATCTTTATGTAATCAGATGCAAATGCATTAATGCATTGTAACATTAATACACCAGATAAACCTAAACACCAGATAAACCTAACCTTAACCCATGTAGTTACCTTATATTACCCTGTACTTTCTTAGGGAAGTACACGGTACACGTACTGTAAAATAAAGTGCAACCGAAATCTTTAATACCTTTATGTGCTTTGAAGATCTTGAAAGTTAAAATCATCATCTTCACTGTTTCCCGTTTGTTTTCCACAGATGAAAATAATAATCATAACACTGGTTTGGAATGACATGAAAATGAGCATGCTTTTAATATTGCTCCTGCAAAGCAGTGTCACTTTTTTATTTATCTGAAATGTAAAGTCCATTTTCTTTGTTATATACACTACTGTTCAGAAGTTTTGGGATTGGCAATGTTTTTTGAAAGAAGACTCTTCTGCTTACCAAGGCTACATTTATTTGATAAAAAACATTTTTACCATTTTCTGTTTTAATATATTTTAAAATGTTATTTATTTCTGTAATGGCACACTTTACTCCAGTCTTCAGTGTCCCATAATCCTTTAGAAATCATTTTAATATGCCTATTTGCTGCTCAAGAAACATTTATTATTATTATCAATGTTAGTGAAACATTTGTACTGCTTAACCATTTTTCAAAACCAAAGTGCTTGGTTACTTAACTGAATTCCTTTTTTTTTTTTTTTATAATTTTTTTTTTACATATATACACATACATGATTATGGCCTGGATGGCCATGATGTGTCTTCCCACATGGTTGTTTAAGAAATGAAAAGCTACACACTCCATCAATTAAGTTGCCAAACATATAACATGCTAGAAACATAATAATCACAGCAATAATGATCCATTCATAGACTCTAAAATAGTATTTGCCTATTTAAATCTAAACAGCAACTTTAAATTTTTTTTGGGCCGGACAGTAATGCAATAATGCAACACTGTCAATAGAGATGTTTCAGAGGCATAATCTCACCGCGTTGAAGTTGTGGAAAAGCCCAACGCTGTGTGGAGGATTCGTCTCCATTTGAAACTGTAGGAAGGGCTTCATATCCAGATGAGGCTGGATGACGGTGGGGGTCCGCAGAAATGTAGGGACACCCCCAGTTCGGTTGATGCTTCCTGCAGAGACAAGAAGAATGAAGTTAAAGAAGCCAAACGCACAAATTCTTACTTTAAACTTTCCAAATGAGCTTAAAATCCTGTCATCAGGTTAAATTTGTAACACCAAGCCTGAATAAAGCTCCTTTTGCTCAAAAAATGACTTTCTTGCCATACAGAGGTGAAGCACGGTGGCTCAGAGGTGGCTGTGCTGACACATTTTTTTGTCAGCACAAAACTCATCAGAGAGATGTCAACCTTTGGTTATGAAACAGCCCCCTCTTTTCTCTCTCTCTCTCTCTCTCTCTCTCTCTCTCTCTCTCTCCCAATCCACATCACAGAGTCTCTGTTCCCTGTCAGCCTGTCTTCTCTTATCCTTTACAGCCCGCGCAACCTCTTGCATGAGACCGTGCGAGGACCCTCTCGTCAGAATTAAGCTTTAGTTACTTTAAGCTGCTTAATTTCTGCTGCTGGATTTTCCTCGCCTCAAGTTCCCTGCAGTCTTAAATCTGTTCCCTTCTATCTCTCTCCCTCTCGCTGCCTGTCTCCTTCTTAATCTAGGATGATATTTTTTTGCCCTTCTCCGCTTCTATTTCAAGATTGCTCGTCAAGCCTCTACTCTCTCCTGACTTCTCCGGCTCTTCCGAGCGCCGTTGAGATGGTTTCCTCACGTAGAAAACGTCATTAGGCTGTGCTGCTGTGGGCATACATGTCAGGATGAGCGGGGAGACAGAACGAAGGAGAAATGGAGAGAGCACTGGAAAGATATGCTGCCTCAGCCTGGCCACAGCTGTTCCTCCTGCTCTCCTGCTGGAGCCTCAGGCCTGGACGAGCCTTGGCATCGTTAACTCAAATTAGCCATGCAAGACTCCTCACTGGCTGCACAGCACACAGGGAGATAAAGAGCGGGGGAGAGACAGAGAAGAGCAAGAATAAGGAGGCAGACTGGTTGCAAGATTGCTGGTGAGAGAGAGAGAAAGTGCCAGTGGTCGCTTGTGGGCAATGCTGGTCCCTGATGCAGTGCTCAACAAAAGTCACATGACTCACTCTCTAAATACTCCCTTTTGCTGCAAACGGTTCTCTTCAAAAGTGCCGCAGTGTGCCTTAAAGGGATAGTTCACCTAAAAATGAAAATTCTGTGGTTTACTCATCCTCTGATGTTGTTGTTTGTTCCAAGGGACACAAAAAGAAGATATTTTCTTTAAGTATATGGCTGCCAGCAAGCACAATAAAAGCACCATAAAATTTCAAAAAGTGATCCATACGACTCATGCACTGTATTCCAAGTCTTCTGACGCCATGCAGACTGAAATTTAAGTCATTATTTATTAAAATCCTTCACCTTTATCAAACAAACAATCACACCTTTGTTTCAAATTTATGACCAATATATACCACAGCTTAAAAGTTTAGGATACGTTTTTTAAAATAAAATATATAAAATATATGAATTCAGCAGGGACACATTAAATTGATCAAAAGTGACAGTAAAGACATTTATAATGTCACAAAAGATTTAAAATAAGTACTGTTCTTTTGAAATTTCAGTAATAATATTATTATATATTTATTAAATAATTCAGAAAAAAATATTAAGCAACACAACTGTTTTCAACATTGATAATAATAAGAAGAAATGTTTCTTCAGCATCAGATCAGCATATTATAATTATTTCTGAAGGATCATGTGAAACTGAAGACTGAAAATTCAGCTTTACTATCACAGGAATAAATTACATTTTTTAAATATATTAAAATAGAAAAAAAGTTATTCGAATTTTTAATAATATTTCACAGTATTTGTTTTTACTGTATTTTTGATCAAATAAATAAATAAATAAATAAATAAATGTGATGCAAGTTTCAATACAATTTTTTATATTTTGTCAATTTTGGAGTTTGAAACCCATTTTCATGAATTGCAGTATATAACAACATAACTTAAATTTTTAAGTGAACTATCTGTTCGTCTGAATGTCCAATTCCCCCTTCACCCACATAAGCAAGACAGAAGACTAAGCTCTAAATGTAAACCGCCACTCTCGCTGCTGTTTGCTTGTCACTGCAATACAGTGCTGACATAATTCAGGACATGTGTGACTGATCCAACGAGAGAACTCTCAAACCCATTTAGTACGTTCATATATGCCAGCTGAGAAACGACACAGATTTGTTGACAACCGAGAGAGAAACACAGAGGGGATCAGAACACGAGTGTACTCGAAGTGTGTTGGGGGACAGTTGTCCTTGCAGCAGAGTCAAAGTGTGTGTCAAAACAACACGGCCAGCATGCATAAATCAGGTCCAGTCTGCTTCCTGCCCCTAGTGTATAATTACCTCATTAAATTAAAGAACACTTTCAGGGCCCGGCTCACACTGTAAATCACTGTGACAGGGTAAGTGCATGCGAGTGTGTGTGTGTGTGTCATGCGTTTATGTAGGATAGAAAGGGGAATAAGATTTCATACTTACTGTTCAGATAACGTATGGCGCTAGAACGCATCTTAAACCTGCACAATGACAACTAAGACCACTGGATTCAAACAAGCACATTGATTGGACACTGCAACACTACCAGATCCTCTGCTGACAGACAAAGTGCCGTGATGATAATACCAGCGGTCTTAACAGCCTCATCAAACCCATGTGGCGCATGAAGAGATGTTGTTCTGCCACTGTATCTGAGTCTGATTTTCCTAACAAGCTGCGGGAACCTGATCGGGCTGGAGCAGGGGGGGTGGAGGACTGGGTTTTGGTTGTCGTTTAAAGCCAGTGACATGCTAGGAATCCTTCAACACACGCCGGGTCCATAATCACCCCGTTTAAAGATCCTGCGGCAAGGGGGCAGCCAGGGACCGAAGGACGAACGCGCACAGGGATAAGGGAGCTGGTGTGAAAGGAATCTTTGGGAAGAGGATTTGGGAGAGAATGATCCACAGGGCTGTGTGTGGATATGGGAGAAGTGGGGGAGAAAGAGTGGGGGAGGAGGGGTTTATAAATAGAGAGAAGGGCACAGGAAGATCAAAGGCGAGGGGAAGCGATTCAACAAACTCGAATAATTCTGAGCCTGTTTGGGCCTGATAAATGGAATCTCAGGCGTGCCTGTCGCTCTCTAATACTGAAGCTTGGCAATCCTATTTCTTACCCCATGCGTTTGCCATTTTCAGAGGGCTGGAGTAATTGTGAGGAGCGCGGGGGGGAGATAAGGATGAAATGGTTTGGAGATAAGGAATAATCATGATGAGGTCAAGGCTGACAGACACGGAAGGAAAGGAGGATAGATCTCTGCGATGGTTGAAAAATAAAAGGATGTTAACGTTAAAACACGCTTAAAAGGCTCTTGGCTGTATCTCATTAGCTGGCTGGTCACCTTCAAACTGCGAGGTCAGTAGTTTAATTGGTGGAAATCGGTGACTTGGTCTCTTCAGGTGCGGAGAGGAACCCACAGCGTTTCTGGCCTCAGGCTGCTCCCTTGGGCAACATTATTGCACATTTGAATACAGTACGCAGAGAGTACAAACTGCTTTCTTTATATTATTGACACCCAAGAAGCAATATCATTTTGCACCCTTTCTAGCATGAATCAAAAATAAATAACATGGATTATGTTTTATTTTATTTTTTAAATTTTACATTCAACTGTGTTAAGACATTTCCCCTGTTTGTTGAAAAAATATATACTTATAATTATGTCAAATAGGTTGCAAACCCAAATTAAGCCAATAATAATAAAAATCATTATCATTAAAGCTACACTGTGTAATTTTTTAAGTTGATTCTTAGCAAAAAACACTTTGTACTTTCAAAATGATATGTGCTCATTAATGTGCAATTACTTCTACCAACTAATCAAGTATTCTCGTAAGCGTAGAATCTGCCATTTAGAATACATACGAGCGAGTCGCTCGAATGACGGCAGCCTCCATCTTGAAAATACCTTAGCCAAAGAGGGACATACCTGGAAATTCAAGTTTCGCGTTTTTACACTCAGTGGCACCGTGACGAATGCGAGGGGGAGATTACTCGCGACTACCAGCAGATTTGAAATAATACGTCCACCGTGGGAGTTAAAACGCCCTCGGAATGGGAGAGGCTAGAAAGTAATATTCAGTTGGTGGTCATAAACAATTTCACCGCTAGATGGAAGAAAATCCTACACAGTGTAGCTTTAACATAACAATAACAATAATAATTTTAATTTAATCTCTATCAGCGGGAACAGCCGATTAGTCCTGTGAGTTTAATGTTCTCTACGTCAGAATTTATTCGGGAAATGCGCTTCCATCTCCTATTATTCACATTAACTCTTTTTCGCACAAGTCAAAAACTACCTCAAGCAAGCGTAAAAACTTTTTTGCGAATTACGGGATTTTTTATTTATTTGGCGTTTCCATTGCTCGTTTCTGCTGGATACTTCAAAATGCATAAAAACAGGGTGATTGAAATAGCTAGACTGTTCCCTTCTGTACATCCAGGTAAAACAAGTGGAACATGAATGAAGGAGGGATGCAATGAATGCAACAGCAAGAAATGAGAGAAAGGGTAAAAGAAAGGCATGAAAGGATGGCTGGCTTTGGATGAACACAGATGTCCCCTGGCAAGCAGCAGTGGTCCTGAACAAATTGGAGTGAGTGAGTGAGTGAGTGAGTGAGTGAGAAAGAGAAAGAGTAAGCAAAGGGAGGAGTTAAAGCCATGGTCCCTATGAGCCCCTCATTAAGCACCTGTCGTGCAGATGATCCAGAGAAGAGTGCGATTGGAGCAAATGCAGATTAATGAGATGAGAGATGCAGATAGATGTTTAGTCCCCTCTGAATCCACTGCTCTCTGTCTCTCTCTCTCTCAACAACCGTATACTTTAATCATGGCCATCCTGATGAGCTTTAAATTAGCGCCATTCAGTGCTGACTAGAAACTAACTAAAAGTAGACCTCAGGTGTCACACCCATCATATGATCTTGAAGGCAAAATATATCCATAAAGTGACTATTGTATGTAAACTTCCCTAATAGAACAAAATCATGAATAACGTCCCCTTCAAGGGCACAAAAACAGCATTTGGAATTTATCCATTATTCAAATGCAATTCCATTTGTTGCCACTGGCGGCACAGAAATTGCACCTCAAAAAAAACAAAAAAAAAACATGAAACAGTTGACATGTTTATTATTATGTGTAGACATCGTAAAAAGTCACAGGTTATAAAAAGTGAATCTCATATTCCAGAACTGAACGTTCTGTGTAATTATTGCTTGTATTACAGCAGACAGGTGCCATCTCCTTCAACCATCAAAGCTGTAAGTAGGAACAGTTGGAGTATATTAGAGGAGGTACTCAGCATGGGACAAAAACTGTTTGTACGTCTTCATTGTTTTTGCTTTTGAAACTCAGGCGTTTTAATTAAAGCATGCTGCGACCGAACGGCACAGTGTGTTTGAAATTCATGATTATGTGTCTCAACAGCTTTTTATACACAGTTTTGTGTTACATTTGCATTTGTTTATACCACATTTGCAGAGAATAAAGTAGGCTAGGTAAGGGCAGGGAATTTTGTTAATATTGCCAGTGACAGTTTTGTCGTGCACTGCTGACGTCTGTGAATTTTCTTGCCGAGGAGAGATTTAATTAGCTGAAATCTAAGAAGACCAGACAAGATTGTCTGGTGATAAGGTCAAGGTTTGTCTTCAACTGTCTACAGTTGTAAATTACAAGGAAAACAAATCAGTTCTCCAACAAAAAATTCATCAGAACTGATCAGAAAAAAGAAATCACAAACTCTCTTCGGAAAATTTATTTATTTTTCTTTTCATTCATCTGTATGCTGACAGACCACGTCCAGTCTGGGACCTGGGCCTATGTCCGCCCTGTCCTCAGCTGTGACCAAGGCAGCAGAAATGGCTCATTCATTTAACCAATTTAGGTCCAATTACTGTGACGGCAGCATAGCGCTGCTCGCTATTCCAGTCCTGTCTCAGAACGGCAGGGAAAGACAGCCTGCCCCTCATCTAACCGCCAACGCAATCCACCATGAAAACCAACCTCAGAATGAAAGACACAAACACAATCTTATAAAGCTAAATCAATGTAACACTGACAGCTTACTGCACTGAAAACAAAATTAGAGTAGGAATTTTGCAAGTAAATTTCACAAATAGAAGAAATAAGTAACACATTGAACTAAACGTGAAATTTTGAAGTAGTATGAAAGGGTAAAACATGCTCCAATCTTTGGAGCACAGTGTGCTTTTAAAGAGTAACAGCAATACGGTAAAAGACACGGTAAAAGACAAAATATGGTGTTTGGGAATGCAATAGTGCGAGACGGTTCTGGGAGGTCATTTTTGATGACATCAATTTGATGTCAGACTTTGGCTAGAATGACCAAACCAACATTTGACATGCTGTGCAATTAAATTGGTCCGCTGGTTAGTCCAGTTATTCAATCACATCTTCTTGAGGCAAAGTCACGTGAGATTTTGTATGCGCTTCGAGGGATTTATTCTGTAAATGTGTTTTCATCTTAGTTTATGTGCATATATTCTTATCAGATAAAAATATTATTCACCTCAATTGAGTGCACAAGTTTTGCATTTTTAGAATGTATGCACATCTTAGCTTTTCTATCCAGCGTTATTTATGCAATATCCCAAAATTCACATACAGGTGGATGGAATCAGCACGTGACAAATTAAAAAGCATTCTGCCTGTTGCTTGGTTTCTATAGTCCGTATTGACTATTTCAACAAAAGTTGCTTATTCAGTCAGATTTTAAAGGGTTAGTTCACCCAAAAATGAAAATTCTGTCAGTAATTACTCACCCTCATGTTGTTCCAACCGCGTAAGACCTTCGCTCATCTTCGGAACACAAATTAAGATATTTTTGATGAAATCTGAGTGCTGGATCACTGCTCCATAGGCTGCTAGGTGGCCCAAACTTGCTGGCCCAGAAAAGTTATTAAAGAGTAGGGTTGGGCATCGTTTTGATTTGAACGATTCTGATTCTGATTCCGATTCTTTATTTCGATTTCGGTTCTTTTCGATTCTCGATTCCGATTCTTTGAGGGGTGGAGTCAAAACCTGTCACAGGCTCATTTCACAGAGGAAAATTTTATTTTGATTTAGTTTTAGTTTTGGGAGCTGCAGCTCACGTGGGAGAAAATTAGGAATGCCTCTGCACCAGACCAAAAAACAGATTTATGCAGAACTTGCACCCTGGTCTGGACTCTCTGGACATAACTAACTCAATGTATAAAAGCTCACTTTAAAACACCATTGATTTGTATCATATTCCGGTCGCGGTTTAAAATGGTTTTAAGTAAAAAAAAAAGATGTTGAAATATGTTATATTTAGCATTTTATATGCAGCTAATAGCTACCTTGCTTAGCACGTATACTATAAACATTCTCTATTCATTTAAAAAAAATACCTCATATCACGTTGGTCCACGTGAGATGATTGACAGCTGTACAGCGAATGAGAGAGCGCTGATATCATAAACTGACGCGAATCAGGAAGAGCAGAGACAGAGCTCGATGTGTTCGCTGTTTGAGCTCTTCAGATCGCATAATGCATTGGAAAATGAATAGTAATGTTATTCTGTATGACGAAATATTTTACAAACATGTGATGATAAATCATTATTTCTCCAAATATGCGCACCATTGGATTAAGAGCCCTGGCGGATGCTGTTTATTGCATGTATGTGAACACAAATAAACTGGACGCTTTATGAGTGATGATTTCTATTCAAAATAACAAACATTACAGATTAATTATTTTGCACTCGATCCTGGCAACGTTACTAACGTTGGTCGCGCAGGGTTGCCTGAGGAGGACGAGACAGTGGACCAGCGCTCAGAGACAGTGGACATATGTCGAACACGCTACACTCCTTGTAAATTTTGTACACCATGCAGGCGTAACGTTAGGTGTTTAGTCATATTTGTAGTGCATCCGCCCGTGCAAGAAATAAGTTTGTCACATGTGTTGCACTCTGCCGACCCAGGCTTTTTTAAGGTGAAATAAAGCCACACTTTTGAGCGCCGCTTACCGTGCTCCATGCCTGCAACAGAACAAGCGGGCGCGGCAAGCACTTCCGGAAATCCAGTGGCCACTATGGAAACCAAAACTTGCGCGTTTGGAACCGATGATCGGAATCGAAAACAAATTTTCTAAACGATTCCAATGGCATCGTTATTTTTTAAACGGTTCCCAGTTGGAACCGGTTCTCGATGCCCAACCCTATTAAAGAGATCGTTAATATAGTCCAAGTGACTACAGTGGCTCAATCTTAAGTATATCAAGCGACGAGAATACTTTTTGTGCGCAAAAACAAACAAAAATAACGACTTTATTCCACTATTCATTTCCTTCTCTCTGGGCCTCGTAGTGTTTTTGCGCAGCGCGTCTGTGTTACACGTCACCACGTAGGCTCACTATTTTGGCCGACGCTGGTCATGTGTGTGATGCGTGGTGACGTGTAACACAGAAGCGCAGCGCAAAAACACTACGAGTCCCAGAGAGAAGGAAATGAATAGTGGAATAAAGTCGTTATTTTTGTTTGTTTTTGCGCACAAAAAGTATTCTCGTCGCTTGATATACTTAAGATTGAGCCACTGTAGTCACTTGGACTATATTAACGATCTCTTTAATAACTTTTCTGGGCCAGCAAGTTTGGGCCACCTAGCAGCCTATGGAGAACTGATCCAGTACTCAGATTTCATCAAAAATATCTTAATTTGTGTTCCGAAGATGAACGAAGGTCTTACGCGGATGGAACAACATGAGGGTGAGTAATTACTGACAGAATTTTCATTTTTGGGTGAACTAACCCTTTAAAGCTGGAACTGTTCAGTTTTGAAACATTTTATATGCCCTTAATCCAGAGAGCGTCTGGGTTACCGGCCGCCTCTCTAACCCACTGGTTCGATTTCTTCACTCAGACTGAGCACATGAAAGTGGCTCGAGGTCTGTGGAGAGAGCTACTCATTAAGATTCTCATTTAATTAGAATGAACACACTTCTCAACACTTCTGCACTTCGCCTGGCTTCCTACAGCCTAGACTCTATAGTAGTGCGTCAATAAATATGGAGAAGAAACATATCCATAAAGCTCAGCTTACCAAAAACTGACTACTGCAGTTTTAGAGACCAGTGTCTGAAGTATAAGAAATGAATGGGAGCCAATGATATTGTGATGTCTGGAATGGAATATAAACATACTGCTTATATAGTATATTGAGAATATATAGTATACTGCCCACTATTTGCTTAAAATAGCATGTGGAACATAATGCAGTGTAAAATGCTAAATGTTTTATGTATACAGTCCAATGTATAAAGCTTAAGCAAAGGAATGAGACAAGACTGCACAAGATCATGGCTATGTTCAGAGTGGAATGCTAGTGTACTGTTTATTGCATACTGTGAAGTACAGTATATACTGTATTTTGCCTACTATTTGTTAAAAATAGCACAGAAAACTGTATATCATATTTTATATAAAATTACTGTATCTAAAATTGCTTAAAGGGTTAGTTCACCTCAAAATGAAAATTATCCCATAATGTACTCACCCTCAAGCCATCCTACGTGTTCCTAACTTTCTTCTTTCAGCCGAAAACAATCGGAGTTATATTAAAAAATATCTTTTTTGCAAATGTAAATTAATGCAAATTGAAGTTGATCATCTGGGGGTTTATATACGCATACATTGTTCAAAAGTGTGGGGTCGTAAGATTTAGTTTTTTAATATTTTTGAAATAAGTCTCTTATGCTCACCAAGGCTGCATTTATTTGATCTAAAACACAGTAAAAAAAGTATTATGTCATATATTCTTACAATTTAAAATAACGGTTTTCTCTTTTAATATTGAGTTCCTGTGATGGCAAAGCTGAATTTTCAGCATCATTACTCCACTCTTCAGTGTCACATGATCCTTCAGAAATCATACTAATATGCTGATTTGGTGCTAAATAATCATTTCTTATTATTATCAATGTTAAATACAGTTGTGCTGCTTAGTTAATAATAAATAAATAAATCTTACTGACCTCAAACCTTTGAACGGCAATGTATGTACAGAAAATTCACATACTGTGCATAACATACAGTAGGCTACATCCTGCATACCACAGAAATATGAGCAGAACTCAGCCTACTGTCTCAGCCCTTTAAATGACCCATGTTAAAAGCAGAGCTGATTCAAGCAGAACATATCTGCTGTCACCAGAATCGCCGGGCTGCGTCACAAGCTATATTTGGCCACAAGGAGGTGCTACTGTGACCTTGCTTGCTGACCCTTCCGCAGATATCAAACAGGATATAAATCCCTTTTATCCTTATTTCACAGCTCTTAATCAATTATTCTCCCCTTCTCTATCTTTAGGCCCTGCAGTATCAACCCCTCCCCAAGAGCTTCTGATGTTTAGTAGAAGTTTAGCAGCGAGATAAAAACTTCTTCCCAACTACATCCCTAACTGCATGTGCTCAGCACTTTGAAGCCTTGGATCCTGACCATCATGCCTTGGTCTATGAGCCATCATGTCTGCGGTACGTGTGTGCGTGCTTACAGGCGAACAAAGAGATGATTGACTGCGATAAGCCTCCAAGACGCTACAACGGGAGGCTGGTATGAGCCACAGCACGTCTGGCATTAATCCCACACATCATACCAACTCAAACATACATAAACACACATTCACGGCAGCGCACTTCCACTACACGGTGCTCTGTCTTGACTGAACGCTAAGAGAGATAGAGAAAAGGTTAAGGGAGAAAAGTGTGAAGCAGCTGAAAGAGAGACAGTAAAAGAGAAGAAAACAGATAAAGAATGTGACTACTGTCAGACCTATGATTTAAAATGTCACCACAAATTATACGCCTGTGGGAGCTGCACCATCATAATGGCCCAAATGATATTTACAGGTGCTATAATTTCAGTATTTTACGTTGATTTACTCTAACCTGAATTATATATTGGGTTACAGTGTGCGCACATATTTAGGAGGTCACTATATCGGTTCAAATCCAGCCACAGACTCTAAATTAGATTAAATCAAAGCGGGTGTTAAATGAGCTTGTGTTGAACAGGGAGCCATCTGATTCAAGCACTTCTGTAAATGGACACTGACAAACTAGATGTGCAAACCAAGCAGTATATCCCCTCTTACCTCTCAAAACGAAGTCTGCATGTACGGACATCACGGAAAAAACACTATATCCGTATCTCAGTATTAACGAAGGTTCTTCAAAAACTACTACTTGTCCTATTTTTTTGTAGCTTCAAAAGCTAGTTTTATCAGTTTAAAAAACTGGAACAGTAGCTTGACTAATGGTCTACACACTACTTGCTACCAATAAAGAGTAGCTATACATTTAGGCTAGTAACTTTTTAAATACCTACAGTCTCAGATCATTCATTCAGTTCTGGTGACAAGCTGCAACTATTAAAAATAGAAACATACTAATTTATATAATTGGTGGTATACTACCATTTAAAAGTCCCTGTTAAAAAGTTTAAAGCATTAAATGCATTAGATTGATCAATAAATGCTGTACTTTTTATTCATCAAAAAATACTGAAAAAGTTTCAGTTTCCACAAAAAATATTACGCAGCACTGTTTTTAAAATTGATAGTCATAATAAATGTTTATTGAGCCCCAAATCAGCATATTAGAATGATTTCTGAAGGATCATGTGACACTGAAAACTGGAGTAATGATGCTGAAAATTCACCTTTGCCATCACAGGGATAAATTACATTTTAACATATATTAAAATAGAAAACAGTTTGTTTAAATTGTAATAATCTTTCACAATATTACTGTTCTTACTATATTTTTGATCATATAAATGCAGCCTTAGTGAGCAAAAGAGACTTCTTTCAAAACAGTTTAACCAAATATTTATACCAAAAAAGAAGACATAAAATGCCAGCAGAACTGCAGCAAACTGTAGGTTATAGTTTACATGAACTATTCAAATGAACTAATTTGCTAAGCTTCACAAAACTACATATGATTATTATGAAGAAGAGAAAGACATTCCAGGAAAGCGTGCTCGATTATTGCCTCATAAATCAAGACAAATCTGTGTGTGCAAAACAATGTGACAAAACATATATTACATCACACTGCTATTCGAAAAAAGGAGCTTGTATGAAGAATCTGAGCCACTGTTAAAATGTAGTTATGTTATTAACATCACTATTTTTGTTCTTTAACACTGCTGTCTCATACAGTAACTATCATGTAATTTTCTTCAGTACTCACACAAACAAACAAACAAACAAACAAACAGATACAGCCACACACATAGCCTATTTTCAGTCAGGAAGGTTTCCAATGGCTAAATAAGGGTGAAGTAATGACAGACAACACGTGTGTAATGACACCCCAGTGAGATCATAGACGGCTAAAGACGAAAAGTCCCAGAATGGACCGTGCTTTGATCTTATAAGCAGGTGAATCAAGGCTGCGAGGCTTTAATTACCCGTCTGTCTCTCATGGAAAAGTGCTGAGTCTGTCTGTAGAGTTACAAGCCAGATGCAGCCGTGCTGAAAGTAACTTTGCTCTGCTCTGAAACTGATTAAAGTTGCAGAGAAGTTCACAGGTACTTTCTGTCTTCATCTCCCCCTGTCTGCGGCCCCGGTGTTATACTTCCCCCTCACGGCACAGGGCTCCGCGCACGTGTTCCAGGCTCAGAAGCAGATTCACACCCTAATCCTTTGATAAATCTGGTCTTGGCTCCACTTTGGGGCCCAAGGGTGGTTCCTCCCTAAAACAGGAATCACTGAGAGGCAGGATGGCTTGTGGGAGATGGGCTCTATATACTCAAGACACGTTCCTCATCAAGTCCAGACAGGAACCGCTTGAAGCTAGCTAGAATATTGGCCATCAACCATCTTCAAGCAAAATTAAGGTTGCTCAGAAGAAAAAGTAAAAAAAAAAAAAAAAAAAAAGAAAAAAGATAATTATTTGCAAATGGCACATTTGCTTATTATTTAACAAAAATAGAAAAACTATGAACAAAATTTTGTAATGTATTCAAAAATAATAAGTATAAATGTATCATTTTATAATTAATATAAGAATAACATTAGTAGCCTACAATAAATTAACAGCTCTAAATAAACAGCAAACTTTTTTTGATTTTTTTTCATAAAAATGGAAATTAAGTCAAGATCAATAAATATTTTAGAAAATATGTGTGTTTTTTTTGGGATAGCCCAGGTTTCATTTGACATTTTAAAATCAAGTCTGTTCAGCTATCAAACGGCAGTAAAGAAGGCAAAATCTAATTTCTTTTCTCAATTAATTTCTGAAAACGCGAAGCGACCAAGAGTCCTATTTGACACGATTGACTCTCTAAACCCAACTACGAATATTTTATCTGAGGCCTCTTCAGAGCTTTATAAAGATTTTTTAAAATATTTCACTCAAAAACTTAATGATATTAGAAGCTCCACTGTTTCTTCTGAACCATGTCACTTGCAGCTGCCTTGTCCTATGAGTTGTCCGTCTAGCTTTCAACCCGTCTCTCCAACTCAGTTAGCTGATGTAATCTCTACTATGAAGTGTTCTGGTACTAAGTTAGATATTTTCCCGGCTCGTCTTTTTAAGGAGGTTTTTTCTACTATTAGTCCTATGGTAACCGCTATTATAAACAGCTCTTTAGCCAAAGGTGTTGTTCCAGCTAGTTTTAAACATGCAATTGTGCCACCTATGTTGAAAAAACCTCAACTTGATCCAGAAATGTGCAGTAACTATCGACCAATCTCTAAACTGCCTTTCATCTCTAAGCTTTTAGAGAAAGTAGTTTTCTCACAGCTCCAGTCTTATTTGGATTCTTTTAATATTTTGGACATGTTCCAATCTGGTTTTAGATCATTACATAGCATAGGGTTACAAATGATATCTTGCTTGCTCTGGATTCAGGCTCTTGTGTTGTGCTGGTTTTGTTGGACCTGAGCGCTGCATTTGATACCATTGACCACAACATTCTTCTTGAACGGCTAGAATGTATGGTAGGTGTCAAGGGCACTGTATTACAATGGTTTGCTTCTTACCTCGAAAAAATTACTTTTTCTGTAAATTTAGGAAATTGTTCCTCATCATCTGCGCCTGTTTTGTTTGGTGTGCCCCAGGGATCCATTTTGGGACTTTTATTGTTTTCTCTTTATATGCTCCCCTTGGCCCTCATTTCTCATAAATACAACATTTCATATCACTGTTATGCAGATGATTATATTCCAGTAAGGCTTGACACCAATGCTTCATTTGATGTGTTATTGGAATGTGTAAATTATATCAAGAGGTGATGACAAATAATTTTCTGCAGTTAAATGAGGATAAAATGGAGATTTTAATTCTGGGTTGTCCTGCAAATTCCTCTCCTGCTCTGGAAGCCCAGTTAGGTCCTCTTTCAACAAATGTGCGCCGCAAACAAATAAAAAACCTTGGAGTGATCTTTGACTCTTCACTATTTTTTGATAAACAAATTAGTGCTGTTATTAGAGGAAGCTTTTTCCATCTAAGATCTATTGCAAAGTTGAAGAACCTTCTTTCAGGCAAAGATTTAGAAGTTGCGATACATGCATTTGTAACATCACGATTAGATTATTGCAACTCTCTTTATTCTGGTCTCCCTCAATCTGCACCGAGGAGATTGCAAGTTGTTCAGAATGCGGCTGCAAGACTTTTGACTGGGTCTAAAAAGAGGGATCACATTTCCCCTGTTTTAGCATCCCTTCACTGACTTCCCAATAAATTCAGAGTTGATTTTAAGATCCTTATGTTTGTATATAAGGCGTTGTCTGGCCGTGCACCAAGGTACATTAGTGATCTTATTGTGCCATAGTGTCCTGCTAGGGCACTTAGATCTTCCAATCACTTCCTATTAAATGTGTCTCGGTGTCGCTACAAATCAAAGGGTGATCGGGCCTTTTCTGTGGCTAGGCCCAAGCTTTGGAATGGTCTCACTTATCATGTGAGGTCTGCTCCTTCATTGGACATTTTTAAATCTACTCTTAAAACGCATTTTTATTCTTTAGCTTTTGGAAACCTGTAATTATTGTTGTTGTTGTGTTTTTTTGTTGTTGCTTTTTGATAGTGTAGACCTGCTTTGTACTATGTATAGCACTTTGGATCAATCTATATTGTGTTTAAATGTGCTTTATAAATAAATGTTGTTGTTGTTTTTTTACTAAAAAAGAACTACACAAACTTATGAGACTACTAGCTTAAATATTTAATAATATTCAAAATATTAAGAAAATATATTTAAACATTTTAAATATAAAACATTTATAATACATTTAAAAATATTCAAAATTAACAATAATTGACCGTTCTAATTTTAACAATAGCCTAACACAGTAAATACATCTGACTCATAATGATTCATTCACCAAATGCATTCATAGTGGCTATTGTGGCGTATTATTACGTACTACTGTGGGTAACTCATCTGGTCTGTTAAGAGATGTTTTCATCAAAGGAATGATTGCTTAGCTTAACAGAGAAAAACAAATAGATGTATTGAGGTCAGCGCTTACAAACGAAACCCGCTTATTACTACATGAGAACGAACAGCCAAACAGACAGAAGCACCGAGAGACCAGCCAAACAAGATCCACTCATAAGAAAAGATCACACACATGCTGCTGAACAACACAAAAATATGCATGTGTGTGAGAGTGGGACAAATAATGCACTCAAATGCATTTCTGTTTTACATCAGGCACAAAATGTGAAAGCGCTGTGGAACTGAAAGATATCCTATAAGGACATCGCTGATTCACTTTACATAAGAATTCATTAATCTCTCACCCCATTACTCTACATCTCCACCATTTATCCCCCCTTTATTCTTCCTTGAGTTTCTATAATTTTCTTCTTATTGTTATAAATCGCCCATATTTGGCTGAGAGCCAGCTTGACTGGTAAGATGATCCATTCTTATCCATCTGTAATCAATGAGAATGTTCCTGGCTGTAGGGCAAAGCGGAGGCTTTGATGGATGGTAAGATGGCGTGAAGTGCTCAGGGTGATTGTGAAAAGGGGATGTATCAGTCTCAAGCGTCTTTGCCCTGACCCTCTGAATAATGCGGTTCTCCTTAAACTGGCCCTGTGCCCTGAAAGTGCAATAGCCGTCTCACTTGTATCCCCCACTACAAAAGCACTGTGGAACGTGGCCACTCCCTTGTTTTATTCTCTTTCTTCACCTGCTTGAACTTCCCCTGCAGCAGTTTCCCATCTATCCTCTCTCAATACATCTATAACCTTCCTCAACCCCCCCTCCCCTATTAAAACTCTGCGGTGCACGCCCAGGTAAAACAATGGCCGTCTTGTCTATCTTACCCGCGTTCTCAAAGCCTCCTGCCCTCAGGTATGAAATTCTATCACTCAGCACAAATGGCTGGATTAGGCCAAATTCATCTACGGGGGAGTGGAGAAAGAGGGCTTGGAGATTCCTGCACAGATAACTGGGAGGAACGTGGGTAAGATGATCCACCGCTGGCCATTTTATTAGTAGTTCCTGGAGGCCTCCACGTAAGCCACTGTTTCTTTAAAAAGAAAAACTGCAGAATGGGTCTCGGTAAGTCACAGGACATGAATAATGGAGGAGGGTCTGCACAGCAAAGGAAGGTTCATATCAGTGGAGTGGTTTTGTGTTTTAGTGGCATGATAAACGAGTGTATCTTCCGCTCCATCCATGTACCATTAACGCCAACAGTCCAATCTCTTTAAGTGCTCTTAGCTCTTTGAACGTGACGTTATTGGTGTGTGTTCACAGGAGTCTGACTGTCTTGACTGCTAGGTGGTTGTTTACTGCTCCAAGTCAAAGAGATCCTTCATTTCATTTCAATCACACACTGAGCAAATGTTCATCACTGAGAAAAATCCTTTCAGCATCATTACTCCAGTCATTTGTAACTCAAGTTATTTGCTAAAAATCTCACGAGAGTTCATGAGAAAACTAGTGATATCCGATTCGTACAAAACGTTTTTTCAAGCCTTTTTAATGTATTGTTTGATCTGGTTCACAAAACCGACCTAAATGATTCTATGTTGAGTTCAACTCACAACCGAAGCATTTCATTTCTCGCTAAAGGGGAAGATTATTCAGCACATGGACTCTTTTTATGATATTTTTTATGGTTCTTTTGGGTCATTTTTGAAGCTTGAAAGCTCCAAAAGAGTGACCAGGTCCTTTATATTCTTCAGAATTTCTCCTTGTGTGATCCGCTGAAAAAATAAAGTCATACAGGTTGTAACAACATGAAGGCGAATAAATGTTTTCATCTTTTGCCAAACTAATCCTTTAAAACTGAGAGAAGCACACACTGAGAAATAGAGAGGAGAGAGTGAAAGCGAGCATAAGGAAAAAAAACAAGCAGGGAACTGGGTTAGTCTGAAAACATATTCTCTTTGAACGTAAAGGTCCCAAAGGCGGCGTGTGAAAGAAAAGACAGAGGAAGACAGAGAGAGGGGAATCCTGACCTGCTTCTATGACTCTCCCTGAATACTGTCACCTAATGTAATAGTTCGATTCTCAGAAGGAAGAACATTCATTTAACATTCATCTGGCACTTAACAGAACCAGCTATTAATAAGTCATCCTTAGGCTACTTGTCAAGATCTAGAAAATACATCCACAGCTGCAGGAGGGTCTAATACCCATTTAACCTTGAGTATGAACTGCATGTATGGTTTCTCATTTCTCCTTCTTCCACAGTCCACACATAGTTCCTTTTTACAGTTTTGTTTCCCCCTCTCCTCTATACAATTGTTTCCTTATCTCCTCGTTCTTGTTTCTTCCTCATCTTCTTTTCACACTTGCTTTTTGTTTCCTCCTCTCCTTTTTACAGCTTTGTTTCCTCTACTCTTTATTTTGTTTCCTCCTCTCCTCTCCACATTTTTAGTTTTGTTTTTCTCCTCTCCTTTTCACAGCTTTGTTTCCTCATTTCCTCCTTTTTACAGTTTTATTTCCTCCTCTCCACTCCTTTTAACGGTTTTGTTTCCTCCTTTCCTCTCCTTTTTACAGCTTTTTCCCCCTCATTTCCTCTCCTTTTAAGATTTTTGTTTCCTCCTCTCCTCTCCTTTTTACAGTTTTGTTTAATCCTCTCCTCTTCTTTTTAGTTTTGTACAGTTTTGTTTCCTCATCTCCTTTTTACAGTTTTGTTTCCTCCTCTCCTTTTTACAGCTTTGTTTCCTCCTTTCCTCACCTTTTTTTGTTTGGGTCCTCTCCTACTGTTTTTCCTTTCTTTCTCTCCTTTACGGTCTTGTTTTCACTCATCTCCTCAATACATTTTTCCTCCTCTCCTTTCAGTGTATTGTTTTCTCTCTCACCCCCTCTTCTTTTTCACTGATATTATCACTCATCTTCTCTCCTCTTTTTTGCTATTTTGTTTCCTCCACTTCTCTTTTCCACTGTTTTGTGTCCTCTTCTCCTCTCTTCCACTTATCTTGTTTCCTCCTTGAAACCCTGCACTACCGGTTTTGCAGAAAAAGGAGAAAATCAGAAGGAAAGGTGAGCGAGTGTAAAAGTGTAAGTTTGCTGATGCTGCTGCTTTCATTGTTATTATGCTGCATTTTCTAATGAGTCAACTGCCCCCTCTCTGCCACACAAAGGCCTGATTGAATGTGGCATCCCATTATCATGTAAAAGAGCCCAGCTTCATCTTTGAGTTGCTGACTGACAGCTGATATCATCTGAGTAATTGCACTAGAGAAACACACTCACTCACAGTTTGGAGGAGCTCACAGAGGAAGCAGGGGATGAGAGATTTGGAATTTTCTGGAGCTGGTGTGAGTGAATATGGAGGGGGGCGGCGGATCTTTTTCTTTAATCGTCTCCACCAGGAAGAGTCTTCTGGGATGAGAGCTGTGTTTTGTGCACTGTTAGACTGTGTTTTAGACTATTACACAACACTGCGCAAGAATCCTCTGCACACACACTCTCAGGTGGGCGGTGGAACAGAAAGGCTAAGCGGACAGCAGAAAGGTTACATGTGGTGTGAGCCAGGAGAGGAGGAATCTGCAAAACTGCAGACACTGAACCCAGCAGAGCGCAACGTACAAGTGTTCATGAAGCCTCTTTAAAGTTTGAGGAGCTTGAAGCTTGAAAAGCTTCAAAGTTCAACAACAGTCAAGCAAAACTTCTGAAAAAGAAACACTTCAACAAAAAAAAAGTATCAAAATATACTAAGTAAAAAAACGTTATTTTAGGGAAAGGCAGTGTTTAAAATTGACAAATAATATATGATAACTATTAATGCTAAATATTTTGATGTCGGCAAGATTTTTTGTGTTTGATTACATCAGTTTGCTCAGCTGTAAAAAAAAAATATTTGTTCTGTAATACTATAGCAATAACTACTAGCTGAAAAAATAAGCTAGTTACTGGGAAAAGCTGAACTATTGGAATACATGAGCAACAGTCACACTACAGAACAATGTAGTTATGCTCAGAGCTGTGACATGCACCTCTCTCTCACACATACACACACACATACACACACACACACACATCCGAGTTGGTGCATCACCTCTGCAGTACCGTTCATAGCATGCTTTTCTGTCTAGAGTGATTTTCCCCTCTTCACTGTTTTCTTTCAAGCTCTTTTACTTCCTCCTTCCTGCATCACTGAACACCCCTCCTCTCTCTCTCTCTCTCTGCAGTAAATGATGATTGAGCAAACAGCATGCTGGAGGAAGGCTGCAGAAAAGATGGTTATCTGGCCTTCACGTGCCACGCATCCTAAACCAACCCTCTCTCCTCTTTTCAGTGTTTTTCTTATCTCTTTCTTCCATTACCCCCTCCCTTTTTTCCTTGATTTTCTTTCTGTGGCTTTGGCGATTAACTGGCAGACAGTGTCAGTGTGCAGCATGTGGCACAGTGTATACTTTAACCCCAATCTCCAGCTTACCCAGGAGAGACGGAGGAGAGGATGAGAGATAGAGAGGGAGCCACACGAAAAATATCCAATGATGGGCTGCCCCTGAGGGTCCATGTGCACCTGTAGGTTTTTTTTTCAACGCTTCTGTGAATTTGATGTTTCTCCTCATAGCCCAAGAGCTGCGTTGAAGGCAGGGAGAGGAGAAGCAAAAGGGGAAACACTGAATGAAAGAGAAAGACGGCAGTGTTGTTTCAATCCCACTCCGCCACGAAAGACATATGGCATCTGAGCTGTCATATCACTACTGCTGTAAACGTCTTCAAGGGAACTATGGACTGAAAGTCGCCCAATGTCTCATATGTCATCTGGTGTAGTTGCTTGAGGACTTTAATGGAGTCTCTGTTTCAATGGGGGGAAAAGCTGTTTACAGATGAAAGGTTTTGCATAGTTCATCAGGCATTAAGATGATTCATTTAGATAAGCCTGCAACTCCGTACGGAGACTCCAGTTCCTTCCATTCGCCGCTTCGAATGCATAATTCATGTTGCTTTGGTCACAATTACTCTAACCTTTATTTATGCCCATATTTCTTTGCTTCCTCTTATTCATTCAGTCACTACTATTCCTTAAAGTGAGCTTAATGGGTGATTATTAAAGGGATAGTTTATCCAATAATACAAATTAAAAACATAATTAAATAAATATAAAAAAAAACATAAATACATGAAAACAAAACAAATAAATAAAATAAATGCATACATAAAATAAAATACAAATAAAAACTACTATATATAGAAATAAAATAATAAAAATAAGTAAACACATCAAACCAAATAATTAAATAGTATCATAATTTACATTTAAAATGAAAGTCAATGGGTTCCAAAACAACATTGACAAAAAATTAAGTCATACAAGTTTAAAATGACATGAGGGTGAGTAAATTATACTGAATATTCATGTTGGGGTGAGCTATCCCTTTAAGAACTCTTCTAACTGTGTCAAATATAGATAAGAAGACCATGTTTACAGTTTCTCCTCCCCTCTTTCTCTCTTCCCACACTTAGATAGCCATGAAATCAATGTGAATTAAGAGGAAGCTGCCACATGTTTTTCGTAGAGGAGAGGATATTAGCCAGCTCTCCAAACTTACGGCAGTGAGTCCTTCAAACACTCATATGCTTATTTAAACTCAAGAATACCTGCACCATGAAGGACACTGAGGGCAAAGTCATTTGTTGATATCTCACGCCTGTGTGCCGCACAGCGCTGTCGATTCTATCACGCGGGCCATTAAATAAATTGATCTGTATGTGTGATCAGCCTTGCGTGGACCAGGCACAACAGGCAACGGAGTCCATCAAGTCCCCGGTAATTCTCGCCCTAATGGCTTCCCACCACAAATGAAAAGATCAGTCCTCTCTTCTAAATGCCCATGTGTTTGTATTAAGCATTTAGATCTATCACTGTTACAGTTGCTTAGACATCGCCTCCATCCCAATCAATTGACCTGTCTAAAGGGCCAGTTTATCTGCTACAAATATCCTTGGAGTAATTCCCTTCTCAGTCTGGGAGGAACAAACAGGAGAAGTCAGAATTTCTGATTCAATGAATATTGATGTGTACCTCTGGCCACTGCTGACATATGTGGGCAACATGGCTGCTGATCCAGAATAATGCCAGGCTTTATATTTTAAAGAATGTTGGTAACCAGACAGTTGATGTCATCCATTGACTTCCATAGTATAGGAAAAACATACTATGGTGCCATTAACTCTTTAAAATATCTTCTTTTGTCAGAAGTAAGGCACTCATACAGGTTTGGAACAACATGAGGGTGAGTAAATGACAACATTTTGGGGTAACTTACTTACTAACTTACTCATAACTTACTTAACTACAACATTGGATGCCTGTTATTTAATTTGCTCTTGATATAGTGAAGTGGTATGCAGTGCGCGCCTCCGCATTTACATGCTCAACAGAAGAGTGCACGCCACGAGCACAGTATTCCGTCGACAGGACAGGAAAGTTTGTTTTTCTGAGGTGAGAGACTTTTTATTTCGTAATAAGCTATGAAAATATTATTAGAATAATGACAATGACATATAGCCTGACAACATCTCATCTGACAGCAAGTACTGAATCAGGGCAAAGTATTTTTCTCAGGCACGCTTTACTTAAACTGCGTCGGACAGAAGAGTCAACAGCGTTAATGCACATCTTTCAAAATAAAAGTATTAATACAATAATTGAATACAACCACATGGTGTAAGTAAAATTCTACTTGATATTTACACCACTTGACATTAAAGTCATTAAACAAAAAAATTTTTGTAGAAAATGGTTCAAATGTTTTCAAAAATGTATGAAGCCAACCAGCTTGCCATGTGCTTTAAACTAGATTTTTAAAATATTTCCTCTGCTTATCATTTCAGACCTCCTTATTTGTCACTGACACATATATATTTCTCTCTCCTATTTTTCCATTCGCTTCTCTTTTATCTGTCCTCTTTGTTGATTTTGGTTTCTATTTATCCGTCTCCTTCTCAGTCTGTCTCTCTCCGCTGCTATTTAAGGCTATCTGTCTCTCGGTTGAAAGGACATGCACATATAATTTAATGCACCTTGAAGGTCTCCCCGATTTGCCGGCTGGACAGTGGTGCATGGTGTCAGAATGCGAGATGCGCATTTTCCTCTGGAGTGCAAGTGAAGAGCCGGGTGAGGAGGGGAGAAATGGTGGCTGGGAATGAGTGGGAGAGAGACAGACGGGAGAACGACTGCATGTAATGGAATGCAGCTCTGCAGTGCTGTCAGCTCACTGTGGGGCACCAAGAGGGACCGATATGATGCTTCTTCAAAACGGATTTCAAATCATGAGAGCCCTCAGCCCTCTTTTGTCCCCGTGTCTTGTGTGCATTTTCACCCTCTGTTTTCCCCCCTCCCTTGATACGTCCCTCCATGTCTGTGACTGCGGCAATGCAAGGCAGTCAACTGGAAAATCCACTGATTGTTTCTGACAAAAATAGAGGGGGTGACGGAGAAAAGATAGATGGTAAAAGAAATTAAAAAGAGAGAGAAATTGGATGGAAAGAGAATGGATGGCACATCAATAGCAGGGAGAAAGCATTTGAAAAGAAGTGGTTTTAGAGGTCACTGGTTTTGTGAGCTGCATGTGACCAGGGACGTCACACACCTTTACCGGGGGCAACAGTGGCAGTCCTGGCTCACTTGCTGGCTTAGGAAATATAAGACATGACTAAAGGGAAAATAAATACTTTTAGTCAACTTAATAGTTCTTTTGTGCAACTGAAAGATGAGAAAATTTCGGCTTAGTTTCATAGTTCAATTTGTTAGTTCCCAACCCCCCCCCCAAAAAACGAACTGTGTATAATATATAATTATGTTAGAAAAGCATATTACTTTCAATTGAGCCCTTAAAGGGACATGGTGATGGAATTTTTTTTTATTTTTCAATGCTTTTGTGTTCTCTCACAATTACATAGTTAGAGGTATCAGGGAGCCGCTATCAATATGTGGGGTATTGAAATTGCTTTTGAATGCACGTCGCTTTTTACTTTCTCTTTCCAATTTGCGATCACGCGTACATCGCCCTGTCAGTCATCATTCTTACTATCTTCACGGATAAGTGAAATCTGATGTACTGTAATGTAACTGACTACTGCAGCAAGCCTAACCATGTCCATTTCGCTGAATGCATTATTCATTTTCTGTACCTTTTCTGAATTCGGAATAAAGGCTGGTTAATACTCGCTGCGTCCGCCCAAACGCGAAGGTCCGTGTGGCAAAAATGGCGTCATCGTGATCATGTGGGCGGTGATGCGCGTTGAGTGCACGAGATCCCATTTCACGTGGTGGTGTGCATGTCATTTTTTGCTCTGCTTCTGAAGTTACACGACTTCGAGGCGACTCTGTATAGTACGTCTGTACAGGCATCTTACCGGCACCCACTTTGCGCTTGTCCAAATTAATTACAAAAGGACAGAACATACTTTTACTTTTAAAATCCCCTTGTTTCATAAATCTGCTGGTGACATGGGTAAATGACACCTGTGCGTGCTGGCATCTTTGATGAGATCTGATAAAACAGCATTAGGAGTTCACTGCACCTGCCAAATGCTGAATCAGCATCACACAGCGTTTCCTCTTCATCTCCTCCATCAAAGATCAATTAATATTTGATAAGCCAGTGCCTTT
This sequence comes from Leuciscus leuciscus, assembly GCF_965113295.1. NCBI lineage: Eukaryota > Metazoa > Chordata > Actinopteri > Cypriniformes > Leuciscidae > Leuciscus > Leuciscus leuciscus. The sequence goes on along the minus strand of NC_138742.1, from coordinate 13,920,984 downwards.
TTTTTAACCAAAATCATACTGGCCTGAATCTGGAAACTGAATGAAACGGTAGAGCAGGTTAAGGTTTACATAACATCCACAAAAGGGTTAATGAACAAGACGCAAGTTTTTGTGCTGAAATACCTCATTATAAAGTGGTGCGACTTTGCCCTTGAGTGATAGCCAACAAGGCAAATGTCTAAATTTGTCATTTCGTACCCCGCTTTTCCTTTCCTTCGTCTGTCTCTCTCCCTGTCGCATTAGCCTTTGAGGCTCCATGCTGTGAAGGTCATCCTTCCTGCAGCTATGGATTACACAGGCGCGCACACAAGCAGAATTGGACACCGTCCTTGAGAGGAGGTCTGCCGAACGCCGTCCACTTCCACCAAGGTGTTAATGTTTGGCGAGACCCAAGAATATAGAGCATGTGAGGTTCGATGACGTATAAGAGAGTCCACAATATAGAAAATATAGGGAAAATGTATAGTTTAAAACACTACAGTTGTATAGTTACAAAGTTTTTTGTAATTACGTTGGCTTTGAAAATCTTTTATTCCAATTTCAAAAAAGGTCATGTGGCTATCAAGAATAAAATAGCATATTTGTCTTACTCCTGAAATACTGTACTGACTGTACACATCGTAATGATTTTTTCATAATTTAAAAAATTACAAAAAAAGAACATCAAGTCATTGACCCATGAATATGCTGCATCCGCCACAATGTTTCTTATTTTAGTACTCAGCTGCTCCAATTTTGGGAGAGTGAATTGACTTTATTGTTTTGTTTTGCACGGCATGGAGGTCCTTATGTAAGTGTTCTGAAGTTACGCTTCTAAGTACATAGAGAGTGACAGAAAAGTAAGCCCGAAATAGATGCATTGTGGGAGAACTCCACCACCAAGCACCAGAGAGCAGTATGACTCATGCCAACCCCATTCACGAGTAATACGGTCTCTCTCTCTCGCAGCTCCGGTCCGTATAAAAAAAACACCCCTCAGAGCTGCAGCAGCACATCTCACATGTACTTCACATCCCCATTTTCTCTTCATACTCAAGTTCAAAGACACTCATCACCTTTCATCATTTCTCTATACAAACAATAGGCGATTTGGGCCTCTGGGGAGAGCGGGAGGACAGAGGGGTGTGAAGGGTCTTGATTAAATGATTATGACTCCCTAAAGTAAGCTAGCGGCGGGCCTCAACTGCGTTCTATGATGTGTTGAAGGTGGACAGGGAAGGTTGGTCTAGCGCAGGTTTCTCTCTGCTGTCCACTGCCTGCTGTGACCTTAATTTGTTCTGTCTTGAGTCAGTACACCCACTGGGCGGCTGATGCACCTTCAGGGAACAAAAGAAGAGCTTAACAGAAGCTAGCATCCTAGCAAGCTGACGTGTGTGTGTGTGTGTGTGTGTGTGTGTGTGTGTGTGTGTGTGTGTGTGTGTGTGTGTGTGTGTGTGTGTGTGTGTGTGTGTGTGTGTGTGTGTGTGTGTGTGTGTGTCCAAAGCAAGAGAGAAGACTAAGTAGATATGACAGAAGAAGAAAAAAGAGGGAATGAGGCTTGGGTGGAGGAGGAACAAAGCAGGATTCATTTCCCACAGCTAATCCACTAATGAAGATATGTAGCAGTGTATGTGCTGTGATTATTGGGGTGCCACAAAGCTCAAACACTCCCATCTCCCGATATAGCTACACTTATGTAGAGATAGACAACAAAAACACAGGAATATGGCGGCTGGGGCCTTATTTAGCACCGCTTTGCCAATGCAACACTGTATAATGTGCTCTTTAATCCAATCCAGTGCCAGTGTAAAGATATTTTGTGCTTAATTCCATGAAAGGCCACGTATATGAGATCAGCGTTAGGCGTATTGCAGAGTGAGGATTGTGAATTCTCCAGCGGCTCTTGCTGTTGTCTTCGCTCTGCAGGGGCTGCTGCTTCGTTCCATTTGCTAAGCTAATTTTATGGAAATGGCCCACGTCTTTTTCCACAAGCCGCTTTGCTGTTTTTCATCACAGAGTTCTCACAAAACGTTTAAGCCACTGGCCGCATCTCAATAAGACGATGCAGGAGAGCACAGTGCTTCTGTTTGAGCTGTAAATGGACTAGTGATGGAGGGCTTTGAAAAGAACCCAAGAAGCCCAGGTCCAATGTGCTTTTCAACAATACTATAAACTGCCTCTGCAACTCAAGTGGAAGACCATATACACTTCAACTTGCATTTATTATTGTTTTGTTTAGTCAAGTCAAATCATTTAAGTCAACAAATAATTTTTTCATTTGTCAACCAAGTGCTTTTAATGAATCGGTTATGTGAATGGTTCAATGGCTCACTCTTAACAAATGAAAACACATTCACTTAGCCACATACTGGTGGTAATGAAATGGCCAGTAATGAAATGGCCGCGAGTTTCATCTGCTCAGTAAATATTAACGATGGCGTCAATTTTGCCATACCAAAACGAGCCTGATTCAGATCCTGAGAAAGTTTATGAACAAGAGGAACATGCAGAACCTTTGCAAGCACAGTTTTTACAGGACGTTTCAAAGTGGTAAGTTTCTAAGGATTGGTGAACAGCAAGAGCCCCGTAGGGTCTGTTTATACCTGGTCACTTCATGCGTTTTCTCAGATCGGATAGCTATCCGATCGTGAAAAGACCAGGTGTAAATGCCCTCTGAAAGCATTTGAGACGGATTTAAATTCGATCGCTCAAACCACTTCAGAAGGTGGTCTGGGCCGCATTCCAGACGAAACTGGACAAGTCTAAATGCATCTGGTTTTACTCCTCCCAAAATGTTAGAAAATAAATGTGTGAGAGCGTGCTATAGGCTATATGACATATTATAGCCAGATATTATGGTGCTACGGCAACACGCAATGCCGCAAATTAATCTGTGTATCTCTTCAGCAAGCCAATGCGCAAACTGCCGCAAATAAAACAGTTCGTCCAACTTAGGAAAGCCAAACAAAGAGGTTTTGGAACCGGGGATGGAAAAAACAGCATCTCTTTTACATGGCAACAAGACACTACTAAAGCAGGTCTTCCTCTACTCTAGCGCAGCTCAACCAGGCCTCGTCCCTTTTTGCATATTCTGTGGGCAGGGATTCTTTAAATGAGTGACATTGTGACTTTACAAGATCCGGAAGATCTGTTGTAGTCCCAACGAGCCATTTGTTTTAGTTCTTGAAAAGCATTTTCTGTTAAAGTAAATCTCCCTTTAGAGTGGACTTTGAGCTTTGTAACCTTCCAGATATTTTTTATGCTCAAACAGCAACATTACACACTAACTAAAGTTTAAAAAAGTGAAAAAGCACAATAGGACCCCGGCTAATATGTTTTATATTTTTTCCGTTTCAACAATGTTATTTTTTAACAAATTGGTTGCGTTAATGGTTCAATGACTTAATATGCAAAAAATACTCACTTTTAGCCACCTACTGACGTAATGTTCTTTAATAAAGAAGAAACAAATACATCTGAGCATTTAATCAGTCAGGCCTTAATCAATGTGGCTAATATGATTTGTTAAATAGAAAATGATGTGTATGGAGCATTGTGTTCTTTTTGTTATTTGTGCTAATGTGGATCTACCTATCAGAAAAGACAGAACTGTGTAAACAAAAAGAAATTATGAATCAAAATTAATTCTACTAATGAGGGCAGTTCCACTCAAGAAAAAGGCATTTATGGCCTTTCATGGATTCATGGATACACCTCCATGAAATTTGAAATTTCAGCCAATGTGCTCAGGCATGTCAGTCCCCTTAAAACTGTAGCTACGTTGGAAAGGTTTCCTTATTCATCACTGGACCCGGCTAGCCACGTCAGCCTGGTGCACCTAGCCTAATCTCTCCATAGGAATGCGCGCACACACAAGAACGCTTACCTCCTGGGCAGGGGCAGGTCTGAGCGCAGTCCCTCTGTATCCTCTGCCCTTTGCCAGATCGCAAAATGAAGGAGGAGGGGAAACTGAGAGAAGGTGCAGGTGTGCATACCACACGCTCATGACTGCCGCATCACTTTTCTTTTCACCAAGGAAGCTATCTGCTAGCCAATGACTCTATGGCACTCATCCAAACACTGCTGCAAGATCCACATTCACACACAGACACATCTCCCTAACACACACACACACACACACACAAACACAACATTCAGGCAGGTCTGAGCTCACCCTGCATAGCTGGAACTGCCTCCAAAGCCCATTAAAACTCTTCAGACTCCTTTTAATTATGGTTTTACAACAAACATTCAGCAATTTGACATTTGGGCACATAACACCAGACGGCAGAGGGTCAAGCTATTTTCCAGGCCAAAACAATCACACTTCAACAGTTTGTTGCCACAAGCAGTCCTATAAAACCTCATATTTAAAAAAAAAAGATGTGCATGAATTTAACTTTCAACTGAACCTTGAAGTTGAACGTGAAGTTTAATTAACTTGAATGACTTGAATCAAAATTGGCCTCTTTAGACTTTTGGCCTCTTCAGACTCAAAATCGACAATAAAAGACACAGAGCACAGTGTTATCCACACAAAACACCCAATTTTAGTTCACCCAAAAACCCATTTACTCATCCTCATGTAGTTCCAAACCAAAAAGACTTTCTTTCATCTTTGAAACACAAATGAAGATGTTTTAATGAAATCTGAGAGATATCTGTCCCTCCATTGACAATCCATGCAACTACCACTTTGACACTTCAAAAAGTTCATAAAGAGATTGTAAATCTAATCCATATGAATTGATAGCCTGGAAATCCAGACCTAAATCTAAAAGATTAATGGTCTGGCGTCGACTAATGAAAATCGCCCAGCTCGAGGGGCGGCACCAAGCATGCATTTGAAAATCTCACTGCACGCAATTGGATAACACTACGACCAATCACAACAATAAACCCCATACGCTTAGCTACCAGTGGAGCTAACTGGTAGATTATACTCTTACCGTATCTGGTCGGCAAAACAGCAAAAAAACATCCTTCTTGCAAAGGAACGATTCGAGTGGCGTCTTCTGTTCCTCTTTTAGATAAAAAGTCAAGTCTAACTCGTTCATTGTAGCGGCCAAAGCCGTTTCAAACAACTGGTATTCATCCATAGCCATCTTGCAATGTTTACTAATGACTTTGACGTCACAGCGCTGTCGTCATCGGTTTAGCTCGCCTCTGGCCCGCCAAAATCAGATAACCCGATGTGATTGGTGCAGCTCAGATCGAGGGGCATATTTAATGAGCATCATTACTCAACACCAGAGTAACTCGCTGAGCAAATTCAACTTGTGCTCTCGCGAGAACTCTGGATTACCAGGGTAATGAATTGAGTGGTTTAGTCCAAATTTTCTGAAGAGACACGTTCACTTTATATGATGAACAGATTTAATTTAGGCTTTTATTAATTTAAACATTCATCAATGCACACATCATTTATGGTAAACGGAAGTTCAAGCATGTTCGCTTGACGTGCAAGAACCAATGAGGTTTATTCTTGTGTTACGCAGCACGCTTGAGCTTCAGCAAGAACCAATGAGGTTCATTCTAGTTTGTTACGCAAATACTTCTGTTCATGTTCGCTGATCAATGTTTATTTGTGAATAAAAGGCAAAATTCAATCTGTTCATCACATAAAGCAATCGAGTTTATTCAGAAAATTTAGTAACCTGCTCGATTCATTTGGATTCGTTTTACGATATCTGTATATAATTTTTGAAGCGACAAAGTGGTAGTTGAGTAGACTGTCAATGGAGGCAATGGCGATTCTAGGGGGTGGCCTGGGGTGGCCGGGGCCACCCCTGAAAGCTCATTGGCCACCCCTGCGGCCACCCCAGATCTGATAGGTAGGTCAAGTTCGTCAACAACACAAGAAACGAGAAATGTTGTCAATCAGTGATGACAGCTGATCAACTGATTTAGGGCCAGTTTCACATTTTTAACTAACACAGTAACGGTCGTACTGAGACTGTGAGAGCTGATTTCTGCTCAGCGGACGTTTGGCCATGCAGGTCAGATGACCCATGAGATAAGAGCACGCGCGCTGCACGGTGCACCTGCTGCTGCTGGTCCGTGAAACAAGAGGACGGTCACACAGTTGCAACAATACAACAACGATAAAAACGCTGGAATCAGTCGATTGAGCGGGATGGTCGGGACCCAACGCAACAGAGTGCGGCACGGGAATATAGCTCTGATGGCCGGGCGCGGGCGGTAATGCACTCGTGTGTCGATTCGCGGGAGTCGGGACTCCCGCAAAATAGAATTATCTATAAATTGAACAAATAAAAACGAATAAATTGTCATTCATCTGTTGCACAAAAGCAACAAGAACAACTAAAACAAAATAGAAACGATTTACAGGCCAGAGTCTCTATTTATAACATGTTTGCAGCGTTGAACAATGTAACCAATCACAGACATATGTGTTGATTTCTTGAACGCAATGGCCAATCAGATGCATTTAAGATAGAATCCCCTCACCACTCAAAATGGACTTTTTGTTCAGTGCTGAATTCTGCATACTGGCAAATCATCTATTATATCAAACAAAGTGAAGATAATATGAAAGATTAATTATGCTGCCAGTTTCATTGATAATAACAGAGATTTGTGAGATGGCGATGAACTGAGATGTCAGCTTTTTAGGAAGTATTAAGTGAGAAATCCGTCCCGTGCAGGTCTCTAATGTAGACTTTAAAAACAAACCACTAACATTATATTTACATTAACAGTAGCCTAGGCTGCAATCTAGTGTATGTGAACCTTTTTGCAGATAAACACAAATGCATTTTCGGACAAGTTAATGGCCAAGTTAATTGAGTAAATCATATCCCCCACTATGGCAATTAATAACAGACTATAGTAAACACATTTCCTAAATAGGCCTGTGACTGTATCTTACATTTTATGAAATAGTACCATTATTTAAAAATAAAGTTTGCACTTTGTTACTATTATTAAAATCCTCTATTGTTCATAAGAGTTTAAAGGTTTACATAACATTACTTTATAGTATATATGGCCACCCCACTCTAGTTTTGTGTCCCATCTTGGCCACCCCAGTAAAAATGTCCTGGATACGCCACTGAATGGAGGGACAGAAATCGCTCGGATTTAGGTTAAAACATCTTAATTTATGTTTCGAAGATGAACGAAAATCTTACGGGTTTGGAACGACATGAGGGTGAGAAATGATTTAACTTTTTGGGTGAACTAATCCTTTAAACATTTTCTAAACAACATAAAATGCAACATAATACGCTGCACAGAACCGAAAAATAAGAAGAAACTAACTTTGAAAATAAAATAAAATAAAAAATAAGTAACTAAGAGAGCCCTTCCCCCATAAATTATACGGCGATTCACACATTCGTTTGTTCAAAATTCAAAAGTTTTCCAAATGAACCATGATGCCATATTGCCTTGCTGAAAATAATAAAAAAATTCTCCCAGAAAATTCAATTCATATATATTTTTTTATAGAATATCTTAAAAGTAAAATCGAACAATTCCAATTTTCACAAAGTATTGCAAAATAACACAGTTAGTCACAAAACTTTTTTTTTTACAAAAAATAAATAAATTATAGCACGCAGTAGAAGGCAAGATTTTTCTGGACATTCTGCTGCTTGTATGTTTCACAGGGGAAAGAGAGAAAGAAAGATCACCACCCATTTATCAATTGAAATGAGAGTAAATACATGATGACAGGAGTGTCATTTTCAGGTTAACTATCCTTAAGGCATATAGCAAGACACATTTATCCAGAGCGACTTACAAAAAGTGCTTCTGTTTCCATGCATGAATCCACCCAGAGAGGGTATTAAGAGACTCAATAGTCTTGTCAGTGGGATTGGAGGACAGATTTCTCCCACTCTGCTGCAAGCTATCACATCTCCACCACCCCTCCCTCATTTCCCCCTCCACGCTCCCAAGCATCGACCTTCCAGAATTTCAAGGAGAATTGATTTTGTTCCTCTTTTTGTAACCTTAACAATAGTGGGAAACAATGTAATACCAACTATAAACATCTACAGACCTTCTTTCCTTGAATAACAAACTGTATTTTCATTCCTCGCTCATACACACACATTTCTCGTTGGTGCCAGTCCCTTACAAAAACCTGGAGATATAAGCTTCATAATTCATCCAGCCTTCCAATTTGTCAGGGATTTGCGCTCAAACTATTGATAAATGTGTGCTGTTTGTGGACGGATGTATTTATCATCCACTCTGGTTGGCGTATTTCATAAACCGTCTTATTCAAAGGATGACCCCATCTCTGGTATTGTATAGTCAGGCTTTTATGATTTGTTTGCTCTCTGAGTCCTGTCTATACAACAGAATAAACCGTAAAGCAAACAAGGAGGTTCTGTAACAAAGCCAGGATCCAGTCAGCCATGTGCCTCACAGCAAACACAGATACCGGAGTGCGTTTTGTTAGAAAATGCACCATGTTACGGGATCCCACAGAGGCTTGGCCGTGTTCTTTAAAGAGCAGCTCTATTGGACACCTGGCACTAACACACACTGCGCTTAAACCATTAGAGAATGTATTCAGGCCAGGAATGAGGTGTAATGTGTGTGTGTGTGGATGAAGATACAGTTGGGACCATTTCATTCAGTCTGCTGGGCCTCACACAGCCAGTAATGCATTTCCGTCTCCCAGAGCTCCTGTTATAGCCAATTCATTAGTGTCCATTACACCCACTATTGACAGTCTTCTAGCACCCAGCAAGTCTGTATGTCCGGCTAAGAGTGATGGCTAGGTTTGACGGGGAGAGGGGGGAGATGGACAGAGATGTACGCGCTATGTGATGTAAGTAGTGTGAAGCTCAAGCGCAGTTAACCTGCCATGTGGCGAAAGAATAAACTGACCTCCTACCATGCGCACAGCTGAGCTGTCTGAGAGAAAACACACACATGCTGTTTTAGTGAGTAATGATTTCCCCCATCGTGGCTAATTTATTACATTATTGCCCCATTTCTTCAAATGTGTCCTGGCCCGTTCTGTCAGATATCGGATTTTCTTGATGGTTTTGTGGAATGAAATCTCGCCAGCTGAGACAAAAACAAAACCATTTGTGGAGAACGCTAACATAAGGTTTGATTAGGTTATAAAACGGGGAGTGAATGTGCAGTGGCTAACCAGCATTTGCTCAGCCAAACCACTAGCAGGTGTTTAGCCTTAATGGGTGTGGAACCGCACATAAAGTCAAACTAAAGAGTATCTGTACAAGAGGGGAAAAACAGCATGGAAAGAGCAGTTTGAGTTTCTCCAAAGTGAACAAAACAGGTGTGACAAACTGCATGTTTAGCATTAAACAGTCTATAGTAATAGCATTTAACAAGTCCTGCAATTGACAACTTAACAAATTAGCCACAAAAAAGCCCTTAGCGTTCTTAGCAGAACATCCATGTAGTCAAGACACATGAAAAAAAAAAAAAAAAAAAATCAGCGTTTTCACTAAAGATTGGAGAAAGCTATCCGTTACTTAGCATTCTCATTCAACTCCATGGGCCCTATTTTAACAATCTGAAACGCAAGTGTCAAGCGCAAAGCGCAAGTAACTTTGTGGGCGGATCTTGGGCGCTGTTGCTATTTTCCCGGCGGGATAAATGTCTCTTGCGCCAGGCGCAAATCTAAAAGGGGTTGGTCTGAAGTAGCTTCATTATTCATAGGTGTGGTTTGGGCGTAACATGAAATAAACCAATCAGAGCGACATCTCACATTCCCTTTAAGAGCAGGCGCACTTGTTCTAAAGCGGATTCCCTATTATAACGGCGGATTTGCCAGACGTGCGCCAGGAGCGGTTCACAGCCGAGGAGACCGACGTTCTCGTCAGGGACATTGGGGATGGAGAAACCCACCCAAATTAATTCGGTTAAACAGGCGTATGATAATTTGGGTAAATGTGTAAGCTAGATGTATGCTTTTATAATAAATTGTCTGTCTGTCTGTCTATCTATCTATCTATCTATCTATCTATCTATCTATCTATCTATCTATCTATCTATCTATCGTAATAATGTATGATTTGCAAAAATGAAAACTGCTGCTTCTGTGTAGATGAGAGAATCAAAGTGCGCGTTGTGCACACGCTACATTGATTATGGCCAAGCATGCGCCCTTAAAATAGCATATGAATAACATGCGCAACGCGCCACTGACTTTAAACTATTTTTCCTGGTTAGTGGCGCAATTGTTTTCTAAACCTGCAAAATAGCATGAAGGAACGTTTGCGCCGGAACACGCCTCCTCTTTGCGCTGAACCGCCCCCGGGAGCGCAAGTGTATTTCCTAACTTACCGACGTGCGTCTGAGGAGGGAAAAGTCCGCTTTGCGCGGGTGCAAAACAGGAATGATACATGCGTTGGTGTACAAAGTCAATTGCGCTGGGTGCAAGATAGGGCCCCATGGCTGTAAAGCCCTTCTTTAGGGACTATTCTGTGCATAGTGCCCTGTCCTGTTAAATAAATTGGCCACTGGTGAAACAATATGAAAAAATTAATTATATCAGAATAAACAACTACTTTTGATGGGTCATCAATGGAGAAACATGCTTTTTGCCCACATAATGATGTAGTTACAGCATCAGCCAGCAGGGGCAAACTCTCCAATTTTCTAACCTGCTCAAAATGCAACAATCAATACGCTGATTTCGCGCAGCCGCCATTTTGAAATCGAAAGTGAGGCTCCGGTGGGAAAAACCCCGGAAGTAAAGATAAACAACAATGCCTTGGACTACCAACCTGAAGCTGCTGCCGCGATTTACACTATTGGATGTTAATATCCAATATAGGATAGGCTATGTATATAGTTCATTCCTGCTTCTTTTTTTACGTTCTGAATTATATAAAAAAAAAAAATATATATTTACAAATGAATTTCACTGTATATAGTCTAAAGTATGAAAGAAATGTATGTACAGTTTTAGAATAACTCATTTTATACATTAAACACAACAATACGCCATCGCATTCACGACTCTCCTGTGATTAAAGGCGACACTTCCGGTTTTCTTCCCACCGGAGCCTCGCTTTCGATTTCAAAATAACGGCTGCGTGAAATCAGCGTATTATGCTAGCTTTAGTGTACATCATGCAAAAGCAAAGTACACATTTAAAGATAACTGGATTAAACTGCACTATAATATGCAGTGTTTGGGTGATATGTGGACTTGGCTTTAAGAGGACAGATTTCATTATTGCTGTGTCATTCTCTTCCAGCCATGCAGAAGAGGTAAAAAATAAATAAATACAAAAGCAAAAATGCTATGCTGCTCAAAAAAACACTTTTTTGTTTCACAACCTCAAGGGACAGGTGAGTGTAAAGGTTGACCACAGCAAAAGAGAGGAGGAGAGAGAGCAAGAAGACAGAAGGTGAGGGGGGAGGGGACATATGACACATTACCAGGTAGACAGAAAGCGTGAGAGGATGTCGTATCATAAAGACAGATGTGCTTGCAACGAACATAAAATCAGAGAGGCAGACAGACAGAGAGACAAGCCAACACATCAGACGACTCTGGGCACTGTGCCTAAATGTCACAAAACATAACGGATCCCTCCAGGGGAAACAAATAAGGGGCGGCATGTGTAAATACAGAGACATTTTCAGAGTCCTTTGTTCTGCATGTCTGAAACACTGTTATTAAAGCGATAGTTCACCCAAAAATAATTGACTTACCCTCAAGCCATTTCAAAACCGTACGACCTAATTTCTGCTCTTTGTTTATTCAGTGAAAATGTATGGTATGCTTTCGAACTCCAAAATGACAAAAACTAATAATATAAAGTTGTCCATATGGTGCATGAAAACACGTCACGTCAAGTTTGACATAGTAGCTAATGTTTCCATCTGAGGTGCCAAATAAATGTATGCACAAAATCAGAATAATCGCAAAAACAATTAAAACAAAACAAAGTACAAGAGACCAAAATCTCACATGGGAAAATTGGCACTAAATAGAAATGGAAGTTGTAGGTTTTTAATATTATTTTGGAAATCGCATTTACATAATCTTGTTTCCAACTTTCCATCAAGAATTAACTTTTTTCAATTCACATAAAAACAGATAAATGCAAACTCAGCTAATTGTGCCAATTGTCTCAGTTTGTTTAATGTCTTGTAATGGATTATGTCGCAGACAGTTGCAACCGCAGATGCAAAATAACTAAGCTGTGGAAAGAGTAAGATTTTGAGAAAAAGGATTTTTAGGCTTTTTCCTCACAAAGCTGCATTCCTGTATCTCAAACAGTAGAACATGATGCTAGCAACCCCAAAGTCATTGATTCCCAGGAAATACATGAACTGATAAAGTGCATACCTTGAATGTAATATAAGTCACTTTGGATAAAAGCGTCTGCCAAATGTATTGACGTATTTAAAGCTATACCTAACCTTGAACACTCATGAATGACATGAGGGAGAGTAAACAATGACCGAATGTTCATTTTTAAGGAACTATTCCTTTAAATGAATTGGCTGTAAGAGCTTTACTTCTCTGTGTGTGTGCTCCGACAGGTGTGCAGGTGTGCATGGAGGAAAGGGGGGACATTCTGACTGGTTGGCCACAATGGAAACTCCACACTGGGCAGGCGGCAGTGAATGCACATCGCAGTGCTGCTGCTCGGGTTACTCACCTCTCCTTCAGCAGCCAACCCCACTCTTTGTCTCAGTCCTGCCGATGAAAACACTGGGGACCAGGCGACATGCCACGGCTCCAAAAAGTCAATGTGTGTCTGTATGTGTGCATTTTTGAGGCACTCTATGGTCTGTCTTTGAGTGTGGGGCTCAGCGGATCTCCACTGTATCCACTGCAGAGCATTTATGTCTCATTATCAAAGTCAGCTTAGTCATCACCACCACTGGGACTAAATATCTACCTGCTCACTTTTCAAAAGCACATATACTTAGCGACGTAAGAGAAGAGTAAGAGTTGAGTTAAGGACTGTTTACACAAAGAAACAATAACTATAATGACAACTATAAAGTTATAATAATCGTTCTAATTTGATGAGAATAGGGACATCCACAACACAGCTATAATGATAACGACACAGAGGCAATATCATTGGAATCACTTAAATTCTGAAGAAAAAAAAAATTCCCCAGCTGATGAACGATAGGCTAAAAACATTGACAGCCAATCAGGATCCATCCGACTTTAAAGAGGACCTTTTACTTCCCTTTATAAAGTCTTTATTTTGTTTTTGGTGTGTACTAGAATAGGTTTTTATGCTTGACTATTCAAAAATGCATTATTTTTCACATATTTTACATTATTGCAGCTCTTCTCTTCCCAGTCTGTTTCAAACACACTGTTAAGTACCCGTTTCGATGAAGCCCCTCCTTCCGAAATGCGCTCTGACTGGTAAGCTGGCCCAGTGTGTTGTAATTTGCGAACCGCTTAGAGCGTGTTCCCTTAGCATATTAACAATTCTGTAATTTTTGCCACACCAGTTCGAGCCTGATTCAGACCCTGAGAATGTTCACGAACAAGAGGATCATGTAGAACCTTTGCAAGCACGGATTTTACAGGACGTTTCAGAGTGGTATGTTCCTAAAGATTGGTGAACAGTCTTGGTGAAACACTTCATCAACTCTGTAATGTTAGCTAGCAGCCGGAGCCACTAATAATAAAAAAATACATAGATATTGTGATCCATAAACAACTGATTGTCCCGACAAATTGGGAACTGCTGCGTCTTTCATTAGAAGCTTTAGTGCATAGCCAGCATTGTTCTCTCTTAGGTTCTGGAAGCTGTCCTCCGTAAAATGTGCAGCACACAGATAAACGTTTGGGTTATAATGTTCAGGAACAGTGTTAAAAAAATTAATGTAACCACTATTTTTTAAGTTTCATGATACAACTTCAGTTGTTTGCTTATTTCACTTTATAAAATGTATGTTATCGTACATCGGTGTGTACACTAATGTAGTTATCGCTATAGTTATCATCCTTCATGGGAATGGGCCTTTAAAGGGCTAAAAGCAGGTACAAAATAAAAAGGAGGAAGGGGATGTGGTCAAGGTCATTTAGATAAGGACTGTAAATGAGTCATCACACACACATTCTGCACAAAAAAAGGAAGATCATAAAAGAGTTGGTCTGCATCACACTAGAGCTCATATAATGTAGTGTGTTGTCCACTGAAGTGTGTGATATCGTTTTTGTTTACTGGAGTGTAAAATAATGCAGAGATGTGCCGTTTTGAGTACATCTGCAATCTGCAATCAAACAAAAGGTCACCACAATGACAAAAGTCTTTGTTCGAAATACCAACGGCCCACATTAAAACAATAATAATTCAAAACAAAAACAAATATTTAAAATTAAGATAAAGTATAATTTAGCTTTGCATGCACAGCAATGCAATTTTTACCTCAGATGTCTCCATAAACATGGAGCATTTGTGCAGCACCAAGCACACTTGTGCAGGGGGAAAAAATCATTAATTATTCATTTATTAATAGTCTGAACCTTATTTAAAAAAAGGACGGAAATGTGGTAATGAACACAGATGCTGACAGAGTGCTTGAAAACATTCCTCCATCATATGGAGTAGCCTACTTGAAAACATTCATTGTCAGACGTGACTGATTAGATTGGATAGACGGAGCTGTAATCAGACAGGTTAATGAAGCCATTAGCCCATCTCTCCAGTCACAAACATCATTCCTGCCTCTTTTGATGGAAACGGAGCGGCACGTCTGTGCTCGTCTGTTTGTTCAACCAGGCCAAATTCAAGTACTCACAATTCTCCAACCCCTTGCGCACAAACTAAATAAAACACACGGTTGAAGGTGGAAAGAACACAAAGGGAAAGTTAACTAGTTAAATTATGAACATTAAGATTAATTTTTTCTAGTGCTGTCAATCGATAATTAAAAAAATAATAATTAATCGCACATTATTTCAGTAATTAATCGCGATTAAAAACAGCAGAGGTTTTTAATATTTTTATATCGTAATAATTTAAGTTACTCTGCAAATCAATGAAACAACTTAAAGACAGTATATTTTAATTATTTGTTGTAATGGCATCTTTTTATGAATGAAGGCCAATATCACTGATGCTAATATTGGTACTGATGACTCACTCTATGAAATAGATTTTTTTTAAACATTAATTACAGACATTCAATATTACAGTATAATTGAAAGCTATCAATTTCAGACATTTATTAGGCCATAAAAAAATAACTTTTAACTTAAGTGAACTTAAAACTTCATATAAACCCATTATAATAAATGTCATATTTACTTGTGGCGCCTTCCTACAGTCTAACAGATAGGAAATATACAGAAAATGAATAATGTTATCAAACACTTAACTGCATAAATTATAAATTAAATATAGTTTAATCCTTATTAAAGCTACAATTTTCTCTGTTACCTCTGTTCTTTGATTAACATTAATGACAGACATCACAGTAACTGGTTTATTAGTCTGCTGTAACTTTAAGATCTGGCGCACATGGCGCGGATCTGACATGCGTCCCATTTTCTCAGCTCTTTAAGTTCATTTAAGACTTCATTTAACTCATTTAAGAGTGCTCTTATAAGAATACTCAACAGAATGGGCATTTTGGCATAATTCTGTGTGTTATTGTCTGTTCAAGCGCGAAAGAGAACTCGATTCTGGCGCACAGTCTGTGCGCACGATACTGATGCGTTGCTTTCTGTGCATCGTGTGTGTGTCAGGACACTCACAGAGAGTGCTTTCTCTTTTGTCTTGTCGCGCTTGAATGGTTTAAAAGCATTTGCGTGAATAGAACGTGATCGTACAATGTAATGCTAGCCAAATTATGTCAAATCGAATTTTTTAATTCAAATCAAATTAAATTAATAATTAAAAAACAAAATAATAATTAAATCAAATAAAGCAAATTAATAATAAAATAAAAAAATAAAGAAATAAAATTAATTCACCTAGTTCATTCCAAACCTGCATGACGTTCTTGTTTGCATGCAATTCAAAAGGAGATGTTTAGCAGAATGTCCAAGCTGCTCATATACCCAAAATGAAAGTGAATGGTGACCATGACTGTCTCTGTTCCACATCCGCTCTGCTAAATATCTCCTTCTGTGTTCTACACAAGAAAGAAGGTTTGGAACGACATGAGGATTAGTAGGGCCTAAATGACGACAGAATTTTCATTTTTAGGTGAACTATCCTAAAAATAAAGAGGAAGAATCTTTTTTAAAAAAGGAGGCGAGAATACACTTTTTTTTTTTATTATCTTGCTTGACTTTAACATTACTTTAACATAAAGTCTCTCCTATTCTGAGAATATTTCACAAGCCAGCCCATTCTGCATGCTATGGTAAAGACATATTTAGCAAATGTAAGGATGATTCCAGTATAACCATACACTGCAACTATATATTATTTCCGTCTGTAGTAATAATGGCATATGCACACGCACACACACACACTAAGCAGACAGATCACACATTACAATCCCTATAATCATTATGCTTGGCTCCCTGGAAAACATGCCTAGAGGAAAAAGCCGGCGAGAAGTGTAGCAGCTCGGCTGTTAAATTAGCCCAGGCATGCGTTAAACAATGTGGCCTCAACTGGTGTTCCCTCACAGAGCATTACACAAACAAACACGAACAGCAACACACAGGTATGTTACAGGTACACTAAAAAAGACTGGTTATAATGATCTAACTTAGAGCTAAGCCGCACAATGACAACTGTCTGACATGATTGTGTTGTTGCAATAAAGTGCAAAGGCTATATTCAAACACACAACCCCTACAGGAATATGAGCTGGCTCAGATGCTGCAGCCTCTAGTCACCATACACACACACACACACACACACACACACACACATTTACAGCCTAGAGCAATAGAGGAACTCTCCAGAAGCTCCCAAATAACTGTAAAAAATTATCATGCTCAACCTCTGTCATGGTTGTTTATAGGTTTAATTTTAGAGCTGAATCCAGGGTTCAAGATATACGATTGGAAACTCCTGAAGAGAATTTAAGGATTGCAAATTAAGCGATACACAAGATATCGGTATCGGTTCTCGGACAATCTTACAGATTATTTTTATTATTGTATTGGTTGATATTGAATATTTAATTACTCAAGCTCCTTTCCTTTTTTTGTACATTAAGATTACCTTTGCCATCATCTAACACACACTTGAACTTCATTTTTAAAAACAATAATAAAAAAATAACACCTTTATGCGATGCCTAAATTTGTTGCAAATTAATTTGTAACATGATACATTTTTTTTTTTTATGTTTTTTATTTTTTTTATTTAGACGTAATGATAATAATATCAGTCATTTATCATTATTGGCCAAAAAATGCAAATGATTATCGAAAAATATCGGTATCGGTCAGAGTTTTTATAGAGGTGCATCCTTTTTGCAATCATGATAACGATAAACAAAAAAATATGCACAAAGAATACAATGGAATAAGACAACAAATCAACATATTCACATACACACACAAACAAAATATAACTGGCCATTTTATCTTTATCTTTTATCATAAACTAAGGAAGTTCAACTAAGGAAGTTGATTGTTTGGTTCCCTTAGTTTTTTTTTTTCTTCTTCTATCTGAGGGTCAAAATCCCTGAGAATGGACAGCGGGAGTCTGACCAAGGGTGAAACAGCTTGTATAGCTGAACACCCGCTGCTAGAACTGTGACCTTCAACGTCAACCTGAATTCATCTTGAAGAAACCACTGTGATTTATACCTGCGCATCAGGTTCACACAAGTCATTTTTAAGTTAAAAAGAGTGGCGTTAAGAACGTTTTGAGTGCCAGGGGTTCCGCAGCACTTAACACAAAGCCTTGGAGAAGAACCGAGGGAGAACTTACCTAAGATCATCCTGAAAGCCTCGCTCCTACGATTAGGATCAGCTCTCTTTGAATTCTAATCCAGGGGAGCACAAGTTCTTCTCCGCGCTCCTCTTTGCGTCTCTCTTCCAAACCAGAAGTGAGTCAAGCAGCCAGTGCAGCGTAAGAGAGAGCATAGCTGTTGTCCATTCTGTATCTCGTATGTCCTCTCTCTCCAGGTGAATGAGCAGTATTCTGAGGGGAGGGATCTGCAGGTCTTCTGCCGTCTTCTCTCAGGTGAGTCAGAGGGCAATGTGGGGGAGGTTACAGAGATGGGGATTGGGGGGGGCGGGTGTCAGAAATGCCAGAGCCTTTGGTCAGTTAATGAGCCAAAATCCCTGCAGGCGCATCGGGATGAACCGTGCTTCTCTATAGCAAACACAAGATGAACAGTTTCCCTTCAACAGGAACATTTCTCAGATAACATGAAGAAATGCCTCAGTAGCACAGTCAAGCCGGTATCTGCGCTGCGCTCTCTCTCTCACTTTCTCTCCCTATCTCTCTCTCTCTCTCTCTTTCTCTCTCACTGCTTCTTGTTTTTGGGGTTGGGTATAACCTAAAGGCACCTTCCCTGCCTGCGCTCTGATTGGTGGCAGTCCCAACCAATTGGAGAGGCAGCAGCCGCTTGTCATCCTGCAGAGTGGAAAGCATGGAAGCATTGCCACACACTCTCTCTCTCTCAATTTTTCCCTCCATCTCTTTCACTCTCATAATCGGTCTGTTTATGGCAATCGCGACTGTGGTGGTCACTTCTCCATCTCTCATTCCTCTTTTTCGCTTTGCAACCCTGTGACGGTGAACTTCTAAGGGGATTAACGCCCTCTTCCGCAACTCCCTCAGGCTCCATCTCTCCTTTAGTCTTTCTGTTGCAGGAAATATTTGTTACGCAAAGCTTTTCTCAATAGTTTGGGGAGATTTGAGATAGGGGACAGAGCATTCGGAAGAGATGGAACGGAGAGCGACAGAGCAAAGGAATGAGGAGGAGGAGGGGGAGCTTAAACTAAATTCAAACTGACAGAGGGATGAGGAGACATGGAGTGACACGGAGAAAAGACTGGAAGGAAGAATGAGATAGACAGAGAAACTAACAAAGAGAGAGAGAGAGAGAGAGAGTCCGACACAAGCCGCAGTCTTATTTAGCACAACTGGCCCAATTTCAAAACGTGTTATTGTCGAGATGAAATGCACCACATAAAGAATTTAAATTTGAACATCTTTGGTATGTAAACGTTTCGGCTCGCCTCAGACAACAGCTGAGCTTATGGCAGCCTTTGCGATGAAGGAAAGCCATGCTGCAGGGGTGAATCGACCATTTAAAAAAAAAAGAGGAGTCAAAAATGAATTCTCTAAAGCCACATACTTGCACACACACTACGCACACTTGAGCCGGGGGCTAGAAAAATTGCAATTCTTTCATTTTGTCTTTCTTTTTGTTCCTTTTACCTCCTCCTTCTCTCTCTCTCTCTCTCTCTTCTGTTGTCTCTGGCTTGTGCAGTAAGTCAGCGAGTGGGGATGTGAATACTAAGGAGGATGGCTGACAGTCTCGGTAGTGCACTGCACAGAAAATAAAGAAAGGTGGGGGAAATTGGACATATAATCTCCATTAAAAGCATCTGACAAATGCATAAATGTAAAAAAAACAAAAAAAAACAGACTAAAGGTGTATTACATGTGCATTTGCACGCACGCCGTCATCTGATACCAGAGGGCACTCATACACACTATTAAACCAGCACCTGAGCAAACAGCTCATAATGAGGATGGACTCGTGTGTGTGCCCTGATACACCAATGGGTAAACACACTGATACAGGTGAGGTCTTTATACTGATCTTTACTGATTAACTGCTTATTATTGGAACTTTGCTTAATCATTCACTTTGTAAAGGTCAGGAGGAAGGTCGTGAATCAGGGTTTGTCATTTGTGGATGCAAACGGCGACCAAGCTAACAGAATGCACCCTCATGTTGAAGATATAATTTGTTTTGGATGCTGATATGCTGTTGTCCTTTCCAGGGAATGGACAAACACAGTCCTGGAGGGACTGTCCTGCGGAGTCTTGCTCCAACCCTAATAAAACACACCTGAAGCAAGCAGCTGATCAATGTCTTCAGGATCACTAGAAGGCTACAGGCAGGTGAGCTTATTTTTAGGGTGGGAGCTAAAATCTGCAGGACAGTGACTTTCCAAGACCAAGTTTGTCCCTTGCCTGTCCTAATGCTTTCAAATAAGGTTGTCACGTTAACATTCGTCTTGACAAGCTTTCCATCTCTAATTAAAAACTACACTTATAGGGATAAAATATATACATTTCTTTGAATTCCAATTTATTTTAATTCTACCTCCTGAAATTTTAATTCAAAATGTAAATGAATTGGCAGATATTAAAATGCATAAAAAAATACTACTTTGTCTAATAAATAAGTGAAAAATTACATTATAACAAAATCATTTTAAATGCTGAATTATGGCATCATAGCATTAAAATGTACAGTACAAAAAAAAGTGTACATAAAGTACATGTACAGTGTACGTGATTTGCTCATGATTAGATATAGCAGTGTTTTTAAGTTATTTTATTTTAAATAATTATGTTTTTAAAATGAACTTTAAGTGAACTTACATGATGGCAAAGGTAATCTAAATGTACAAAGTTGAAGAAATGACCACGAACAATCAAATATTGAGGTCAGCCTGTAAATTCACACGCATTTAACTTGGGCTGCATTTCCCAAAAGCTTTGTGAGCCTAAGTTTTAGATGACTAGTTGTAGAGACTATTGGTGGCAGTGGTTTCTACAGTCTGCATATGCTTATGATGCTTTTGGGAAATGCAGTCCTGTTTTTTTCAGTGACGCCATCTGAGCCTTTGAACGTCAAAGCATTGACAAACAGGTTGATTAAATGGACCAGCCCAGTCCTGGCAAACCGAGTGATGGCTGCGTGGACAGTGTGCCAGTGTGTACGGCAATGCAGAGCTCACACAGTAGTGTGACCGTGTGTGTCTCATCAAAAGAGGGGATAGGGTTCCCTCATTAGTTGTGTTGGGATCAATAATTCAGAGCAGGGCCTTGTTGAGCTCAATGGTCCAAGCGCTAATGTGCTGTCTACCCGCTAGGGACTGGGACCCAGCAGGACTTTAATGGATGTCATGATGAGAGGGTGAAATCCAAGAATGGGGATCCTCTTGCAACCCCTGGCTCCATGTCCGTGTGTGTGTGTGTGTGTGTGTGAGGTCTGGGATGGGTATGGTCACAGCATGAGGAGAATGGCTATTAAAGAACAGGTGTGAACAGAACGTCAAGAAGAAGAGCTGAAGATGACAAGTCACCCTACAGTAACTTCCACATCCCAACAATTGTTACTCAATTAACTCAATAAGCTATTTCTGTGTTTGACAGCTTTGGCACCACAGAATCACATCCTGACTACCTTGGAGTCATTAATGACACTACAGATTAAAAAGAGAGAGAAAAGACCACTACATTTATAAACATGTTGACACTTAAGAAAAGCACAGCATTTTTACTAGGTGGATTTAAAAAATGTCTTACAAGAAAAAAAACTAGAAAAAATATGAATTCTGCATGCTTAAACTTGCATCATCACAAGAAATATTTATTTGCAACTTAGTCTGATTAGTCTGCAGGATTTATATTTTTTATGTTTAAACTTTCTAAGCACATAGGATACTGTATGATTCAGGTGTGCAAGGCATTGCATTTTCTATTGGGTTATATACATAAAAACATAGCCTAATATTTAAAATAATATATAATAAAGAACTTCAAGGTTGCTGGTTTAAAACCTTGCATGGGACAGTTTGCCAAAAAAAAAAAAAAAAAAAACAGGCTGTAGATATAACCACTGGAGATGCAAAGAAAGTACAGTAGGCTACCTAATTGTCCCTCAATTTTCATAACTGTTAAGGATAAACATAGTCAATTATATGTCATCTAAGTTTATAACCGCAGTGATACTGCTGCTTGCCTCAAAACGCAAAAAAGCCATATATAGCTATAGCCTATTTAAAAAAAAAAAAAACTTTTCCAGTTTCCTTTGAACCAATGTCTCAAAATAACGTGGACGTGACTTGCGAGGCACGATATGAAAGCATGTTAAAACTCTTCCATAAACTGCGTAAAATCCATGAGAGCATGTTCACACTTATCCTATGTCTTATCCTATGTCCCACGCCCAGAGATTAGAAGCAAGCGTACATATCCTCATTAAAACATAAAATTAGTGTTAGTGTTATTCTGAATCAACAGCAGTCTGTTCTGATATTCCGACAAAAATAACGACAGCGAGTGATGTTACTCACAATCACAACTGTTCAATAAACAAAAAGTTAATCTTGAAAACGTACATATTTCCAGTAACAACCGCCTGTTTTTGCTCCACGAAAAAAAGAAGCCAAAGAAGACTTCAACACTGCACGCTTCTGAGCAACATACGGCAGTAGCGTTCAGTTCCCAAATGAATCAGTGTTAATGAACGAATCGGTTGTGTGAACGATTCAATGATTCACTCGTAAAAACAGAGGCTGCATCAGAAATCGCATAATTCCCTATTATATAGTAGGTGAAAAACAGTATGTGACAAAAGTAGTATGTCCGAATTCATAGTACTCATAAAAAAGTGGGCAAAAAGTACTCAGATGACCTTCTTCCAGCGAGATTCTGAAATGTGCATAGGATGGACACTTTACTGTCCCATGGGGCCACGGGAGAGGATTATGAATGCCAGTGAAGAGATGTAACTTAATCTGGTAGGTCACATGATAATGACAACATGGCGAATGTAGTAGCCTACATCCATCCAGATTACATTAATACTCCACACATTCATACTATATAGAACATATTTTTTTTAGCGGTCGTAGTACCTACCTACTATTATACAAAATATAAGTAGGCTACCTACTATTTATACTATTGGTATAATATAAGTACATACTAAGTAGGCTATGGACGCAGCCAGAGGCTCAGTTTTGGATGCAGCCAGAGGCTCGGTTCGAAATAACGTAGCCTACTAGCATACTACTCCTACTATATAGTAGTATGCTTCTCCGAATTCAGCCAGTCCTTTTTCTCTCCAGAATGAAGTGTTTTGAACGAATTTGGTTGAGCAAATGAATCACTCTCTTATAAAAGGCTACACAAAAAGTCATTTGTCGCCCCCTACTGGCTTAACGATGTAAACTGCTGAAAGAGTCACTGAAAAATTCGTGTATAATAATAATATTTTGTATAACACAAGTCCCAGGACAGGGCAGCATAATCTAAAAAAGATATACCATACTTTATCACAATAATTACCATGGTCAAAGTGCACCGGTTTTAAAAAAAGCGTGGTCACCTAAGGACGCCGGCCCATGTGAGGCTTTGCTAGGCCAAGAGTCTGAAGAGTGTAAGTCAAGTGCTGCTGTGCGAACCCTATAATCTGTCTATATCCCTGCAACCATATGGAGGGAATAGAGAGAAAGGGAGAGAGGCTGGAACACCTCTGCTTGCCACCATTCAACCATAAAAGCCCACTGCCAGAATAAACCTGCACTGCGACACAGACTCAGAGGACAAGGCCTTGACTCGCGTTCTTTTAGTCCATTTAATTATGTTTCGAAAGCTCCTCTCTGTATGACCCCTACAGCAAAGGCAAAAGCGCTCTGCTGCCCTCTGCAGGTTCAGAGGTGATATGACACACGAGAATCATTCGCACAGCATAAATAAAGCAGCACATCAAGGACTGATTTACATATTAAATAATTTATATGATGTAGCCTGAGGAAAATTTACATCTTCACCCTTTCTTCAGATATTATTAAAAATGTGTTAAAGTTTTTGTAAGCATATTGCATAGTTGTGCTTGGAGTCAATTGTTTTATTTGTGATTATGCAATGAAACATGCCAAAATGTACAGACATTTTTGGTCAGGCTGGAATAAAACATTTTTTTTTTTAAATGAATATATGCAAAAACAAGCGAGAACCAATGAAATATTAATAACTGGTTATGTAGTACGCTAGTTAATTAATTATTTTATTCCCCTGTGCATTTTTTGCATAGTAAAATAAAACCTGTAGCTGTAGTTTTCCTTTTTTGCCAAATAATTTTGTCAGATAAATACCTTAACTAAGTTTAGTATTTTGTTATATATATATATATATTGGATATTTTGAAGAATATGGGTAACCAAACAGTTGATGGACCCAACTGACTAGTATGAAAATAAAATACTATGGAAGTATATATATATGACACTTATGTAACTGTGACATTTAAATATATGGAATCATCCGTGAGGATTTCAACATACCTGCTAAGTTATATTTCATCCTCCCTGTTAAAAGTACCAATTACACAGAGAATTATGGTTTATTTAGAGAGCTATTTTTACATAGAGCCTTGGGGAATCACATCCCCAAACGTACACACTTCTGTAGCACAGCAGCCTGGACCGCCTCCAGACTGCAAACCAAGCCTTGCAAACTAATATTCTCACGCAAGCACCAAGAACCTCACGCAGGGCAAAGCAGGGACACAAACCTTGGAGACACAAACAAACCTGGAACTAGCATGCAAAATTAAACACTGTGCGCAGGACCAGATCAAAGATGCAGAGACATCAAGAGCCAGAGAGAGTAAGCGAGAGAGAAATAAAGCTTTCCATGTTGAGATAGGACTACTGCCCAGCTGCAGGGAAAGGCTCCATGTGCTAGGAGGTCTAGGCCAAAAACATTGCAGGGACTCTGTGAAGGCTTCCCTGTCTGGCCAGAGGCCCATGGGTATATTGGAATATTGAGGTTCTATTTTTAATCTGTTTAACGAGAGACCAGAGCACAAGAGATTAAATCTGGACTCTGAGTTGGCCAGTTCAGCAGAAACAGATACAGTATATCTAGGGATAGAGTGAAGCCCAGTTGTAAAATCTGTGTACTCACAGATCTTTTATCATTATCATCATCATCATCAATTCTCAACATGCTCCTCTGGTACTAAGAACAGAACAAACAAACATTCTGGAGGGGAAAGGGTCGTATAAATTGTGCATGTTGAATATAAATTGTGCATGTTATGCTTAGTAGCCTATATAAATATAAAGTGTATAATCATAGCAAATGAGAATTAACTCAACAGAATATTTATTTTTAGTGGTTTAAAATCAGAAGATTGACTTTAACATGGAATGACCTTCTTAAGTTCACCCAAAAATGAAAATTCTGTCATCATTTACGCACACTCAAGTTGTTCCAAAGCTGTATGAATTTATTTCTTCAGTTGAAGATAAAGGAGGATATTTTGAAGAATATGGGTAACCAAATAGTTTATGGAACCCATTGACTATGAAAATAAAATACTATGGAAGTCAATGGTGCCCCATAACTGTTTCGTTACCCTCTTCAAACTATCTTCTTTTGTGTTCAGCAGAAGAAATAAATAAATACAAGTTTGGAACAACTTGAGGCAGAGTAAATTATGACAGAATTTTCTTTTTTGGGTGAACTATCCCTTTAAGGTGCTGTCACATTATTTAAATTTCAAGAGCAAAAAAAATATATAGTATAGCGATGTCACTGAAAAAAAAAACATTGGTGTAGGATTTACTTTGGAACAATTTTCAATCATAAATTAAATTTCATAAATAGGCTAATTAAGAATAGGCAATTAACACATTGAAATAAACAGGACATTTTGAAGTCAAAAGACTGAAATAGTATTTTCTTGAAAAACTTTGTTTTCTAATAAATTTTTCGCAATGTATGAAGCACAGTGCACACTTTCAAGTCACTTTCAAACCAAGCAGCTTTCAGTTCAACAGTTCAAATCTGCATGGGGAAATCGTTCGCCTTCCAGTGAAATTCTCAATTGCGCTTTTCTTAAACAGTCGCTCATGTCGCCAGCATTTTGTCGATGAAAGTCACAGGTGGTAGGCCTATATGAACATTTTTTTAACACTGGCACTTTGAGAAAATTGCTTTGGTTTTTAACTAGGGGTGTAACAATTTATTGTGTCACAATAGATCGCAATACAAAAATGCAACAGTATCGTGGATAGTGACAATCTGTATTGTGTATATTTCAACCAAAAAGAAAATTACTGTGTGAGACAAAATTTAAGTTTACAGAGTTTTAGTGTCAGTCACCTACTACATTTAACTAATATATATATATATATATATATATATATATATATATATATATATATATAATGTTAAGTATATTGTATAATAATGCGTGGGGGATATTTGTGGGTCCTCCTGATAATGCCGTCTGATGTTACCAGTAAAAAGTGGCCTACATTATTTTAAATAATGTCCGAGTGTAGACACCCGAGTGTAAGTGCATATTTGTCTAAAATAATTTTGTATTTTCAGTTTCAGAATCATGAATATTCTAATATTCTAGTGTTACCATTGTCCTGTGCATTGGGTAACAAGCACCAAGTCATTTCCACCCCCAATGTAGGCTAATACCAAATTTAGCATTTTAATCAACTGTACATTTTTGTTCAACTTTGACCATGTCTTGGAGTTATAGCGATAATATCGTGAGTTCAGTTTTGTGATATGTATCAATTTGTGACGTAAGGCTATTGTTACACCCCTACTTTTGACCCTTTTACAATTTACTGTGAGGAGAACAAGTATTTGATACACTGCCGATTTTGCAGGTTTTCCTACTTACAAAGCATGTAGAAGTCTGTAATTGTTATCATAGGTACACTTCAACTGTGAGAGACGGAATCTAAAACAAAAATTTAGAAAATCACATTGTATGATTTTTAAATAATTAATTTGCATTTTATTGCATGACATAAGTATTTGATCACCTATAAAACCAGTAAGAATTCCGGCTCTCACAGACCTGTTAGTTTTTCTTTAAGAAGCCCTCCTGTTCTCCACTCATTACCTGTATTAACTGCACCTGTTTGAACTCGATACCTGTATAAAAGACACCTGTCCACACACTCAATCAAACAGACTCCAACCTCTCCACAATGGCCAAGACCAGAGCGCTGTGTAAGGACATCAGGGATAAAATTGTAGACCTGCACAAGGCTGGGATGGGCTACAGGACAATAGGCAAGCAGCTTGGTGAGAAGGCACTGTTGGCGCAATTATTAGAAAATGGAAGAAGTTCAAGATGACGATCAATCTCCATGCAAGATCTCACCTCGTGGGGCATCAATGATCATGAGGAAGGTGAGGGATCAGCCCAGAACTACAAGGCAGGACCTGGTCAATGACCTGAAGAGAGCTGGGACCACAGTCTCAAAGAAAACCATTAGTAACACACTACGCCGTCATGGATTAAAATCCTGCAGCGCACGTAAGGTCCCCCTGCTCAAGCCAGCGCATGTCCAGGCCCGTCTGAAGTTTGCCAATGACCATCTGGATGATCCAGAGGAGGAATGGGAGAAGGTCATGTGGTCTGATGAGACAAAAATAGAGCTTTTTGGTCTAAGCTCCACTCGCCGTGATTGGAGGAAGAAGAAGGATGAGTACAACCCCAAGAACACCATCCCAACCGTGAAGCATGGAGGTGGAAACATCATTCTTTGGGGATGCTTTTCTGCAAAGGGGACAGGACGACTGCACCGTATTGAGGGGAGGATGGATGGGGCCATGTATCGCGAGATCTTGGCCAACAACCTCCTTCCCTCAGTAAGAGCATTGAAGATGGGTCGTGGCTGGGTCTTCCAGCATGACAACGACCCGAAACACACAGCCAGGGCAACTAAGGAGTGGCTCCGTAAGAAGCATCTCAAGGTCCTGGAGTGGCCTAGCCAGTCTCCAGACCTGAACCCAATAGAAAATCTTTGGAGGGAGCTGAAAGTCCGTATTGCCCAGCGACAGCTCCGAAACCTGAAGAATCTGGAGAAGGTCTGTATGGAGGAGTGGGCCAAAATCCCTGCTGCAGTGTGAAGTAATGCCTCGACGCTCGGAACAGTTGACGGAACTTTCACTTGCTTGATCGGCCCAGTGCTGTAGGGGCAGGGGCGCCGCTAAGGGGGTGAAAGTTAGGACGATTCTAAGGGCCCACGCACTTTTGGGGCCCCCAGAGATCGATTTTAATAATGGAATGGGTACGGTAGGGGGCCCAACCTCATATTATTTCATAGGGCCCAACATTTCTAGCGACATATATCGTCTATGATATCGTTATTGTTGATTTAACGATCTGAGATTATCAAGTATGTCCCTCACTACAAAAAACAAACAAAAACACACCCACTGAGGGCACGCATACACTACATGATGTAGTCTAGTTAGATTAGACTAGCGCGCGTGCACATTTAGAGTGAACTTTTACTGCGTGATTTATTCAAATGCATTTAGAAAGCCCCCACATTTTAGATAAGAGGCAAAAATGCCCCGTATATCTTATATCATTTAATATAGTTAACCAATATTACACGGAGAGACGTTTTTCTCCAAATATCAGCATGATTACAAATGTGACATTGATTTTATACAACGTACATTTTAATAAACAAGTTAAGATTGAGTGACTTACATTTTAGACATCAAATCGCCTGTTTAGCTGTTTTCCGCCAACGAAAATAGTTCCAAACAAAGTCCACACACTGTTTTGAGTCTCTGAGCAACACACAGTGTATCTTTACTGAATGAATCCGTTTTTTGAACGAACTAGCTGAATCAATGATTCAATGACTCACTCATTAAGACAGTAATGCTTCCTTCCTGAATGAATCAGCCGTTTGAATAAATCGATTGAATCTCAATGACTCACTCATTAACAGTGATTTGCTGCCACCACCTGGCGGGTTTAATTTCACATTTATTAAAGGGGTGGTATAATGCCCTTTTCACAAGATGTAAAATATTTCTCTGATGTCCCCAGAGTGTGTATGTTAAGTTTTAGCTCAAAATACCCCACAGATATTTTTAAATAGCATGTTAAAATTGTCACTTTTTAATTACACACTAACTAAAGTTAAAAAAGTGAAATCATGATCAACCACTCCTTTAAAGTATCGTTTCATTTTTTAAATAATTTAAAATAACAGTATTTAACGTTTTATATTTTCAACATTTCAAAACATTATTTATGCATCTTTAATTGCTCTTCACTGATTAACTTTAATAAAGGTTAATCTATAGTTATATAGTTATACATTAGATTATAAATTGTGTACCTGAAAATCTTCTGTTTAAACCTACTTGAGAAACCTGAAAAGCACAGTTTATTTCATTTATATGTTTGTTCTGTTGTATTTATTTGTGTTTATTTATTTGTGTTATTGCTCGTAATTTGATTATTTGTTCCTATTTTATTACTTACTGTTTAAATGAGTTCATCTAGTAGCTTTTGGTGTCATAACCTTTTGCATGTATAAAAAATAACGAAAACAATACTAAGCTTATTTTATAGGCCCATTTTCTTTTCTTGTACTTTAGTCATTTTTTGTTGTGGGGCCAGTGAAAATTTTGGCAGGGCAAGTAAAAATTTGAACCACTGGTAGAAAAAATCCTTAGTGTTGAGCCCTGTACAGTACAGTTCAGTATGATTCGGGACGGTAAACTCTTCTGACGGGCATAAAAATAAAAAATAAAAGATAAGAAGACATAATATTCTTTATATCCCCTTTTTTAAAGCATTAAAGCATTTAAGCATTTAAATTTGCACCAAAAAGTCATTACACGTTCATCATTTTTTTTCTTGCACATTTTATACAGGCCACTTCTGGGATGGCGGGATGGGGATTTTTCACAACCTAACTCTAAGTTTTTCCTTCCTCTCCTTTCTTCGTCTTAATCTGGCCATGACTTCAATGTATTGAGAGAGCCACAGCGTATATGTGCCATGTGCTCTGAGAACATACTGTATATATCAACAGCAGTGTGTGCTGGCGGACGGGTGGTGAATTTAGAGACTGCACTGAAAGGTCAAAGGGACGTCCAGCACCCAGCCCACCATATAAATAATAACCTAGACTTACACTGCAAGAGGAAAAACCACAACCAAATGATTAGGAAATAAAATGTATGTTAATAAAAGCGTTGATCTGACATTTTAAATATAGTTGTTTCAATTCGTTCATATAACCTTATTTGATGTTGTATCCATAGATACATCAAATCTAATTTAGTTTGAAAAATGGAAAAATAATACAACCTTTCATAGTGCAAGGTTAAAGTTTTTATTTTGATATTCATTAAATATGTGTAAGACCTTCGCGGTTCCGCTTCAATGCCCTTGAAAAGCACAGAGCCAGCATATGAGTATCCGTTTGCATGACAGTGGATGATCACACTAAAATTAGAATATTGATCAAGAGTGGATCCATATCAGTTATGTTCCTGTTGCAACAAGAAGGAAATATTTCTAGAAAGCTCTTGGAGGGATGAGACTTTTCCAAATGGATAGCCTGTGTGCTTTTCCAGCTCTGCGTATGAGGGGAATGTTGAAGTTGACTGTCACTTTCTCTCACACTGAGATGCTAATTTCACACCTTTGCCAGAAGACAGAGAGCCTCCTAATACTATGTCTGCACAGATTTATCTCAGCAAATATCCAGGCTTGTACATATAGACGCTTACACGTATACACACTTACATGTCGTACAATCATCTCAAGAGCTTCACTATAAACATGGCTGGTTTAAAAGCTTTACTGCAAAGTTCAAAATTCACAATGTGCGAACATTCCCTCAGGCCTTAAGAAATAGACTGACCTTCAAAGCTAAGCTCCTTTTCTATTTTACTTCCAAGTAGGCTACACATATTAAAAGTCACAAAATTGTTCTTGACCAGGTTTTTTATTATTTTTATTTTTTTACAGCGAATGTCCTTCACATTGATAAATGCAAAATCAAATGAGCAAAGGTACATTTTAAAATGTCATTCCAGGCATATTTTGACAGAATATAGTTCATTAATGGCTGTGGGCAATATTACTTTTGAAATTGTTACACTCAATCAAACACACATATTAACACAAAGCCTACAGGCATGTGCACTTACACATACACACACACATAATACATCTATTGACTAGATTTTTAGTGGTCTGCACGTATCAGATCAAACTCATTTTAGCTTTATTGGTGAGCATAATGAATGCTGTGACAAAACTGTAGAACGCCAGCTTTCTTATTACCGATGAAGAAACATGCCGAAAATGCCAGTTCAAATGTCCAGGAGAAGTATGCACTTCTTCATTCGAAATACAATCTTGTTAATGACAACATTGACATGAGTAAATTAGGAGGACTAGATGCTGGTCATAGACTGAATACTCAGTTGTAACTCCATGAGATGTATCACATCTCCTAAACTATTAATCTATGTCCTGGGAACTACATCTATTGTAAATATAGTACACAAATAATTAATTTTAACCCTGGAAATATAGATCAGCTTGCAGTGTTATTCTATAATAGACTGTTAGTATAAACACATACAGTATATGATGTACATTTGCATATGCAACAAAAAGGCTCTCCAGGGAAAACAGTTTTGTGTTCACTTGAGACCGCAAACAAAAATAGAAATTAGCAGATGTTCTTACCTGAGCCCCACATTAAACCCTCTTCCTCTGACTGTTTCCCGTCCTCACGTTTCCTCTTTCTGCCTCCGTGGGTCTTTCCACTTGCACCCTGACACCACAAACTCCTCGTAGAAACCCTCGCTGGCATGAACAACAGAGCGTCCGGACCCGGTTCTTTGAGGCTCCAGGGATATTTGGAGCCAAAATAGTCCTGATGAACTTACGGGAGTGTCTCCTGCACACAAAGTATCACACAGTCACATTTCCCACTTTTAGCCCATCCCACACTTAGTCTCACCACACTGAGAATACAGGACAAGTGCAAGAGATTCCAGCAGATAATCACACCAGGACAGTAATAAGTAAAGACAACTGTGTGAGGAAGGAGAGAGGAGGAGAACGAAGAGGGAGCGGGTGGGAGAGGGAGAGAGAGAGAAGAGTCAAGTGTCAATGAAAGCACCGATCGGGATGGAGAGTGAGAGAGGTACAGACTGGGGAATGTTATATGAGATATATATATGATAGCTGGGAAGATGTAGACGGCCTGTGACAAAATGCAACTGGAGCATCCAGGTCTTATTTCATAATATGGACAACATTGTTGTTTTATGATAAGTGATTTTTACATTAGAGCTTCAAAAGTGATAAATGGAGCCACTGATGTTCTGCTTGGGAATCTTGTAACTAAGGATATCAGGAAAAAGTCTCTAGTGTAAGAAAAAGCCATGCAAAGTGTATTCAGTCAATTCCATCCACTCTCGTACTTATGGACACATAAATGTATACATACTTGTATATGCACACATACTGTACATCTCAAGAGCTTCACAGCAATCTCAGTGGCGTCAAATAAATCTTATAGGGAAGACAAAAAAAAAAGCGATTTATTCCGTCATGTTAATAACAATTGAATTATAAAAAATATAAATAATAAAAATTATTATTATTATTATCACACATCTATTTAATTCAAATTAATTTAATTTGTAAATATTATTTAATATTTATTTTTCAATAATAACAACCAACATCAATTAGTATTACTATTGATAAATAAATATATATTATTAAATATTATAAATAATTTCAATAAATAAATAAATAAAACTTCTGCCTTTTACATTTGAAGTTTGGGAATCTTGCAATTGGAGAAGAAAATCAGGAAAATTCCAGTCATGTTGGAGCTGCGGCACATGACTGTTGGGGATCTGGGTTCGATTCCGGTCTGGGTCATGTCCCGATCACTCTCTCTCTACTTTCCTGTCAGTTCTGCAGTGTCCTGTGTAGTAAAGGAAAAAGCCAATGAATAAAAGATACATTTCAGCCATGCAATGTATTTCCAGAAAGTTCCATCAAGCCGCTTAACTTCTCCTGAGCGGACGACTGCATATGAGTGACAGCTCCGGTGTGGGGTCTCGCCTGAAAGGAATGCGCCGAATGTCATGTCTGATGTGAAACTCTAGACTGAATATAAAGTGACAAACTATCACCACAAAAGAGAGAACAAGCAGCCGTTAATCTTCCAAATCTCACAAATCATTTCATGGAAAAACCTCATTTAGAATTAACCATCCTAGTTGAGTGATCTCACGTTCACCTTTCAGACAGATTA
Source organism: Leuciscus leuciscus (assembly GCF_965113295.1). Classification (NCBI taxonomy): domain Eukaryota; kingdom Metazoa; phylum Chordata; class Actinopteri; order Cypriniformes; family Leuciscidae; genus Leuciscus; species Leuciscus leuciscus. The sequence continues at coordinate 13,888,004 of NC_138742.1, read as the reverse complement.
ACATATTAACAGCAGAATTTGTTTGTGACAAACAAAAACAACCTTTAGGGAAGTTCCTATCAAATGAAGGGCAGAGAGGGGTGGAGGGGCCGCTTTTTGGAAGTGGTAAGCACATTTCAACAGCCAGGCGCAGTGAGATACAGTTACAGAACATGGTGACAGCAGCAGGGCCTTTCCCTATACCAGTCATAAACAACTTGCAAATGCTCACACCGCAAACCATTAATGTTGTCTGCAACTCACTATGATCTCACTTTATGGTGTATGTATTGGCTTACGGTAATTGGTTAGGAGAAGAGACACAACTTGCTGAGGCCTCTAGACTCAAGTTTGTGTCTAGTAATTGGCTTATGTGCAGTCTAGGGAATCCACTGAACTATGTGTGCAGCCTGTAGCGGTTAACTACATAACACAGGAATCTTTATAGGGCTTGTTAAGGATTATGTTTGACATGAGGTCTCCATTCCAAAGCATTTACTATTTGGTTTTATAGCAAATAAAATAACTTAATTCTCTGACTGATTAGGAGTCAATGACGCAAGACTCGTAATAATTTATTCAAAAGTATTTAAAAACTCATATAGATAATAACTTAATTTTTTTTAGGACATTTGGTCCAAGAAAATGGCACGAAACAAATACAAATATATAATCTATCTATACATATATACTTCCATGATTACGTTGATATACTTCCATGATTACGTTATGTCTTTTTGGTGTTTGCACTAAAAATGTTTGGCCCTAGAATATATATATTGATTAACTGACTCTAAAAATGTGTAAATAAAGAAAAAAGTGCAGTGTAAACACACACACACACACACACACACACACACACACACACACACACACACACACACACACACACACACACACACACACACACACACACACACACACACACACACATATATATATATATAAACACACACACACACATATATATATATGTGTGTGTGTGTGTGTGTGTGTGTGTGTGTGTGTGTGTGTGTGTGTGTGTGTGTGTGTGTGTGTGTGTGTGTGTGTGTGTGTGTGTGTGTGTGTGTGTGTGTGTGTGTGTGTGTGTATATATATTCTAGGGTCAAAAATGTGTAGTGCAAACAGATATATATAAGATATCCTAATATTTACACTGCACTTTTTTCTTTATTTACACATTTTTAGAGTCAGTTAATGCAAACTTTCAACTGCGATTTTTGGACATTTTTAGTGTCAATGACACTACTCTGGAAACAAAGCCTGTTTTTCACTGAATTTCAATTTGAATATCACATTTCAAATTTGTGTTTCTGTTCGTCCAGCAGAGGGAGACATCACACTACTATTTCAAATGTGTGACATTGTTTCAGTGAACGACGTGAACATGATCATAATTTTAATGCGAAATGTTTTTTCAAACAATACTATACAATAAAAATTGATAATCTACTGGCATAAAATCACAAATTTACTCACCAGGTTTCAAGATCTTGTTTTACATCAATGCCTTTCGTTGCTCTGACAGCTGTCAGCGATTCATCAATCAATAATCAAAAGCGCCCAAACAATTAAACAGCCACACTCAAACAGATTTATAGTGAGATGGAGAGTTGCAGGTAGTGTGTTCTGTTTGAGCTTCAGAAATGTCGAACGCAGAAGTGATTGCGTCCCGGCTTTTGTCGTTTAACCTGATGTATAGTTATGAAAAGCGTCTTCAGACGTTTTCCGAGTGGCCTTTTCGAGAAGATTGTCAGTGCACACCAGAGCTGGTGAGTGCATCAATGGAAAAAATGAAGAGAGAATTAGACTATTAATGAGTGGAAGTCGAATGACAACAAATTGGACTGTACAGGGATTTTAGCAATTTTACAAAACCACTGCTGCTTTAATTAAAAGGAGTAATGAGAAACCTCTCTTCAGATGGCCAAGGCTGGTTTTGTGCACTGTCCTAGTGAGAATGAGCCAGACGTGGCCTGTTGTTTCTACTGTCTTCGAGAGCTGGAGGGCTGGGAGCCTGAAGACAACCCCTGGTGAGCTCCTGCCTGAAGCACACCTTTACAATCTATCGGCTTTGTTTTTCTGAGGACACCTTTTGTTGTTCACTTATCTACACTGCATGTTGTAAACTTGAGGTTGTAGCCTAACAGTTGACTTTGTGTGGAAAAGGGGAACACTAAATCAACACTCTTTTTTTTTACCGTCCTTGTCATTAAGGTCCGAGCATGCCAAACGCTCCCCCAATTGTGCCTTTCTCCATATGAAAAATACATTTGACAAGCTCACAGCCATTGAGTATTTTCAGCTGGAACAGGAGCGACTTCGCATCTACATTGTAAGTGTGAATGCAGTTGTGGTGTAGATTTTATGTATTGTTGGTGATGGTCTACCACCATAATATTGCGTGATTGATTTGTTAGAAATAATTTATTACCTACATTGTATTAATTTGTTTTGTTTTTTAATATAGACCTAATTTTTTCAATTGTATTTTCATTTAATTAATAAGTGTTTATTTTACTTATTTTTATATAACCATGTGTGTAAACACTAACCTCCCTTCTCCAGAGGAAGATGGGTCACCGGAAGATAGCCTACTTTCGTGATGAGGTGGAGACCACAAGCAAAAATCTGAGAGCTCTTATTTGATATCCAGTGATTAAAATTATTTTAACGGCATGCTTTATTTAAATTTTCACCAATAAATTCAATATTTGTATGTTCCATCTACCAATTGTTTTTTTGCCACTGACACCTGCTGCTGCTTTGGACACTTCTGAAGCTTTAATTAAAAATGTACTTGGACCACATGGTGAACCAATGTGTTAATTGGGAAGCATCCCTGTCCCTTATGATTTCACCTTCAGTATCTGTAAGTGATGTTTAACATAACAATCGTAAGTATTCAGCACTAGTTATGTAGCTCAACTTGACACTTTTTCTCTCTTGTGAGACCTCCTCCTATCCAAACCTTGACCCTGGGCAGATGGCCCCGAGCCCCTCCTTCTCAATACCAACTGTTGCCTCTATAACATCTGTCACTGTAGATTGTAGTGGAGTTGGTGAGAACTGTGGGTAAAAACAGTCTACCACTGGAGGGCTCAGAGGGCTCTGGTGCTGAGGATAGTGTTGTGAGGTGCAGACAGGGAAGAAATAAGGTCTTAGTATTGTTGTTCTTAGATGAATCATTTATCATCATACTTTTAAAATAAAATGTGAGGCGTTCTTTAGTGATAACAGTATAAACCGAATGTGTGTTTGGGATGGGGTAGGCGAGGGATTAGGGATGCTATCCCATCTCCCCCTTCCTATGCCCTGGATTACCGTCTAATGCAACACTCTGGACACTGAGCCCCGATCAACTGCTTAATTCTCCTTTATCCGCTCGCAACAGAGCAAATAGAAAAATAAGACTTTTTATATATATATAAAAAAAAGAGAGAGATGATGTAACACTCATCTAGAGTATGAGTTTAAAGGAGACCCCTTAAATTCTCAAAATAACGATGGTCTGGAATCACGCTTTTGATTTCATGTAGTTGCATCATTATGTGGAAGTTTCTTTTGCACAACTTTTAAATGTTGAATTGTCCAGCAGCTCCAGTCTATGCATGCAGGTGCTATAGGCATTTTGGATATGTTAAATCGTTGCTAATTCAGTTAGCATTAACAATTCGTTTTCTGCCTTTCATCAATGGCCACATCACATGAGCAGCATTATGAATATTAAATACTGGTGCACAGTCCATCACTTCCTGTCTCATCACAGGGAGTGACAGGTGTCCACACTCCACACTGACTAGGCCTTCTCCTCTCAAAATGTGGCATATGGACAAACTGACAGATGTTCCCAACAGAAAGTTTACAACCTGAGAGCGCCATTGGGGCCCATCTGTTGCTGTGCGCGGGTCCTCCCCCTCGGCTCTCCTCATCTTACACCAGAAGAGGCTCCGCCACACACCCCTGCCTCACCTCCGCTCAGCATCCCCTCCTTTCACACATAAATCAACTCCCACCCCATTCAGCCTTTATGACACACTGAGCCAAATTAATGCTGAGGGACTCACCTGGAAGAGCATAGATTAGCTCATGCAGGGACCAAACATACTAAACAAAGACCTATTCTGCCAATGTTTGGACCAGACAGACTGTTGAGAATTTTTTTATATATTTTTTTTATATTCATGTCACATTATTGACGTCATAAGCCGTGTGTCCAAACTCACTGTATTCAGAATAAGTATTCATGTGATGTTAATAATTCTGTGTATTAGTAATCATAACTAATTAATTAAATGTATTAAATATGGAAACAAATGATATTAAATATATAATTAATATACTATTAACTTAATTTCATGGGCTGGGCTAACACTTGATGTCCAGAAACAGTTGAGATCCATGGCTGTGGAACCTTCATTGACAAAAAAGTAGGGACACTCTTATTTATCATATACATTTTATGTAATTTGGCCAAATTCATCAGTAAACATATTCATCAAGTTTATTTTAAACAATGCCTCAAAACACAAATAAATGTATATACTTTTTGATGTTCAGAATAATATTTGTTGACTTATATTGTGTATTGTCAACTGAATAGTGGAGTTACAAAGTGAACTTAAAGCGCTTTAAGACTTTTCCATATAGTGGTCCAGTCTGCGACCTCCATCATCCTCTGCTGAGTTGTACCCACTTTAGACTTACGAAGGGCACCAGTACATTCAGGCTTATACTGTATTCCATAGCTTAAATAGATGATTATGCATCTCTCAAATCTCTTTGTGACCTTTTCCCTCCCCTTTTCCGTCTCCTTCTTACTTTTCCCATCCGTTTCTCTTTTACTCTCCATTACTTTGCATGGCAATCAGTGTGAGCTAACTGCAGGCTCTCTCTCACACAGTCGGTCCCTCCTACCTTGCTTTCTTTTTGTGCCTTCTTCCATAGGGACCCCCATCTGTCCCTCCTCTCCAGCCATTGTGGGGGCTCAAAGCCAGGCCACCTCCACAATGCATTGGGCGTGTAGGGGGGGGGGAGGCAGGGTAAACATGACAGCATCACCATCCTATTAGAAGCTCTTTAACTTTGACAACCCAACACTCTCACAAAGCTCTGAGGAGACGAGTCTCGCCTCACAATGTCACTTTAATGGCTTGTTCCACCCTTCTGTGAACTCTAACCTCCCTTTACCTTTCCTCTGCTGTGGATCGTCTTAGTCTTCAGTCTGACCTGAGCTCACTGAGCAGATCTATCTATCTGGTTCAGCGTTTTGTGTTGTTGCTGCTGTCTTTCACCAAACTTCATCCTCTGTCATCGTACCCTTCCCTATTTCTTCATCCTGCTGCCACCTATCAGTCTCATTGTCCTCCAACTCCGTACCTTGACCTCACTGTTCTCCGGCCTATCCAGTGTGTTTGTGTGAGTGTGTGTGATGTGACTCATGAGGAGGAGGATCACAGCGTTAGCTGAAGCTTAAAGGCAGGGGATTACGGCAGCACAGACACTGATTAAAGCCTTCCAGCCTCCTATGGCCCCATTAATACAATCTTAATCACAATGCTTTATCCCCATCTCCCCCCTATGGATCAGGACCTTTCATTTAGTAGGAGACTGCGTTGTTTGGCCAGTGGATTAGTGCCAGAGAGACAAAAAGCTGGGGAGGAGTGAAAGAGGTTTCAGACTGCACTTTAATGTCCCATCATCCACTCCTTCTCTTTAACTCAACATTTTAAAATCACAATTCCACACGGCAACTACCTCGCACAGTAAATGGAGATCTGCAATTGCCTATAGAGGCCCCAAAAAGTATTTGAACACTGTAGCCACACTTTAACTGCAGACTGCAGAGGTCTTCCACCCTGAAATGATTTTAGTGTGTATGTAGGTGTAGGAGTAACCACAGGTGTAGATCATCACCACTGTTCAAATAAATTTGACAATCATAAAGTGTCCAAATATATATATATATATATATATATATATATATATATATATATATATATTACATTTTATATACAAAATGTACTGTTGTATATATTTTAAATCAAAAATGATTTGCTTGAAATGTTTTTATTTATTCATTTATAAATGCTATTGTTTACTCTTTGCAGTGTAAATCAGACTGTCATCTGCTTTATTACCTGCAGGATAAATCCTTTGAGTTTTGGCTGTATTAGAAGATTTCAAATTAATCTTAAAAACACCACGCTAAGATTGTAGTTTTCTTATTTTGTTCATAAACTTTGTATGGGTATTTGCTGTGGCACGGAGGTCACAGCGATGGCCATCTGCCCTATATATGGGAAAACGCAACAGTCTTCACGTGCCTTTTCATTTTTACTAGCACATTTCTCCTCTACGCTTTCTCATCTGTTTTCAAAGGATATGTCGACAGCAGCTGACAACTCTGAAACCGTTCCCTTATTTCAGCCCTGCTGAGTTCTGCACAGACGGCTGATGTATTGGCAATGAACAATGCCAAAGACTCTCTTAAAACATCTTGTATAGTTTTTTATATAACTTTTGTGGATAGTAATTTGCAGATTTATGAGTAACATGCTGAGTTATAAAATAAAATAAACTTTCTGTGAATTGATTTGCTTGAAATGTGTTCATATTTATTCATCCATTTATTTATTTATTTAAATGCCTCTATACATTATATACAGTATGTATATATATATATATATTAGTGCTGGGCAAAGATTAATCGTGATTAATCGCATCCAAAATAAAAGTTTGTGTTTGCATAATATATGTGTGTGTACTGTGTATATTTATTTTGTATATATAAATACACACATATGCATGTAATTATTTAAGAAAAATTTGCATGTATATACTGTATATACATTTATACCTAATTTATATTATATATAAATATAAATAATTTATATATATTTAAAAAAAAACTTAAATATATACATGCATATGTGTGCATTTATATATACAAAATAATTATACACAGTACACACACATATATTATGCAAACACAAACTTTTATTTTGGATGTGATTAATCGCGATTAATCTTTGCCCAGCACTAATATATATATATATATATATATATATATATAGTCTTAAAATTATTCATATGTACTAAATGACTGTATAGTGGCCTCAAATATATTCGGGCACTTCAGCCACTATTAAAATTCAGTCATCATTTACTTTACATCATTTAGCATTTATTTTAAAGAAATATTTTTTTTTAAAGCAAAGCTTTTCCCAAACTGTTACGTTTTATATAAACAAATGTTGTTGAATAGCCTTCATGGAAAACATTATGATTGGATCATGTTCATAGTTAATGTGCTGAACTACACCTGTGTGAAATCAAGGGGAACTGAACGCTAAAATGAGCTACAGGTTAGAGTCATATTTAAATGTAATTTCTCATTATTTGATTTCACTTCCTTTTTTAAAAAAAACCTAAATGCTCTTGACGGCACAACCTGAAAGCCTTCTGTGCACTTGACTCCCTCCATTCTGTCCTTTCCTCATCTTCACCCACTCAACCATCTCAACGTGTGGAACTATGTGTCATTCCAATGCCCAGCTGACCCACAAGAGGACAGGGAAAGGGGTCACTCAAGAATAGGGCCTCGTTCACCACTTCTGTTTTGTTTTACTCCCTCTCCCACTTTCTCTTTTTCCCCCTTGCTCTCTCTCTCTCTCTCTCTCTCTCACTAGTTTGGCCCCAGCTGTCCATCAGCCCCCCGCAGTTCTCCCAGCTGTCTCGGTTCTCCGAACGAACAGCCTAACAACAATGCAGGTCAGAGGTCGAGAGAAAGAACACACTGCACTTACAATAGACCAGCGGCGCCCGCTAAAACAATCGCTCCCTTTTTCTCCTTCACTTCTCTCGCCTTGCCAGGGCTGGAAAAGACAAACCTTTGGAATGGTGGATGAGGCAGGGTCCACTTCAAGCAAAACAGCCTCTGAGGCGCCCGTTCTCATCTTAGTGCAGCTTCCAACAATAAACACACTTTACACACTGGCTCTCTGGCTTGTCACCCCATCAACCCTCTGTTTGTTCATTTGGAGAGGCATTGCATTGTCCGATATGAGCACAAAGCTAAAGTCAACGATCGTCCTGTACTCAAGTGATATAAAGGTTTGTGGGAAAAGGCAATGTCTTGCATACATTTCAATACAGCTATGTGACATGCTAGAGTTACAGGAATTAAAAATACATTCACACTGTAATTCTTTTTGTTCCCTACATCATTATCCCCCCTTTTTGTGTGCTTGTTTTGTTTTGTTGATTTCCCCAACCATTTTGGCAATGAAAAGGCTGGGAAAACGCAAGTGATAGTGAAAGGGGATCCCATGCATGACACAGTCACCTGTTCCACAGCTATGTGTTCCCATGGCTCCACATGCTCCACTGACTCCCATGCCCATCATAACACTAATATTAATCATTAAAACCTCTATTATTATTATTCAACATCACCGAAAGCAAATTCAGTGAAACATCTTTTTTTAATAATTTCTTCTTTTTCTTTCAAATATAAAACGTGCAATTCTGCCTAATGCAATGATTTTGTTATGCAACATTTGGTAACACTTTATTTTACAGTGTCCTTGTTACACGTTACATGTAGTTACTATAGAAATCATTAAATTGTGCATAATTACATGCAACTAACACCCTAACCTTATAGTAACGTAGTTTATTATTATTACTCAGTCCTTAAATAGCCTATATAACTACACTGTAACACGGACACCTTAAAATAAAGTGTAACCCAACTTTTTTCTAAAATAAATTATGCAATATTATAGAATATTCAACATTACAGAATCCATTAAGTATGATAAAACTATTGTAAAAAAAATCAAATAAAAAATAAAGCATAACAGAATTTATTATTATGACAAAGGAATCTAATTAAATATTTCATTATAATATTTAAATGATATGCATTTTTAAATGTCTGGTTTATTGTTAAAATTAGAGCATTTTTCATTCAATCATTATGTTTTCTTACATTCTAGAATCTCTAAACAAATATGATCATAATAAAAGTAAAAATAAAAATAAAGAAACAAAATAGTGTCATATTATATAAGAATATTTATTTTATTAAGTGCGAAACAGGTAAATATTTACAAATGCTTGAGCAAGATTACAAATATTGTGGAGAATGACAAAAATACATTAAACTGAATGATAAATAAATTAGATACTTTATGAGTATTGGTAGCAGTTACTGGCAGTGTACCAAAGAACCAATAAAAACAGTGCTGACGAATTGTTTCAAAACATGTACAATTGTCATCAAAATAAATAATAAATACAGTCATAAATAAACGCATTTGTCATGAAAAATGTTTTGTCCTTTTCCTTCATTCTTTCATTTGTGTCGTGTTTTGTTTAGTGGCAAATCAGCATCTGGTTGAACAGTGCTGAAGAGACTTAGGTTCTTACTCTAAAATCCTTCCAGTGTTTGTCTACATGTCAATTTTATGCACTTTTATGGCACATGTCCAAAAAAAGCCATCCTATTTGAGGAAGAGAACAAGTGTATACAGAATACAAATCCCAGAACAATTAAAAATAACATTTAAAATAGTAACAAACTCAGTCGTGACAAAAACAAGAATAAATTAACAAAAAAAAAATATGCATCTCTATCTCAGTACTTCAATTGCCACAGGTAGGTTGTGTTTCAGAAACTCTCTTTCAGTGACCTCTATGGTCTCTTAAGGGATCAGACAGGATACATGCAAAGTGTCTCCTTAAATGTGCTGGGCCCCTGGAGGCACACTGAGGAGCAGGAGGCAGAATTGCTGAGCGTCTCTGGTGGTCATATTTGTTTATTCACTGTAAATGCTGCTCATCTGTGATGTCACAATGTGCGAAGGGGCGAACGGCTCGAAAGCCATCTCTAAAGGAAGCTCGTAACGGGAGCCTGGGAATAGAGGGTGACCCTGAGGGACTGGAAGACCTGCCAAAGAGGTGGGTGGGTAAGGGTGTGAGGAGATGTAGTGGGTGGCATGGGCCGGGTGAGGGGTAAAGTTCCTCTCAGCCTCGTGAGGAGATGGCTCCTGTTTGAGGGCGAAGTTGCCGCTGATGCTGAGTGGCGGCGTAAGAGGGCCGTCGTAAGGTGGCGTGCCGCTGCTACATTCATTGGGTGAGGAGTTCTCATAGGCGGTACCCTTGAAACCCTTCAGATGAAGCAAGTGTGAGGCCTCCAACGAGCCGTAGGGTGGACTGGGAAGTCCCGGCGAGGGATAGCTAATGGGGTGACCCTGCGGACCACCTGCTCCTGGCACCCCGCACTTTTCATCCATCTTGTTGAGCACCATGGTCGAGGGCCCAAGTTGGAGGCAGCCGGCTACGAGATTGCTGGTAGGTTGTGAAAGCCCCTTGCAAAGCATCTCCATAAAACCGTTACTTTCGGGTGACTGGCCGCTGTCCAGAACCTCCGAAAGCGCCCAGATGTAGTTGCGGGCCAGCCGCAGGGTTTCGATTTTGGAGAGCTTCTGGGTCTTTGAGTAACAAGGCATGACTCGCCGCAAGCTTTCCAACGCATCATTCAGCCCATGCATGCGCGAGCGTTCCCTTGCATTGGCCTTGACGCGGCGGGCACGGAATCGTTCTTGTCTGGCTTTGGTCATTTTCTTCTTTTTAGGACCTCTTCGCTTGGGTGCCTTTTCTCCATCGAGACCCATATCTTCCTCTTCCTCCTCCTCCTCCTCTTCCTCCATATCCTCACTGCCAAGCTCTTCGTGACTGCTCCTGTGTAGAGCATAGTGACCTATCTCAGGGGTCCTGTCACCATCCTGTGAGCTGAGGTCTTCCTCCATCCATCCAAGAGAGCTGACTAGCTCAGTCACATCCCCTGGTTTTCCATAAGGTTTGGTCATCATTGTGATCTGAGATCAGAGGAGAAAAATTATTAAAAACAATAAAAAATAAATATACAACTTATTTAGAACTCTATGTGTTTAGATATTCTGACTTTTGACATGTGCTCACACGAGCTAAATCCTTCATCATAGAGAGAGCACGATTATTGAGATGATTATTATATAGCTTACAGCTCTACAATTCCATTTCTTCTCTCAGTTTTAATGCTCCATCTAAAAGGACTTTCTGTTTAAACCCTTTGATTTCCGCAGTCATTTTGAGACGCTGTCCAATCTGGGACACGACTGGATTTAGTCCACAGATAAAGCGCTCGGATTTAATTTGTGGGGAGTCTGTAAACCGGAATCAACAAACACAGGACCAAGCCACACTAATACTACTACAACACTTTTAAATTTGATTTGATTGAAAGACATCAGCATTGTCTCTAAATATTTAGTCACAGAATTATGTCGGCCTCCCGTTGATGAATATTCCGATTGTTTTCCTACTCTCGATTGCGCGCTTCTTAGCGAAATATTTAGATTCTAATTAAAGTTACATTCTATTGTGCGTTTATAAACATTTGTGGGTTTTGTGCATTCATTGGCGCGTCATATATTTATAAGTAGAACAGGAAAGTTTGTAATAATTTATAGTCTAGGCCATATACGCGGCCCAGATTTCGACAGCATTGATTAACTGCACTGTAAAAAATAAATAAATAAAGTTAAATTGTTGCCTTAAAGTGAATTAAAAATGTGGCAGATCACTTTGTATTTAACTACTGATGAATTTGAGATTTGAGATCAAGTATGACTGGCATAATCATAACAAAATTCCATTTTGTCAAACAGGAGACATGATGAAAACATTTTAGGATGACTATTATATGTTGACTGTTTTATAGCCTATTAATTTCTTGTTTATTTACTTATTTGTGTTTGTTTTTTAAATGAGAAATCATAAAATGAATAAACAAATATTATTACGCCGAATTAGTTTGATCAAAATCTTGAAATAAATCTTGAAATAAATCTACATTATGTGTCCTACATCTTCAAAAAATAATAATAAGAAGATATACAGCCTATTTGTATAAATGATTAAAAACAACCGTAACCTACCTGTAAAAGTAGCCTGGATTCACTTCAATAAAACTTCGACCACTAAAAAGGTGGTCAGAAAGCCAGAACACACTGTCAAAATGTTTTTGTTTTTTTAAATGAAAAACAAAGTTCCAGACACCCCACTGATAGTTTGTGTATGTCAACAGTCCGTCTGCGCTATAGTTCAGATCCGTTAGTTCTCCATTGGTGCTTCAGAGCGCGCCGCATGCCTCACTGAAGCGCACTGACTCCCGGCTTTGACTTTCTAGCGATGCTCACAAAGCTCCGCCCACAAGCCACCCACCCACCCCCTCCAGCTGATCCGAAAGCGCGTGGCGCGCTCGTGGCCAAAAGTTTCACGACTTAAGTGTGTGCGTTTACCCCAGGGGCTTTGTGTCTGAGGGTGTTCGCATTTGTGTGCGAGGGAACGATGCAACTTCCCTTGTACATTAACCCTTATAAATCTTACAAGGTGAGCGGCTCTGCAATTCGAAGAAGGGAAGAAAGCTGCAAATGTTTCTGACAACATTTGGGTAAATGACGTGACGCTCATAGGCTCATTTTGATTTGAATAAATTCATAGGCTATTGCAGGGCTTAAAATTTCCTGTCTGGAGATGGTAAGAAAACGTTTAATTAAAAAGATTTGAATTCTTGAAACAAAAACAAAAAAACAAAATAAATAAATAAATAAAAATGTTGGCATCATTTTTCATTCTTTTTTTACAATTTTGATTTCAAATAAGCTATTATTAATATTTCGAAAAATACAAGTCAGCAAAGTTTAAATCAGGGTAGTGTAATCACCATACAAGCTATTGTAAAGGCCTATTTAAAATAGAGAAGACACTTTGATACCCACATGACTGACCACGTCATTCATTAATAATAAAAAGTTAGGCTACTTTATTATTATTGATTTGATGATCAACATGTTACGTTTACTGGATTATGTAATACACCAGTTGATTTGTAGTGTAGCCTACTATCCCAAATTGAAAATAGCCTATAATTGGGAATCCATACAAATATCACTCTCCGCTTTTCTTTCGTGACCTAACGTCATTTTCTGCCCCAATAACGCCCGCTCAGTGCTGGATTAATACCCCTGAGCCCTATTTGGTTTATGGCGAGGTCAAACGTTGTTCTTAACTCTAATTACAGTAGTCTAGTGTACAAAGACGCGCGCGCGTCCCAGTAAATGATTGTGACAGCTTGGTGCAGTGTGAGCAGGTGTGTGTGTTGTTCACCCGTTTCATTCATTCGCTCCGTCCGCTCATTAGCGCCCCTCGTCCCACCAAAACATAACGCTCAATAACTGCTGGATTAATCAAGCCCAAACGGTTTTGTTTCGCTAAGATAACTCACTCAACCATGCATTCTGCGCCCGGGGGTGATTTGCCCCCAAAAATACTCTTTTCTGAAAAGATTTATTAGCCTACTTCAGATGCAACAGATAGGCTACTGGGGATCTTTTAATTCACAAACGAATAATTATGTCGCCTAAAGGATGTGATAATATCATATTTGCAGAACTTTGTAGAGGCAGACCCATATTTAAATTCTCGCGCATGATAACGAGGCAAGAATGACGTATTGTCTAGCCTTTTTAATATTGTGGCATGTTTTAAATTTTGAGGTGGGTCGTGATGCACCTTTAAAAAAAGTACCTTTTACAACCAAATAAATAAATAAATCCGGTGACAAAATAAATAAATAAATAAATGTTTAACGTGTTATGTTAACGTGAAACCTGTAAAATTTCCTTCCACCGTGGATGGGGATTAAGCGCAACAAACTTCCGTATTCTGTAAGTTGCATTGCTTCCAGTTAACAGAGCTGTTTTACTCCTTCAAAGGAGTTACCAAAGATGAGCATAACCGATGTCCATCGCACGTGCAGATTGATATCTAAAAGTTTTCAAATAAAGTGATAAAATAATCTTCATCTTATTCAAACTTCAAGAAGTCACTTAACGTTCATTGCAAGAAAAAGTAAATAAATGTAGAATTTTCATATACAAAAATAAAATTTTGTGCACTTTAACCATTTATGGCATTTTGCACTGTATATATAGCCTACATAAAGTTTGACTTTATTTAGAAAAATGGGCTACATAGCCTATATGTGTTCGTACCACATACTGCAGTAGGGGCTCTATTGTAGTAGTGTGCCATTGACTGTGGGGCTTCTGGTCACACGTGTCCTCACACTGATCCCATTGTATGCACCAAGTGTGCACATCTGTGGCAGACAGTGCTCTCACTATTAACTCTCAATATTAACTTTCATTATGAATCCAATTCTAACAGATCACATTCATATATTTTTAGGGATGATCCTTGATAAATATATATTGGTAAGATTTTTTTTTATTTATTTTTTTACTATTATTTTGACAGGTATTCAAAATAATAATTCTTTAAATCTTATGCTTTTTTTTCTCACAATTTTTTCTCATAAAAAATTCTATATTTTTCAATTGCTAGCCACCATTTACACAGGATAGTTTTCAGAATAGTTCAACTTTTAAGTCAAGGCGGACACTGGTGATTGATAAATGAACAGATGGGCTTAAGTGATGCGTCTGCTACACCAGCGCTCACGCGCCAGTCGCCTGCCTACCATAATCTCTCATGCGACAACACAATCAGCACAATAGGACAATATCCATAGCGCTAGTTCACTCGGGTGACGCTTCTTTCCTCTCGCACAAAGGGAGGAAGGCTTCCACTTGGCGGCATAGAAGTGTTGTAAAGATAGAAAATCTATGCCCTGATGAAGATGGAAAGCTTTTGCTATGGTAACAGTCAACAATCAATGTCCAATTAATCATGATTAACATGGGGGGAAAAAAACATAATTAACTTAAAAATGTTTGAATAAGTTTCTGAGAAATTTCCGTTCAGACTTTTGGTCTCAGGGGGGTCAAGGAAAGGATTTATATTTAGTGTGTTCAGGCATACTGTATCAGGAGTGCTGCTGTCCCATATGAACCAGGGATCACATGTGTGTTAACAGTATGTGCACCTATAACTGTGTCATGCTTCCCCAAAGATCCCATGGTAACCCTGCTTCTCCACAACTTTTCCTCCCATGAGTGTTTCACAATGCTGTGTCACACCTGCAACCTGTATTGGGAATTCCAGTGCTGAGTCCAAACTCTCCTCCCTTGTGTCCTACCGACGGACAGCTAACTTAGGGATCGAGGCCTCCTGCATTTTCTAGTCCACCTCAACCAGAAGTGAACACTATATGATCACAAGAGACCACTCATTTTCACCATCTGACGTTAAAGCTGATGGTTTTATGAAGGCTTTCTTAAGTGTTCGTGCGATGGGCCTTCATGGAAAATCTGTGAATGCAGAGCCACGAGACTTGCGTTATACTCAATAGACAACCTCCTGTTGAGATAGTTTAGAGTTCAAATTATATCAAGAGGAACAGCACACAGAACTCCCATGACCCGTTTCATTGTTTGGAGAGGCAGTTCCACTCCCCTACCAAGGAATTGCGTTTCTGCAACGATTTAGAAGATTAAACGAATAAACCATTCAAACATTTAGGAGCAAAATGACAATTTTGCTGACAGATTACAATAAAGATCAAGGTCAATAAAGATTGTTGTGCAGAAGCACTTCAATTCACTGACTGCATATTTTCATACTTTGGCTTCTAGCGTTCAAAGGTTTGGGGTCAGTACGATTTATTTTTTTCTGAAAGAAATTAATACTTTTATTTCGTAAGTACAAAGCACAAATGTACTTGTTCAAACGTCACAGTAAAGACATTTATCATGCTACAAAAGATTTCTATTCAAAATAAATGTTTGAACTTTTAATCAAAAATAATATCGGAAATATTGAGAAAAAAAAAACAATACAGGCTATTTAAAGGTTTCCACAAAAAATATTAAGTAGCATAACTGCTTGCACATTGATAATAAGAATTGTTTATTGAGCTCCAAATCAGTATTTCAGAAGGATCTGAAGGATCATGTGACTGAAGTAATGATGCTGAAAATGAAAATACAGCTTTGGCATCATTCACAGCAATAAATTACATTTTAAAATACATTGAAAAAGAAAACAGTTATTTTAAATTGTAATAATATTTCACAACATTAATGTTTTAAATGTATCTTTTAATCAAATAAAAGCAGCCTTGGTGAGCATGTGACTTCAGAAACTTTGAACAGTAGACTATGATGATTTAATAATAGTTTAATCTATTTTAATATAGCCTAATTAAATTTGTTCCATACTGATTTGAACACTGTTTTGAAAGAATATTTCTGCCTGTAAAAAAAAAAAAAGTCGATTATGATTCCAACATGTCATAAAAAGAACCTACCCTTATATTTGATCCAACCCTAGGCTTGCATTGGATATAATAATGTAATTTTTTTAGCAAAGAATCTTTATTTGTACATTAAAACATATATTTAGCCAGTAAACACACTGATGTAAGTCTCTCAAATGATTATATTACAGTATAATAATTTGTATATAACGACAGTATATAACGACCATTTTAGTAAGTCTCGAGAGGTTTGTACTGAATGTATCACACCACAAAACCGTCAAATCTTCAGCAGAAACCTGACAAGTCAAAAACAGACTAATCAAGTGCATCCGCCCCCTGTCAACACATCGACGACAGTTAGTAGGATGCATCTCCTTACGCACACCAGCAATGACTTAGCAGTTGTTTACTCTAGCTGGCTTGTTGTGATGCTGTTGTAGTTCCCTTGGTTGAGAGTCCTTCTCCGTGCCAAAAAACCCACACACCCACAACTATTGCCACAAGTGAGTTATCCTTTTTTGCAGTCCCAAGGGACCTGTTTGGAGTGGGAAGGGGGATTCGTGCGCCTCTCTGACAGATGGGTCCTTGTTTCTGTCTTTCTCTCCCTCACTCCCTCTCTCCTGAGCTCAGACACAGACACACTCGCTTAGACTGAGATTGAACGAATACAATAGGAATTAAAGCCTGCACACATGCTCCCTCTATGTCTCCTGAAAGCTGAGCCCCTTGTAATAATTATAAAAGCAGGGGTGTGTTTGGGTGATGGGGGCTGGGCTGTTGGGGAAAACTTTGATAAAAAATTTGCACTTAATGACTTTTTCTGACTAATTTTCTTCAACTTAAAGTTACAAACAAACTATTCAACCCACTAAAACTTTAGAAGTAAACTCTTACAATTTAATGTTCCAGATGAGGGTTTTCATATAGCGTGTCATAATGGAACATATTAGCTACATTTTGTGTCAATAGCACAGAGTTGAAGCACAGAACTCACTTTCAAACCAAGTAGCTTTCTGTTGGTCATCGCGGCAAATTTGTATGACCAACTCGAACATGAGCGAAATCTTCGTGAGGAACTTTTTCGCCCCCGTGTGAAACTCCCAATCGTGCAGATTCCTTTTGGAATGACTCAATTTCAAATAACGGTATACAGACCCTTTCCAAAAAATTTGAATATCATGGAAAAGTTTATTTATTTCAATAATTCCATTGAAAACATTAAACTTCCATAGATTATAGATTCAGGGCCCACAACTTAAACGATTTCAAGTATTTAGTTGTTTATTTGTACATAATTTGGGCTTCCAGCTCATAAAACCCACGAAAACAGGATTTCAAAAAATTTGAATATTACATGAAATCACACAGTAATTACACAGTGATACCATGGTCATTGAACCAGGTTTTGGTTATTTTGGCAGTGTGGGCAGGTGTAAATCCTGCTGGAAAATGAAGTCAGCATCTCTATAAAGCTTGTCTGCTGAAGGAAGCATGAAATGCTCTGAAAATGTCCTGGTAGACGGCTGCGTTGAGTGGACCACACAGTGGACCAACACCAGCTGATGACATGGCTCCCCAAACCAACACAGACTGTGGAAACTTCACACTGGACTTCAAGCATCTTGGATTGTGTGCCTCTCCATTCTTCCTCCAGACTCTGGGACCTTGGTTTCCAAATGAGATGCAAAATTTGCTCTCATCAGAAAAGAGGACTTTGGTCCACTGTGCTTTATTAAATCCAGAGTCAACGCAGCCGTCTACCAGGACATTTTCAGAGCCCTTCATGCTTCCTTCATTTTCCAGCAGGATTTGCACCTGCCCACACTGCCAAAAGAACCAAAACCTGGTTCAATGACCATGGTATTACTGTGTAATTACTGTGTGATTTCATGTAATATTCAAAAAAATTAAATCCTGTTTTCGTGGGTTTTATGAGCTGGAAGCCCAAATGATGTACAAATAAACAACTAAATACTTGAAATCATTTAAGTTGTGGGCCCTGAATCTATAATCTATGGAAGTTTAACGTTTTGAATGGAATTATGGAAATAAATAAACTTTTCCATGATATTCAAATTTTTTGGAAAGGGTCTGTATGTGATCAAACCCTTTTCCACTATAAAAAACCTTTTGTTCATTTGAAGTTTCCATGGATGTTAAAGGTTCTTCATGGAACCATCCGTGCCAATTACAGACCTTTATTTTCAAGAGTGTTCAAAATTGGGATTGTGAAAACTGAACTGTATTCCCTCAAGAGAATAATGGAGAGTTGGAGTGCGTCTGTGTTTGAAGAGATACGTGTTGTAAAGGTAATCCCAGAGCTCCGGCCTTATCTGCTGCTTACTGGAGCTGAATACAGGAGTTCTCTGGGATGGATCCTGAGGGACAGGAAGTCAGGAACAGCCTAACTCATGCTCTCTGGCACTGGGGAGAAGTGGGGCCGAGTTTTATGGGTATGGACTTTTAACCTCAGTATCACTCACCTTCATGAGCGCATTATTAGACTGAAAACATTTCTTTTCTCCATTTAACACACTGAAATCATGGCCAAAGAGTAGCGATTGGGGGGACTCTGTGAATAAAAGCCAGTCTGCCAGTTTGTGTAAATCAATCCCATATTAAATCAAGTGCCCACTGCATAATTGGAAGCGTAAAATTGCCCATTTGCACAATATGCCACCTGCAACCCCTCTCTAGGCGGTTCTGCTATTGATACGATGGCTGGAGAGTGTCCACACAACACTTCTTGCAATTTTTCTAGCGATTGCTTGGAAGACGCGCAAATTCCATTCTGTTGGGGAATTTTGAGGGTCATACTGGCTATTAGAGCCAACGGAGGATAATTGAACCATTCGAATGAGCCGAATACAACCACTTATAGTTCCAATTAAGGTGGTCAGAAAATTCCTCTTAAACCACATTTTACAAAATGAAGTGTTCATCCAATCACAGTCCATCCTTTTCCTGAACCCCAACCCTGTTGGGGTGAGCTGTGAGAGACGAGGGAGAGGGGGAGGAGGGTTCCATCTGCTTTGCTGGCTGTCCTTTGGGACATGGGCATACCCCAAGGGGCTGAAGCTGGGAAGGATAGAGGGAGGGGAGGATGGGAGGGAGTGAGAGAAGTTGAATAGATTGCACCCATGCACTAATCAAAGGCCATAATCAGTATGCCCAAACACAATAGGCAGATTTCGCTCATTCCTTACTTTAGCTTCTCCAACAAACACAATCATTATACAAGATTCATAAGTATCATAAAACGAACTGCAACTGGCATTTTGTAATTACTGACATGAGCGAGCAGATTTGCAGGGCTTCATTTCAACAAATTAAAAGATTTCGGTGTGTTTGGCAGGGAGCCACAGATTATGTGTGATCAGGTGCATGCAGCCCACAAGTGGAATAGTCTGATTCCCACTGTGGTTTACAGCAATATGACACACAAAGGTGATAAGTGGGTTGATTTAATTTTTATAAATGAATTCAAATTCAATTTAGTTCTATGCATAAAACATTTTATTGTATAATAATAAAATAAAGAAAATGGAAATGCAGCTGCATTATTTTCCCACAGCTTCAAGAGAAAATGCAGTATGCATTGGAGTAATGCCAATTTGACTGAGCCGGCATTTCAGTCAGCCCAATTTATTGTTTTTTGAAGTATTTTTCCACCTTTATGCTGACTTTTTGATGCAGAAAACAAATGCCAGCTGGAAAACACTGCGGCTTCTGATTAAATGAGACGAGAAGTGATTGTTTGTTTGCTGCATGAAAAACAGAGAGACCAAATAAAAGGAATCAAGTTGCATCAGGTTTCATGGTTTCTCGTCAGCTCGGACTTGTTGAGGGATGCCTGGATCTGAAAGCTGTGGGTCCATGTGGGTACCCCAGCGCTAAGCATCCCATTGATTGAACTGCTCCTCCAGGGCAAAAGCAACTTCAGTGCTTTAGTTAACACCCCTCCAGCCAACTGCAGAGCTTTCCGATTGGCTGGCTGCCTCTAAGCTGCCTGTCTTCTAGGCTTATTGTTTTGCGAGCCCTACACAGTCAATATTAAGCTTGGCTAATGTGATATAGAGGCAGCTGGAGGAGCCACTGATATTACCATGACACTATGGAGTAAGGGGTGTAATGCCATTAAAAATAAATCAGGTGGTTTGATGATTCGGCATGGTCCGGGGATTCTGTGAGACATTAGGTGGGGCAGTTGCTATAATTCTATTACACATTCTGGGGGAACCTCTGAGGAACAATTGATTCCCTTTGCCTAGTTCAGCATAATTCAATTTCTTTTCATCAAAGGCCTGAAAAGAGGAAGGCAAAATAGAAAGTTTACTTTTCCAATTGGAAAAATCGACCACCAGAATGATCAATTCTGGGATTGTGTAGAAAAAGCAGATGTTTGAGGACCTTCAGACTAAAGATGGTAGATTGGCTTTGATTTCATACAAAAACGTTTGAATAATAGGCCTAAAATAAACAACAGCAAAAAAATAAAAAGTAGAAGATTTAGAACATAGCCTACTGGATTGTTTACTGCTTAGATTATTGTACAAACAGAGATTACAAGAAATGTGAATCACAGAATTTAATCTCTTTAGTCGGTTCGATGTTCACTCGGCAGACATGCTTTGTTGAAGCTCTACGTCTTAACTGAGCAAGCACGTGAGGTCAGGTCACTCACTATTGGTTACAATACAAATATATTTTTTAGACATTGACTATGTTCACGTTTTGCTTCGAATTAAACAGGTCTGACCTGACGACCATTTGTAATAAGCAAAATGTGCATTAATAAATTAATTCAGTGTGCCGTTGGTCGCGCGGTGGGGGTCCTGTGTTACTATTGTTCTGACGCTCGAGACGCATAAACGGTGATTTCAAGGCCCATTGAGCGCGCGATGGATTGTACGTAAAATCTATTAAAGGGCGGAGAGACCATCGATTATTCGACATCTTCTGTTAAAAATAGATATCAAGAGCATTTAATCTGTTGTATGTACGTATTTGACGTTAGAAGAGCTGTGTTGTCAGTAAACAAATATTTTAAGTTCCATTTAAGAAATTCGTTTACATATTAATTTGTAGCCTATTATGATGTAGCTATTGGGATTTTTTTAAAATATATAGCCTACTTTAGGTAGGGCCTAGGGCTATACCGTGACAAATATGATTGAATGATTGCCTACTGCTTAAAACCAGATCACAAAATTATACAAGCCTGACATTTAAAGGAAGAAATAACATTTAAATCATTTAGAGCAGGTTTAGGTAATCAATAGGTCTAATTCTGTTTTAATAATTCAACGTTGACATATGTTGAACCAAAGTCTTAATTTATCAGATATTTTTTATAAATTATAAATCATTCATAAGTTGGTTTTTTTTCTTCACGTATGTAGGAAAAAAAGAAAGTTACATAATAGTTTACTTCCTAGTGGAATTATTTCATATTAAGGTTTTATTTTGGGCAATACTGACATCTAGTGGTTATAGTCAAGAACAACTTTGCCTTTGTGCTGTCACGCCCTATTCTTGTGCTGATTGGTTAAAAATACTTTACGTAGAAAAGTAATTCTTGCCTTTTAGTGTTTTCATTGTGAATTCATGATTCAAACACCCTTTAACATTAATTAATCTCAAAAGGGTCCAACACACAAATCTCTGGAATGTATTTGTATAAGATTAGCTTTCACTGGAATTACTGTATATTAGAAGGAGGGTGACATTATAGGCTACTTTTGTATACTTTTATTAATACTCACTATAAAATACATAATACACTAGCACCTCAGAACAGTAAGCATGGACTTTATTGAAGAGATTAGACGAAAAGACTTAATCATCCCGTTTTTACTTGAGCAAAATCAAGAGATAATAATAATAATAATAATGCTTGACAGAATCATCACAAGGAAACATTGAGGAAGAACGCAGATACTTACCAAGACACAGAGTGTGAGAAATATTTCCCAGAGATGAAAGGAAGAGAATTAAAATAGAAATACCTATAAATAACCCAGCTAACAGAGCTAGCACTTACAAACACACACAGAGAGAGAGGTCTTGATGCAAATGTAAAATATGATTGTTTTATACTGATACTGCTGTCTATCGTTGACACAAACACCCTAACACCCACATTTGTACACAGTTCTTCTGACCTACATATAAATACAAGCAGAGAGAGTGAAACAGACTCAGTGAGACCGCACTCCTACGCACGCTCTCTTCCACTCTCACTGCATGCACATCTTCTGCATGAATTCCTCCTAGATTATTCCTGCTGCCTACCTGCTTCTCCGTTTATTTCTTTTCTCATTTTCTACTATCAGAGGACACACATGCAATTCATCTGACAGATTTTTCCTTGAGATTTCAAAAGCAGTGGACAGGGAGGAAGGACACATATCAAGGTCTAGCGATGGCACCAAAACGAGAACCATCAATTAAAAAATCTCCATCTGGGGGAACCTTACCAAGACATGGACCACCATTTCCTTGCCCTTCCACAACACCCTCACCCCCGAAACCAGCTCCTGAGCTGAAACCGCGGATGCTGCGCCCCTCTGAATCCCCCTTTGACCCCAGCACATTAGAGGTAAGTGATGGTCCTGCAACAAAGTGTTTCAAATTTGAACTTTCTCCTGCTTATTCATCATTACTATGGCAACAGCTCTAATACGCATCACTAAAATAGCAAAGGTAAATCTAGCAGAAATAGAATGTGAATAATTTGATGTGGATTTAAGGATTTATTCATTTAAATTTTCTGTATGGCAACATATACTGCCTCACTGCAACACAGATCTGAATTTGAAATTAGTTGTGAATAAAACATTAACGTAATCTCTTTTTATGCAGCTTCTGATTATCTCAGCATAGCACATGAAAACTGTGTCAACCCAGCCCCCAAACCTTAAGAGAATTTTAGAGCTATATCAGGATTGAAAAATGGGGCACGGATGTAGCTGGTCCACACTAGGGTCCCTGAGCTGCATTACTGTCACAATTTACTTAAATGTAGGCTATTAAATCATTTATTTTCTTCATTATAATATACCTGATTCTCAAATCTAGGTTGGAATTAACAGAGCAATATATTCAGTCAGACATTGAAGCAAAGCATTAGAACAATGGGTTTGTTGATTTATTATTATACATTTTCTTTGTAACCCAAATGATTCACAGATATCCTTATATAAAGACAACCAATACATCCATGTGCTTAGGAATGCAGGCATGATGCAGCATTGAAATACACAACTGAACCTTACAAACAAAAGCTTAATCGCATGGCTTCACACAATTATACAAATCATCAGCAATGAAGATATACACGCTTTGCCAATTGTGTGCAGTCAATAATTATGATTTGCGCTGGGAGTGTCTTTGTGCAGTTGTCATTTTGTGTAATGAGCATTCTCCACCCTGTAGTGAAGAGGGAAGTCCGAGTCACTCATTCTCTCGAATCGGTTAATTCAGTTCGTTATAAAGAACCGGTTTAAAAACTGATTCAGTGATTCTTTTACGTCATGACGTATCACGCGGTTCCTGACATGTTGTGGAAAGTTCATATTATTTTTTAATTAATAATTCACGTTTATTGTAATTGTATGCGTCCCGGTTCAGTTTGTTGCAGCCATGATTCAAGTTCAACTAACGTCACTTAGGCTACAACCATATAACTGGCATTTATTTATGTT
Organism: Leuciscus leuciscus; assembly: GCF_965113295.1. NCBI lineage: Eukaryota > Metazoa > Chordata > Actinopteri > Cypriniformes > Leuciscidae > Leuciscus > Leuciscus leuciscus. Next base: position 13,864,046 of record NC_138742.1, on the reverse strand, counting down.
TTACCTTTCGGCTTTCGTCCCATAAGTCGGTACTCTCCAAATGCTTTAGCTATAAGTGCATTCGTCGGTTTACGGACCATTACGAGTCTGACATATAAAATACGAAAAAAACAGTCTCTGTTCAGTTACTGACCCCAACCTCTTGGATCGATTCATTCCAAATCGCGAACCATTAGTTCATTCAGCTAATTCATTAAAAAGATCCGACTCCAAAGAACGATTCGTTCACGAGTCGGACATCGCCTGCCTAGCCTTTATAACGCAGCAGCGCTAGTCATTTCACACTCCCGCCGCGATACGCACACCCGGAAAACAAGCCACTGCAAACATGGTAGGCATTTTGATAAACATTTAATTTAAAATAGGATTGAGTAGAACTTTTCTATGTGAACATATCTAAATGCAGGGTTAGAAAACTGTATTCAAGGATAGTGCCAAAGAGTCTGTCGTTAGCCTATTTCATGCTAGCTAAGCTAAGTTTTATGCTATTTAGTACGCGTGAAAGTGACCGAAACTTTGTAAATTGTTCATGAATATCCTTTACAGAAATCCATGACTGTGCTAGCTAAATTATATTTATTAAAGGATTGTGTTTTAGTGAAACCGTCACTCGGTACCACGGTTGTAAGTTAGCGGACAGTATTAGCTGGTCAGTTTTAGCCAGGGATAGAAAACTTGTCTAACTTTTTCATCCGGACTGAACTGTATTCCCAGACGGATTTTATGAACCCATATATGTTATTATCAGAAATCCCATTTGATTCACAGCATTGCTATTGTGCATCATTTCATATTCATTAAATGTCGCTCTGTCTCAAACAGTCTGAATTCAGCGAGGACCAGATTCTTGGTGAGTTTGTCTCTAGTCCAGATGATCTACATGTGTATGTATCATTCCCCGCATTTCTTCCTAGACAGCCTGCTTTCATCATCCCATCCATGTTATTCTGCTCCTCTATTACTCTGCCCTTGCATTCCTCCTACTTTCTTTCCTTACCTTTGTATTGTTTTCCTTTGCCACTGTTGTATGTCACCTCCAGATTGAGTTTAACTTGGAGCAAATACACGGTGAGTGAGTGCATTGAAAACTTTTCTGTTCTGATGTCATTTAGTTTGCATTGTGTTAAAGGCAACAAGCTGCTGTTTGTGTGTCTGAAAGCACCTCACCTGCTTCCTCCATTTGAACCTATTTAATAATTACTATGAAAGAATATGAACTTTCAATAATTAACATACATGAACTGTAAGAATTAAAATGTTGTTTGTTTGGACAATAGAAATGTGTTTTTGAAGTGTAGGCCTATGTGTTTCCTCTGTAGCATGGGCCGTCATATCTGCAGAGGGTGTGTCTCAGTCAGGAAGTGTTGAAAGTTTGCTAACAAAAGCGTGTGAAACATTGCCGTGTATAACATCTAAATCAACTTTGAAACTTGAATATTTTAGTTGTAATCTGTTACTACTAATGGCATGAGCTTTTTTGGTCAATGGCCATGTAAGATAATCTTTGCTCTTGTTTGTTTAAGCAAAAGAGGTTGACATAATACTGCTCACTCTCCAGTTTTCCTCTCTTACCATATATGGTTAAAGGCTCAATTTAAGGCATGCAAGGGAACAGCCACATTCCAGGGAGCAGGAAAAGCATTACTGCGATGGGAGAATTTCTTTTTTTTCTTTTTTTTTTTTTGGAAGGGCTTGTCCTGACGGATAACATTGAGTTCTTCTGGTTAACTCTGGCTTGGAGTCAAAAGAATAGTTTATTTGTAACCACGCATATTTTAAGCGTTTAAGCACTCAATAATGGACTATTTTAAGCTTATGTTTATATATATATATATATATATATATATATAAAAATAATACAAATCAAGAATGCCTTAAACATAAAACATCTTTAGCTTTTAGCATAATATAGCATATTAATTGAGAGATTATTTGCCTTGATTCCATTTTAATGGTTTACTTAAATATTAATATCAATAACATTGTCTAAGCAATTAAATTCATTAAACTTTAATGCATCAAATATCTTTTTATAAAGAATTTAAGTTTATTTATTGTTTTTCAATACTTTCATATTCTTGGTCAAATTGAATATCCACGTGATCTACAGCCTGACACAATACAGATTACCTTGCACATTACATTGCTTCAATGTAATACATAAAATACAGTAACATTTTCGTTTAATCAAAATGATTATATATTACGTGTTTGAATGCTGACTGACCAATCAGAATCAAGTATTTTTAGAGTGTGTGCTAAAGGATAATAGTGTAGTTTGCCTTAAGTTATGCTTAGATTGCTACTTTAGTAAGATTTTTCCAGAAAAGGTTTTAGAATTATCATATGTTAATAGTAAAAAATCGTGTATAATATTAATTGCTGTATTTTTCGCTGTAACTCTTGTTTTTGTAATTCAGTTTTTGTCATGAAGATGGCCACAGATTCTGACATGGCATTAAATAAAGCTATACTGATACTGCTTAAATAGCTAGTTGATGTGTTTGAATATTTCACAAGCTTTTTAATGTGATCAAAAGGTCTATGAGTAAGGAAGTATATAAAGACTTTAGGTGGATGGATAAGATTTCTGTGGTCATTTAGAATAGCCTGGAATGGCATTAATATTAATAGCCGGTGCAGTATTTCTCTTTGTGCTGATCCAAGGCGTAATATATCTTGTCTCTTTTTTTTAAATGCAGAATACAGTCAACCATCCTTGTTTGTCTTCCCTGTTCATTTCAGTTTCTCTTTTATCATGCATGCATCTTGTCCTTCTCTTTTCCTGTTCTCTGCCCATTTTTCCAGCGTTTTGCTTCAATAAATTCTTCAATGATCTCTGCAGAATTCAAAGAAGCCTTCCTCTTGTTTGACCGGACGGGAGATGGAAAGATCACCTACAGTCAGTGTGGGGATGTGATGCGTGCGCTGGGCCAGAATCCCGTCAATGCTGAGGTGCTCAAGGTCCTGGGCAACCCAAAGGCAGAAGGTAGGATCAGACACTATTGCCTGGTTTCACAGACCATGCTTAAGCCTAGTCCTAGACTAAAATGAATTTTTGAGCTGTCTTAATTGACAGCAACTTGCACTGATATATTAAAATATGTCAGTGCCATTGTTTTGTCTCAATGCACACCAGTAATGTTTTTTTTCTAATGCACATTTTAAAAGCTACTTAAAATCCTAATTTAATTAATACTCCTGGCTTAATCTAGGCCCTATCTGTGAAACCAGGCCTATAGGTAATGGCTGACCTGTATAATCATTGCCTCAGTTTTATCTCTTATTTTGTCAATATCTGGATTTACAGGATAAGATAATACATGGCTCAACCAGTCGTTTTTAACTGTTGGGCTGGATGTTCAGATTTGCCCTGCCAATAATTTTACTGATCCCACAACAAAAATTACATTTTAATTTTAGCAGCACATATTTTAGATTTTTTTTGTGTGTATGTTTTCTTTAGCAAAAGTTTTTTTTTTAAATGCATTACATTTCTTTGGTTTTCATATAATATAAAAAAGAAGCAGCTATTTTTTTGAGTAAATCTGACAAATAATAGCAGCCTCATCTACTATGTTTAAATGCAGCATAACAAATGTTAAAGTATGTTTAAATGCATAAAAACATGAAATGTAGTGACAAAGCACTGGCCTAATGGGGCAAGTGTCCGCTCTGTCAGCTGGCCCAAAACTCTTTCACACAAGTAGCAATACTTCGAACAACTATGGTAATTATAGTAGTTCTTGCTTCCTGCATGATATGGAAATAAAGGCTCTCTTGTCTGATTAAAGGCTTCTTTGTTCCTCAGAAATGAACCATAAACTGCTGGACTTCGAACAGTTCCTGCCCATGCTCCAGGCCATCGCTAAGAACAAAGACCAGGGCACGTTTGAGGACTTTGTGGAGGGGCTCAGAGTATTTGACAAGGAAGGCAACGGCACAGTCATGGGTGCTGAGCTCCGTCATGTTCTCACCACGCTGGGTAAGCCGGCCCAGTCTCCCGAGGAGATATTTATAGTCCAGTCCTTCACATCTAGGACACTGAATGAAAATACAGAACACAGACATGGTTGAGTTGAACATTTCAAATATGATGTATTGGTATATATTGTTCTATTTGCTAAAAATGCCTATTTGGGTTTATTTTTAAAGGAGAGAAGATGACCGAAGAGGAGGTAGAAACGCTTCTAGCCGGACACGAAGATGCAAACGGTTGCATCAATTACGAAGGTAAACATTTGGGTTTTGACTATGTATGTAGGTTCATGAAGAGAGCATGGGAATTGTATCACTGTATTATATTTATGTACTACAATGAGATTTATTGTAAGTTCTTTTAGTGAGAATCTGGTGGTGACCGCATGCCGTAACTGTAATCGATCTTCCACAGCCTTCGTTCGCCACATCATGTCTGGCTGAGAGATGTCTCGGGTGTACGTCTGCCTCCTGCCCTCAACATTTATAACACGTGAAGCAACGATCCATCCAGGCTTTTTCTTTAACGCTCTCAGACGTGCATGTTTGCATAGTCTACACCTTATCGTTTTGCTAATATAGTCGTCCACAGGCTAGCTGTGCATCATGTGACGTCTAGAGCTAGGGAGCCTGGTTGGATGTAGTCTAAAGGTTTTGACATATGGTTGAACTCTTCCCTATCTCTGCAGCAGCCTTTTCTCTGGCCCCTGGCTGCAGCATGCTCTCAGCATGTGGCCGTCCCTGTGACGGCTCGAAAGAGGCGAAAGAGCCACTGCGCTGCTTCAGACTTGAGCGCAGGTCAAGGGATGCTGCATTTAAGGGTGCCATTTAAAAGCATTTAATTAACTTTTGGATTTGTCTTCTGATATTTGAAATATCAGCACACAACCCTCCCTGTGCTCACCAAGCAGCGCAGTTGCTTTTATTATGAACTAACCAATCAAGTTGCAGTGATTTGGCTGTTTTTGCTGATCTTTCTCTCCCTTTTCCTGATGGAGGCTGATTCATAGTTCAACTCTACGATCTCTCATTACTGTAGCTGTGCTATAAGACTGTTTCCACTCTTGCCCTGTAGAGGAAAACCAGAAGGAGCTTCTTTAACATTTTCTTGAATCCTAGACCTTAAGTCTTTAAACTGTGGTTGAGTAGGAGCTAGCCATGATCTTGCTCTCACCCTGTTTCTCACCACTTAAGAACGAGAACTGGGGAGCGGCTTCAAACTACAGCAAACATGGCAGGCCAAGTGCAGTTTTGAAGGGTCGATGAGGCTATGTGGAGGTCATTTGGCTAGGTTCTTTAAAAATAACTTTGGACTGAAGATTAGAACAGCATTTTTTTCGTATGCTGTAGTTGGGGTCGATCCCCTTTTTGTTGTATATGGACACTAACTTTGTTTATTTCTTTTTCCCACAGAACTCGTCCGCATGGTCATGAGCGGTTGAAGATAAAGACCACAACCCATTTGTTTGTCTTATTTTTCTATGTAATAATTTCTTTATGTATTTGGTTTTTCTTCCTATTCATTCCGTCACCTTCATTTGCTTAATGGCTTCAGTCCCTCTCTTGTGTTTGCACTCATTTGGGTATTTTTATTAGAAGTGCCTTTATCTTCTTTAAGTTCCCATATGACTCCCCAAGAGATACACCACCTGTCCTGTGGTATTCAAACCATATAACGATATGAAAAAGGTCTGTGTGCTGACACGGTCTGCAATAAAACCTCTTGATGCAGCACATAAGCAGTGTGTATGCAATTTCCAGTGTATCCTCAGGCATCTTTGCTGGACAGTGCTGTAGTAGAAATGTCATGTCTGGCCAGACTTACTTTTGGCCTTTTCAGAATGAGAAGTTGAATTGAAAATGCAATAACATTTTTTTTGTTTTAATAAACTTGGAATGTTTTCGCTGTCCAATAAAGTACATTTTAAACAAACTACTTTAGATTTTTCCAGGTTCATTTTATATTAATTAAATTATTAAAAAGTGCCACAAGTCATTGTAGTTTTAAATTTAGGGAACAGTCTCTTAGGGTCAAGCTGAGCTTGCCTCTCTCCTGTTTGCAGATAGATGGCAGTGTTCTTACACTTGTTGAAAGCTCAATAAATCTCCCCAGTTCCTTTAATCGATCGTGGTTAATTGCAAAAACCATCCTGTCTGAAGTGAAATTAGAGCAAATTGCTGAACTTCTTTTTCAGTCAGATTAATGCAATTTAAATGATCACTGTTTGGTTTCAGGTCAGCAACTTAAATGAAAGGTAAACATTGTTGGCACAAAGATGTTTAGTGTCCTTGGCACTAATTTGTCTCAATTGCTTATAAGGGCAGATCTCAGGCAGACAGGCATAGTGGCTTTTAGAAACCGGCTTCTTTTTTCTTTTTCATCCTCATGCTGTAGTTTTAAATTTAGGGAACAGTCTCCAAACATTTTACAGCTATTTATTTTTTAAACTAATTAGCTGAAGATCGACAATGGATGTGACAACCTAAAATAACATTAGGATATTTTTTTCCCCATGTATATATATATATATATATATATGAATATATATATATATAAATAAAACATCCATTTATCTTTCCATCTATAATATATGCCTTTCAAAATCAAGAGTTTGGTGTCAGTCATTTTTTTTATTTTAAAGAAATTTATACTTTTATCCACATTTATTAACATTAAATTGATAAGTGACTTAACATTGTTACAAAAAAAATATGTTTCAAATAAATGTTCTTTAGAACTTCATCTTGAAATGTATCAGTTTCCACAAAAACCTAAAGCAGTACAACTGTTTTTAGTGATGTTAATAAGTTAAGAAATGTTTCTTAAGCAGCAAATCAGCGTATTAGAATGATTTCTGAAGGATCATGTGACACAGAAGACTGCAGTAATGATGCTGAAAATTCTGTTTTGCCATCACGGGAATAAATTAAATCTTACAATATAGTAAAATAGAATATATATATACACACACACACTGTATACTTGTCATTATACAAATAAATACATGGTATGTACACAATTGTGAAATGTTTATAACAGCTCAGCTTAATACATATACATGCATGTATGTGATGTCAGAGGAGAATGGCTAGACTGGTTCGAACTGATAGGAAGGCAACAATAACTTAAATAACCACTCATTACAACCGAGGTCTGCAGAAGAGCATCTCTAACACACAACATATCGAACCTTGAAGCAGATTGGCTACAGCGGCAGAAGAACACACCAGGTGACACTCCTGTCAGCCAAGAACAGGAAACGGAGGCTATATTCGCACAGGCTCATCAAAATTGGACAATAAAACATTGGAAAAACCATGTCTGGTCTGATAAATCTCGATTTTAGCTGCAACATTCAGATGGTAGGGTCAAAATTCAGCATAAACCTGAAAACATGGGTCCATCCTGCACTGGTGTGATAGTGTGGGGATATTTTATTTTCACACTTTGGGCCACCTAGCACCAACTGAGCATTGTTTAAATGCCACAGCCTACCCGAGTATTGTCGCTGACCAGGTCCATCCCTTTATGACCACAGTGTACTCATCTTCTGATGGCTTCTTCCAGCAGGATAACGCAGCATGTCATAAAGCTCAAATCATCTCAAACTGGTTTTCTTGAACATGACAGTGAGTTCACTACACTCAAATGGCCTTCACAATTCTCAATCCAATAGAGACATCTGTTTGTACAGGCCGTGCAAAAGTCTGTACCACTGCTATACATATCTGTTCATATACCTCTATTGAAAAAAATAATAATTATTCTTTAACTTTATAGGTAAAAGAACATCTTAAGATGTGATTGTAATCTGAGGGTTTGTTTGGGTGTGCTGAAATACCCCCATGATGCATTGTGTGCCAAGACGAGCCCATCAACAGCTCCCTGACCTTTTCTGTCTCTCGGCTCGGCACCAGTCAGAACTATTCCCCCCCTCATTAGACAGCACACATACACTCTCGGAGTGAGAGCCAGAGAGCCAAGTATCACACACCAGTGGTGAATAGGTCCTCCACTAATTACTGAATTCATTTTGCGCGGATTTGTGTGTGGATGTGCATGCAGGTTTGTTTCTACGCGCACTTGTGCGAATGTGTTGGAGGCAAGTGAAGTGTATTGATTATTTTAATCTGCCTATTTGTGAGTCTGTGATCCTCGTGGCTCTGCATTCGACAGGGGAATCACTAATGGGCCTCAGCACAGGCCGCCTCAGACCTCTCCCCGTCCAATTAACTTTCAACTGGAATCTGGCAGGAGAGCGCGAGGAGGCTGGCCACGGACACGCTGAGATCCCCCACATATTCCCACAGGCTACAGATTCACCAAAGCCTTAAGGCCGGAATGTCATTACCTCTCCCTTTTAATTAAAGGTTTCTCCCCTCGTTTTAGCCCTGACATGCCCAGGTAGAATCCAAGCATTGTTCATGTCGTTGTTCTTGTTTAGCTTGTTTTTCCTTTTCATTTATTTTTTCCTCCAAAAGACTGAATTTCCATTCTGTGGTAAACATGTCTATGATTCAGACTTTTATTTTCTCCAGATGTTTATGGTAGAGAACTATTTTGCACGACAGAAATATGTTTGCCATATTTGTATATAACATTATCTTAGCATTCACTTAATATGTTGCGTGGTTTTTGAATAGTCAGTTGCACAAATGTTACATAAAAATGAGGCAGAGATATTTGTATATGATTTATTATAGAATTTTTGTGAATAGGGAATGTTTTTGACGTATATTTGTATCAGTGTATTTGCACATGGCTTGACTTGTATCAATAACTACTTCATGCTGCATTTCTTACAAAGATTAATTAATACAAGCTATAGATCTACTAAAATTTCAACATTTTGTTGCATTTAAAATGTTTGAGGACACATTATTGTCAGAATTATCTTTCGAACATTTCAAACTTTTCGCCTCATTTCTCATAATATAGCAACCGGCATGATATCACAGAAAAATATATAGATATAAGCTTGACTTATAAATGTATAACTTCTATAAAACAATACATACAAACTTAGTGATCACTGTGAAAGTGTATTGACCTCTTAAATGCAATGCAGTAGTTACATTTTAAATATATTCAAAAAATGAAATCAATTTCTTAGACTTTTATAGTACTCTCAATAAATCTATAATCTCTATATAAATAATTCTATAACATAATGCTGATAAGATATAAAAGAATAATTCATTGTCAAGAGTGGAATATTTAGTTTTACATTGTATTATATTTTATTTGACTTACACAGACGAGTACAACATCCTCCCCTTTAAAATGTGTTAAATAATATAATCATATTTATTTACATGATTAAAACATATTGTACTCGCACATTGTATTGGTTTAAATTTCACTATCGAAGAGTCTAATGTCTAAATCGATATATTAATGTTCTGGTCTGGGCCGTATTCTATAGCGAGTGAAAATCCATACTGTATGAGCCATATTTCCAATTCCACACAGACAGCCAAAACAGTCACTTTAAGTCAAATGAATTGAACAAGAGGACTTAGCTGAATCACTAGCCCTGCTCTGTGTGTGCACGCATATATACGTGCCTGTAATGAGCTACGGCTGCATCTAGCGAGTGAAAAGTACATCTACGCACTGATTTTGTTTCAAGTCTAGCCATGTGTAAATGCAGCTCAGCTCAACATAAAGCATGTCGACTATAGAGAGTGACTTTGAATCTCAAGGTTTTGATTGACACACAAAATGGAGACAAGTACACCAACAAGTACACACATTAAAATATGAGTGTGTTACCGTCAAGGATAGATATAGACATATATTTATGCATTTTAATTTACGTTTGGGAGTAGTGTATAATGGAAGTTATAATTTACACACATACAAGAAGCATGTTGGAAATCTGCTTTATGAAAGGAATTGGTTGCCATCATCTGTTAAGCCCTTCGACTCAGTGTAAACCATGTCCATTTCTTTCAAGCCTGTTCAGTGTGTGAAGGTAACTGTGTGAGTGTGTGTGTGTGTGTTTGTACACAGTATATCTGAGTGTGTTGAGCAGCATCACGAGCAGGTCAGTCAGCATAGATGAGGAAGCCAGAGAACGTGCTGTATTTGTTGGTGTTTCCTCCGTGGACTTTCCCTCCGTCCAGCTGCACACAGACCTCATCTCCCACGTCTAAATGCAGGATCACACTGTTGGAGGCATAGTCATAATTCTGATCAGCATCCTGGGCGATAGCGCTGGCCCTCACCTGTCACGCACGGGACAAATGAAGCCACGGTTAGAGGAAGGACACGGAGCAGATCGCAACAATTTACAGATTATATTCCCACAATTACAGTATACTTGAATGATACTGAGATGTAGATGAACCACTAAAACTATCTATAATAATTTAGTGATATTCATTAGACCAAACCACAAAACATGACTAAAGCACAACAACATGAAGTTTGGCATTTGAAGCTTTTAAAATGATTTTAAGCATGTGGGATTGGGACCTTCCATTGCAATTCAATACGCCACAAACACATCAACTACCCATTATGCTGCAGACACTCAGAAAAATTTACAGAAATACATATTCAACAAGTGAGATCTGAGCATTGAATTATTGTTCAAATTAACACGGTAAAACAGTGTTTTTGATATATGTAACAAATTCAAATAGTGAAATGTATTATAAATAAGCACAGACTGAATTCAGTGGCGTTTTCATTATCATATGTGACCCTGGACCACAAAATCAGTCACATGGGTCAGTTTTTTTAAACTGATATTTAATGAATAAATAAGCTTTCAATGGATGTATGGTTTGTTATAGGTCAATATTTGGCCGAGATACAACTATTGAAAATCTGGAATCTGAGGGTGCACAAAAATCGAAACATTGAGAAAATCGCCTTTAAAGTTGTCCATTTATGTTCGCGATTGTGTTGCATTCACTCACAAATTATAAATGTTTTATATATTTACAAAATATCTTCATGGAACATGATCTTTACTTAATATGATTTTTGCCATAAAATAAAAATCAATCATTTTGACCCACACAATGTATTGTTTTTGCCACAAATATACCCGTGTGACTTGTGACTGGTTTTGTGATCCAGGGTCACATATATGAAAGAAGAAAATAATAAGTCAGATTTTTATATAAATGCTAAGCGTGGAAAGATTTCGATTTTTTAAACCTATAGAAAAAAAAGTATAAAAATGAATATTTTAACATGAATAATTTTAAAAGAATGATAATGATAATGCAAAATGATAATGATAAAAAATGTATCAATAGACAAAAATGCTGAATTGATTGATTTTTGTAATATGTGCGAGTTTTGTACATTTTATAAACAATTATTATATTAAACTAAATAATTAATATGAATGATATATTATTAATATTAATGAAACGCTATATAATGTGATTTAAAACACATTTCTGGTGTGCTGATGAGACGGTGGAGGTACATAAGCCTAAAAAAGATTAAAGAAAAACTGCACTAGACAGATACCTCTACATAAAGATGCTCTCTTGACATGAAAGAGACCTTGTTTTATCATCTCTCTAGCAATGGAATGGAGTGATTATTAAATGATACTCTGACAAGGGCTGGTCGGGTTAAATGGATGAAGCTGCAGATAACCAGCTGACCTCTACCTCAATTGAGAAAGCAGTCATACTCTCTCCTATTTATTTACTGTAGGATCATCTAGCTGGTGATGCTAAAACTGTACCATATCCCTTCCTCGTATTGACCTGTTGAATTTAATCTTAAGCTCACGTATCACACAAACCGCGATGAGACTGTTTACTGGAGACATGGACTCATTTAAATTCTGCTTGAGAGATCAGCCGTATTGACTCCCAGCAGTGGATCTGAAACTTGTTTGTTAACATTTTAAATTGAGATTAGTCATGTGGTCAGAAGACGCACATTCCTGCAGATGCAATTAAAAAGGACCACGCATTTTAATAAAAAAGAATTTCATACCCTTACAATATGACTTATCGTCATACTTTATCGTCGTTTTTTACTATCTGATCTATGCTCAAGTATTCTAAATGGAAAAGATGCGTAAGCTCCTAGCAGACAGGTGTCAGGTGACAGACAGTGATTGTCGGGCATTTTGCTCAGCCGTGTTATAGCCACTCAATCTTTGTCAGGTTTCCTAAACATACGGAGCGAGTCTATCCTAGGAAACAAAAAAAAAATGACAAAGATATGCACGGTGTCAGTAAACATCCTCATACAACATGCCATCACTCACTCAAATGCCTCTTGTTTTATTGGCCGTGTTATTCCCTTGAGAAACACCCACAACCGCAGGCCACATAAAACACACTGACCCCAGACAAAGATAAACTCCCTCCCCATATCCATAATCTAATAACCCCACTTCATTGCCATCAAGATACTGTCAACATCCGCACAACGTCCTGGAGACTACCGCCATTTAGATGCGCTATTGAATACCAATCTGTATAATGATGTTAGGAAGTTTTACAATGCAGCACTGTAGGACAAATACATCAGCTTTAAATTGATTTTGCATAGCAGTGATAGATATTTGTAATTTGAAAAATACCCTTCCAAGGCCTATCAACCAATATTGCATTTACATCAGTTATTTTAAGCGTTCAATAATTGATAGGCAGAACTGATTTTTAAATGTTTTATTTAGCCTTACAACAATAAAAAGCATACCATTCACTATGAATATTTAATAATAATAATAATGAATATTCAATTAATTATATTAAAAATATTCATAATGGTTATGTTTTAATAATAATAGTAAGTCTTATTATTGTCATTTTTATTATAATTAACTCTATTAATTGATTATTGTTAAAATAATAATAATAAACTTTTTGCTAATTAAATGGTCACAAATATATTTTCTTTTTTTAATAGTAATTATTAAAAAAAACATAAATTACCCATCCTCTGAGTACTGTTGTTGGGAGTCAACACATGGTGCCAATTATCTGTCCATAATATCGATCGGTAACACTTTACAATACGTTTTTATTTGTTAACATCAGTTAATGTATTAACATGAACTAACCAAGCAATACATTTACTGTTACTGTATTTGTAAATCTTTGTTAACGTTAGTTAATAAAAATACAGCTGTTCATTGTTTGTTCATGTTAGTTCACAGTGCATTAATTAATGTTAACAAATACAACCTTTGATTTGAATAATGTATTAGTAAATGTTGAAATTAAAAGTGCAGTTCATTATTAGTTCATGTTAACTAATGAAACCTTATTGTAAACTGTTACCGATCTGCAGTTATACTAAACATGCAAAAGCAAGTAAAAAAAAAAAGTGTGAATATCATAAAAAATATATATCGGTCATGACAAACTTTAATATGACAATGTTTAGATGTGTAAAAATCTGAATTATTTCACCGGAAGATATTGGTTGTGTTGAGGTGCGATGTGAGAAGCCTTTTAGCTTGTCCCTGCGGCCTGAATCAAAGTTATGTTGGGTTGCCAATCCCTTGATAAACCCCTTTTTCAACTATATATCACATAGTCCTGAAACAGCTACACAATCTTTCACATCCAGATCTAACATCCACACTTTATGATACAGTCATTGGACTAGTCAATAACACATTGGACTAGTCAATAACCTATATATTGAATGCTGTAAATGGTACGCGTTACTGAATACAAATCAGTGCAACAGTGATGTTTTCTTTTCAGATGACCAAAAATATATCAAATCTGAATTATCTTCACTGCAATGAGTCAATGACTCATCGAGATCAAAAAAGTCCATAATACTGAGGTGGTCAATTTGGCATGTGCATCATCCCACATCTGACAGTGACGACCTGGCCTCCTCTCCCTATCGACGCAGAGCGTATGTCATTCTCCTCATTATTTTGCCAAAGTGGGCAAAGGGGCAGTCTCTCCCTCCGGCATACCCCCATGTTCAATACGACAACGCAAGCGGTCACTTTAATTATCAGACATCCGGCGAAGACCATTTAAGACATTTCTTCGCTTCCATTGATTCACATCTTGTATTTTTGGGATCAGTTTCACCGTATCTGAGCACCCGGGGTTTAGACATCTCCCGCAAAGTGCGCTTGTTAGATGCTTCCCGGCATTTATCAGATATAAGTGATATGAAAGCCTGTCTTGGAGGGAGAGGGAGAGAGGCATTTTAGGATTACCGTTGACTGCACTGGAGATGGATATTGACATGGGAGCCGACTATACTTGTGAAACGCCACGCTGACTTGATCTCAGCGCCGGCTGCGAGCGGGGACCCTCGGGCCTGCTGGGGGCTTGTTCTGCCAGGCCTTTTCATTACAGGGAGGGAAAGGATGAAGGGGGGCACTTTTGCGGCAGCATTTTACACATAAGCAGAGGCGAGCGCTAGCAGAAAGACAAGGGTTGAAGGAGAAAACAGGAGGGGTGGGGGGGTGGAGGGTTAGGATAACAGTCTGATCAAGCAAGGCTATTTTGTGAGAGCAGCGAGATGCAAGGGTATATGAAGTCTTGTTTTTTATCAGTGGTGCCGTGCTCCAGCGGTAATAAAACTGACAGGATTCATTCTCGGTGATATACAGACCTCTTAGAGCGGAGACAATGGAAAACTAGCTCTTAAACTTACCTAAGGGACCGAGCACATGGGAGGGGAGGGAAAAGACTAAAGCAAAAAAAAGATTTGAACAGTTATTGAATAGGTCTGTTTTGCCTCAAAGGGAGAGTAAAATTTGTTTCGCGTCTTCTGAGAGGTATGCTTAATTGGCGTACTGTACAAGTGTGGCATTGCATACTAATGGTCCAAGTGCACACTATAACATACGTTACAAGCTCTATGACCACGGGTTCAATCACTGTATGAATATAGTCAACTGATTAAAGGGTTGGTTCCCCTAAAATGTAAAATCTGTCATCATTTACTCATCCTCACCTCATTCCAAACCAGTAACCAAGAGAAGATATGTTAACACTTTAGTTAAGGCCCCATTAGTTAATGCATTAACTAACATTTACAAAAAATTAGCAATACATTAGTTACAGTATTTATACATCATTGTAAATGTCAGTTACAACCGTTAGTGTTAGTGCTGTTACTAACTTGTTAGTTAATGTTAGCTCAGGTCCATTAAATAATATTAACATGTACAACTTTTAATTTTAATAAATGTTGAAATTAACATTAAATAAGCATAATAAATGTTTTATAAGTATTGAACTAATGAACTAATGTTAATTAATGGAAAGTGTTATTGTAGATATTTTTGAAGAACGCTGGGGTTCAAAACAAAATTGGACCCCATTGATGGTATGAAAAAAAATAAAAAATATATTCTGTGTTTTGGAAGAAAGCAGCTCAGATTTGTAAATAAATGTAAATAAATTATTTATACATTTTGGGTGAACTATCGCTTTAACAAGTGACCCAAGGTGGGATTTAATGAGTATGTCACATATGCAGTCTAATACAAATTTTGAATCAGTTAAAAAGATTTCCCTTAAAACTATTTGGCAATTAGACGCCGTGCAATTAAGGATTACTACAATTAGAGACTACCAAAGACACTCATTATATTTCTACCGGACTATGTACATGTCACTGCACCGGGAGACATTTATTAGAGCAAGTACTGGTCATTAACAGACAGGCGATGGCATTTTTAACACTAGTGTGTGAAAGAGCTCGACCTTTCGGAGGTCTATTAAAAGAGCGTGTGACAGGTGAAAAAGGGGAAAAAAGAATGGTGGAACGATTAAGCAACAGAGAGGACGGAGTGTAGATTAGTCCACTTTGAACAGTCTAAGGTTTCGGGAATGTACATCGAAGCTGAGGGACTATAAATTAAAAGATTAACAGCATGTTAATGATGAGGAAAAAGACATGTAGCTGCTAAATCAGAGATGACGTACGACCCTGGTGGCATATTTTGACTCACATTAGCATTAAGGCAAACAACCCATTATTCAACAAGCACAATAAAAACGCCACCAATAACGCTAGCAGCATCACATCCTTTTAACAAATCTCTCCATATGTTTATAGGCCTTTATGCAGGTATTCCATCAGAAAGCAGACTTATACAGCATAATAATTAGAAGTTATTATTAAATGATGTGCATTTTTTGACCCTAACGACCCCGGGACTTTTGAGGGTGGGATCTGACAGTTCACATTTTTTTCCTCTCCTATGAATTCCCTTCGGTTGTAGCAGGTGCTGTGATACAGTGACTTAATGCACAGTGATGAAATTTCAGCGTGAATCTCCTTCAGTGGGCAATATACCAAATTAATTACAAGAAAAATGAAGATGACCTCATGAAATATTGAAGAGGGCACTATTATGATCACATCACTAATCCTTTCCATCTGTTACTGAACAAATTATGTATTGTAACATTCCTCAAAATTCCATCTTCATCTACTGTGAAAGCCCTTAAAAGAGAGTGAATACTATTCAAATACAAATAAACAAAAAATTTACTGATCCTACACTAAAAATAGGGGTGTAACGATACACGTATTCATATTACCATTTTTCCTACAGACCATTTTTCCTACAATTTTGTTAGCAGTCGCGCTGGCGCCACCACCACAACGTTGCCCAACATCAAGTGACAAACGTAATGAAAGCGGAATGAAACTGCGCCACTAATTATTTTGTGCAGTTTGGACCGATGTTAGTGCAGCGCGAGCCGATCTTTATCAAGCGACACGCTGTTACAACACAGCGCTAAGAGATCCGATAAAGAAAGCATATGAATTCGCCAATGAATCAATAACATCGCTGATCTAGTGAGAAACATTCAAATTTCTCAGTTATTAACCATAGATCTCTATTAGATCAAACAGCACTGACGTGGAAACCAGGAGAAACATTGTGCCATGAATGATCTAGTTAAAGACTTTAAGTCCACAAATCAGCAACTTTCCCATGGATTTAATGTAGTAACACTAACTGTAACCATGGAAGTTTGGCAGGAATAGTAAAATGCTTTCAATACGTCACACATCTTTTTCCAGCACTTCAAAACTCAAATATTGTCATATTAAAAATAACGTTTAAATGTGATGACCAAAACATTATTTGTTCATCCTTCAAAGATTACCCTCATTTTTATTACTAAAAGTTTCAAGATGTAGGAAAACTCACACTTATTAAAAAAAAAAAAATTTTTTTTAAATAAATATACAGTAGGCTACTGTGCAAAAGTCTTAGGCGTGTTAATCGAGTCTGTCTGTGATTACATGAAGAAACAGAAAAAACTGAGACAAACTAAATCCAGAAGAACTGCGGGAACGTCTCCAAGATGCTTGAAGAACCCTTCCTGCAAAGCTACAGTACTGTGAAAAGTACTGGCACTTGTGTTAAAATGCTGTAAAGTGAGAATGCTTTCAAAAATAAAATCACAAATTGAATTTATTTATGATTTAACTTCTATTAACTAATTCAAATCAATATATGGTGTAATGACCCATTGCGTTTAAAACGGCATTTGTCCAGGTACACTTGCGCATAGTTTTTCAGGTAGCTTTGCAGGAAGGTTTCTTCAAGCATCTTGGAGACGTTCCTGCGGTTCTTCTGGATTTAGTCTGTCTCAGTTTTTTCTGTTTCTTCATGTAATCACAGACGGACTCGATGATGGTGAGATCAGATCATACCAGCTGTTGTCAGACTCCTTGTGCATACACATGCCTAAGACTTTTCCACAGTACTGTATATTTAAAAAAAAATGATGTTCTCTGACATTTCTTCCTTTTTGTTGTACCGAACCGTGAATTTTGTGAACCATTACACCCCTAACTAAAAGACTGATTGAAATATGGGTGACATTTAAAAAAAACAAAAAAAACCACTACTTTAAACTACATCTATGTTAAACATTTATTACATCTTTTAGAATAAACAACCACTAAAACTTCAGCATGGATTAACGTAACGGTGTGGGAAAAAAAATCCTGCTGATCTGTGACTTTTCCATGATTATCCACCCACATCATTTCCATTTCAGGCAGTTCTAAAGGGCACTTTAGCCTTGCATGTCTGAGGTCCGACAATGAGAAGACCATCACAACTGCACCAGCCGGTATCAAGAGACCAGCTTTCATAGCTGTCAAAACCACCACACAGACAATGATCAGCCAGATGGTCACACGGGCCTGCAACCAGGTACGGCAACACGCATGCCACTCTCTAGAGCATACCTGAGATACTTTTTTCTCTTAATTAGCACCCGAACATTCACAGACAGTCATTATTAGCAAACAAATGCTTATGTCAGGATCTGGTCTTTTTATCTTCAAGACGCCTTGTTAACCTGTCAAGCCCTGACATGTTTGGCACTTCTCCATCTGTCTATAGCTCTGTATTCATTTTGGTCCGTGCGTATAAGCCTCCCAGAAGTCTCGTCTTTCTGCCCACTGTCTGCAGCTTTGTATTAAGTCATCTATCTTCCTTTCCTACCCTGATCTTTCTGTCAACCAGCCTGGGTGATTCTGCCATACTCTTAACTGTCATGGCTACCCTTGCGTCCTTCTCTCAGTCTGTCTCACAATTCACTTGTGCACTTGAGCTTGTGGGCCGCCCACTGGGGTGCCATATTGAACATGGCCTCCACAATGAAGATGCGAGATGACTGTGTCAAAACTTATTTTCAAGATGAAGGATAAAAACAATGATGTTTTTCACTGCTTATTATTTTGGTTTTGTTCCTTTACAGTTTCTCCTGTAAAAGTATTTGTGTGTGTTTCTTCAACTTTTAATGCTGTTTTAATGCTACTTTTTAAAAAATGTGACAAAAAAAATTCTAACTAGTTTCATTCGTTTATGTCCAATATAAAATGATTTATGACTATTTCAAGTTTTTCAAAAAATTTAATAATTTTATGATGGATTTTTGTATTTTAACATTAAAAACATCTGGTTCTGGACCAAGAGTAAAGTAATAAAATCCATACATAATGGAATTAATCAAAGCTTTTTTGTTGTTGTTGCTATATATTTCTATATAAACTATATATTTCAGTGATTTCTGATTTGCAAAACTTGGCTACTCAACAAAATAACATGTAATTTACTGCTGGTTCTGACAACATTTTATTTGCTTGAGTCTATTTAAAAGAACACAACAAACAAAACGTAATAAACAAGAAGTGTGTGTGAATCAAAATATGCAAAAAATAGCCTAATTAAAAAGTTTACAGAAAATGTTGTTTACACCCTTTTTGAGATAGTATGTCAGACCACTGGAACATTAATCATGTAACTTTTCATTCAAAAGCTTTTAAATAGGCCTGCAAATATTTATTCATTTGAATGAATTAACTTTCAAACTCAATCCTCAAGACAGTTACTTGTTTTGTTTCTGAATGAACCAGCAATTTTGAACAAATCTGTTAAAATGAGTGATTCAATGAGTCACTCATTATGACAGTCACCATGATGTACAATGATGTTGAAAAGACAACGTCTTTGTTGAAAGATAACCGAAGTTGTTTCATACACACAACAACTCTCTGGGTCAGCGGCAGCGCGAATGCAGATTTGATTTATTCATCAGTGTGATCTCATTTGTCAAAGGGTTATAGACAGCATTTGGAATTTGGAATTTAAATTGTGATCTTTTAACGGTTAACCGTGCAGCTCTACTTCATAACAAAAAGAAAAAAAGAAAAATGTTTTTATAAAAATTAGACCTCTTGTTGAAGTACCTTTAGTTGAATAAACAACCTTATATGTTTGTATAGAGTTGCCTACATCTAGTTTTGAGTAAAATAACACAATGGTGATTCTCCACTTAGTTTAATTGAACTCTGTGTTTGGGGAAACTGGCCTATAATATTCAATAGACATGGCAGTTTGAACATAATTTTGTCAGCATTCAAAAGTAACCTTTTACAAATTAACATAAACCTCCTAATCCCGACGGACCATTGTCTGCTTTCAGATGACACTTCAGAGAATTCCAGTCTCTCAGCATCTGTCAAAATATCTAGCATCCTTTTCACTTTAACATGCTGCGTACTTTCCATTAGGTAGCTGCGCAAATCTTCATCCTATGAGCTCTTTAAAATCGTATAGGCTACAACAATCGTGATTTGTGTCGGAAATGGACTGTTGACTGTATTCCAGGTGCTTGGGGAAGTATCTGATAATTCCATCGGCAGTTTATTTGGTGTAGTGAGCAGTTAACCCACACATTTCTCTATTACATTTCAGGCCCTACAGAAGAGTGAAGCAGGGCCACCTGATGTGCTCGAAATGGACGTAATTGAGTGGACTGAAAAGATAATTAATGAGCAATCAATGGACATGCAATAGAAGAGGGGCACGTACAGCGTGCAGGGGATTCAATCTAAGAGTTATGAATGATTTAACAGAGGAAGCAGACTTGCATGACAATACAAAACTGTA
Organism: Leuciscus leuciscus; assembly: GCF_965113295.1. Classification (NCBI taxonomy): domain Eukaryota; kingdom Metazoa; phylum Chordata; class Actinopteri; order Cypriniformes; family Leuciscidae; genus Leuciscus; species Leuciscus leuciscus. The sequence continues at coordinate 13,843,662 of NC_138742.1, read as the reverse complement.
CAGGTCAGACCAATTTAATCTACTATCGCTCTAATCACTTTTACAGGGGGTCCACTGTATTAAGCCAGACGTTGTTGTTGTTGTTGTTTTTTTACAACATTACAACAAAACACTTGGCTTTCATTGCACAGTGTAATACAAATAAACATTTTATAGTGTGCTTGGGTAAAACTGTTCATAAAAGAATATGTTACGATTGCCTGTCAAATAAAAAGCTGCAAGAGTGGGTCTTGATCCACAAAGGTCATACAATCACTTAAAACCACGACAGATAAACCTTTTCTTGTCCTGCTCATTTCCTGCCTTCAGTTTTTAATTAATGTCTAGGGAATGAATGACTGAGTGTGGAAACTGTCAAATTTTCATGCATTCATTATTTATCTGATGTGCAAACTGGCACTAGACCACACCACGACAGCTCTGGCATGCTGAGTCGTATGACACATTTTTAGGTGATGAGTGAAATGTAAATATATGATGTTTATTTTAGTTATTAAATTGTCAAAACATATGGAAATGCAGCTGAGATTGTCTGGAAAAACATTTTTTTATGTCACAGTTTTCCCTTTTAGTAGCCTTTTCTTTGTCAGCCTTGACAAACAGTACAACAGTGTCCAATTTGCACCAATGTTGTTTAGTGGGATGGTAATCAATTGTATAATAGGAATTTTAATAGGAAAAAGCTCATAATCTTAACTATTATAACTCCTCTAGATGAAGATGACCTTAGTGGTGAAGCCCAATATGATGAATTGAGACTAAGAGAAACTACTTTCTACATTTGACTGCACACATAATGTCCATAATAAAGGAAAAATTATTCACCAATTTCTTTTTTTTAATTGTATCATCCTTCACACATCCTCATGTTGTTCCAAACCGTCCATGTTTTTCTTGACAAAGAAGATGTTTTGATAAACATCTCAGTTTTTTTGTCTTTACAATGACAGTCAGTGATGTTCAGTGCTGTTTTGGACCCCATTGACTACCATTGTATGGACAAAAACGGTTAAAAATTTGTCAAAATAACTTCATTTTGTGTTTGCAGAGGAAGGAAAGTCATACAGGTTTGGAAGGACATGAAGGTGAGTAAATCATTTAAGCATTTATAATTTCTGGGTGCACTATATTTTAAAGCAATTAAGCTGAAGATTTCATTTCCACCACAAACAATTTTTATAAATAGGGATAAATTCTTACCTGTCCGTTCTTCTTGAGGTCTGCCCACATACTGGTCCCATCTCCTCCTCTCATCAGGACATGGTAAGTGAAGAAGTAGATACCAGGCAGAGGGCATGTGAATTTTCCAGTGCTGGGCTCATAGTAGTTGCCAACATTGGTCACCACATCATCAAATTTCAGCACATCAGTGCCTTCATGTTGCTTGCGCAGGCCTGCGTAAAATGCAATCTTAGGGCTGTAGAACGACGGCACGTAACCGCCAGGCCCAGGACCCGGGGGCCCTTGTGGACCTGGCTTTCCAGGTTCTCCAGGTGGACCAGGCGGTCCCGGGATCCCCTGAGGTCCCCGATAGCCAGATTTCCCTCTCCGGTTTGGAAAATCAGGAGGTGCGGGTGATACAGCCGTTAGCTCCTGGCCATGAGGAGTGGTGTAGGGGTCACAAACCATCCGACAACTTCCTAGCATTTCGTAATGACTTCCCGCACTGCCGGCTCCTCCTCCTTTAGTGTTGTGGACCAGTAAAGGAATGGTGACCAGGAGAATCAGAACCATGGCCACACCCACGGCCGCTCCTATGACACGCTTGCGGCGGCTGAGCCGGGAGGCAGCAAGCGTTAGAAAGTCCTCCTCTCCTTTAGATGGAATGGTGCCCGCCAGCGTGAACAGTGGAGTTTGAGAAAAACTCAACTAACAAAGAAAAACAGCCACACCACAGATATCTATAGAAGAATGAGGCCAATGGGGAGAAGGACAGCAGATGAATTTATGGATGAGACTGGAAGACCAAGAAGAGAGTGGAGCATACAGAAATGAGAGGGTGCAATGGGACAAGATGTAGGACAGAGTGGAGACCGAAAGGAAGATCTGGAAGAACGAAATGGAACAGTGCAACAGAAAGGTGTGGCACGGCAAAGAATAAAAGATGATTACAAGAACAAGGTGGCTCTTGGCCAGCTAATATACGGGGACACTCGCAATACAATGCAATACTGAATTTTTAAAGTGTTGTAATTTCGTGGCTAATAACAATACACATCTTTACATTCATCCCCTTGCTTGTTAACATTAGATCTACAGTTAATTATCCAATACACAGAACACTCTTGCATAAGTGAACAGCAACAACCTGTTTTGGGGTTTTCCAGGTCAAGTTCCTGTCCAAGTGCAATTCAGCAATTGCAAAATTCAGTTCGTAAAGGGCTAAATTAAATCACAAAGGTAGCTGCTTGTGCAACAAAATTCTAATCAAGTCCAACCAAAGACCTGAAATATGTGCCAAAAGAATCTGTCATCCAATCTTCCACGTTTTAAAACAAACTGATGCACTAAAATGCTCCTGCTCAATGAAAATTGTCCAACGCCCTGCACCAAAACCCGATGAGCCACAATGTATTGATCCTTCAGAAAATTATTATTATTATTTTTTTTTTAGGAACATATGGAAGATCCCTGTAGTTGCTCTGGCGGGACTGGGAAAATTCCACAGAAATAGAACTGGAGGAGGAAAAAACATGAAAAGACAATAAAGAGAATCTGTTAAGGCTATATTTAATATCACATTATATATGTATATATATATATATATATATATATATATATTATCCTAAATTGAACATGCTGAAAGTTGTCTTGCATTATTATTTTTTTGCAATATCCAAAATGCATAATCTGTCATTATATTTTATAATTTTATATCAAAATGACCCCTGAATAGCCAACTGGCATCACGTTTTTGTTGCAAAAGGTTTGGCCTAAACAGGAGAAATATGCACAAATAAAAACAATACATGAATAAATTAGGCTAATATCTTTTTTTTTTTAAACTATAAGCTAATTGTTCTATGTAGCCTAAGTGAAGCAAGCAAAATAACACCTGTGAAAGTAAGACACAATTGAGCAACTTTAAGTACACTAAAAGGTATTAAAGAGACACTTACCCTGACTTCGGTGTTAATGGGAGATCTTTAGGATTAAAAATCTTCCTCTGATGTCTGTCCTTAAATTTGCCGAATTCCGGAGAAATTAAAGGCGAATGTAATTCATGTGCAAATGAAGACACCTCTCTTTACTCCAACAACAGAGTGAATCGCAGAAATATCGATTTTAAATGCTTTAACCAGTCAAATAGGTTAAGATGACTTCATTAAGTTGTCACTATCACTTCTGACCCTATTTATTCCGCGAACTGTTAATGACTTCGCGCGTGAGTGAAACTTCCGCTTTTGCCGTTCGTTTTGTCCAAAGATATAATAATACAGCAACGTACAGCGCTGGACTTCTGACTCCGACACCTGTGAGATTTTCACACTCCACACACACACACACGCACGCACTCACACTGCCCCCTCATTCTTCCATCCGGTCGACTCCTCCCTCCCTCCACCCCATCTCGTCTCATCCTCGCCCCTCTCACTGGCTCTGTCTCAACGCCACAGACCCTGAGAGCTGCAGAGCGCGCGTGCGACGCACAAATACGCTGTCTGGTTCGGGAGGGCACTTGGTTTTTGAGTTTGTGTTTTTCCAACTTAATCATAATTAAATGCGGGAAAGTGTTGTAAATGTTAATCGTTTATCACGTCAGCAGCCTATTTGGGATTTAAAAATAAGCAATTTTTTTAACAAAAAACTCATGTGAATGGCTTAGAAAAAAGCATCTCTATCTGTTTGGGTTAAGAATTGAGCACTGTGACTTCTCGAGGTCATTGTGTGTGTGGCTCAGTTTCTCTAGCTTTGAGAGCTCATTAGTGAAGGACACTGAGACCATTGTGCTCTCCCTCTCTCTCTTTCTCAATATCTATCTATCTATCTATCTATCTATCTATCTATATATCTATCTATCTATCTATCTATCTATCTATCTAGCAATGGAATATAATTTCTACAGATTATATTATAGCTTTAGGTGTACAATAGTTTGAATGCCCTTTTTTTTCATTTCAATAGATTTCTAAAACTGACTCAGCATAAAATAGGCCAAATGAGCGCATTTATGCAGATTTTGCATTGCATCCTCTGTTTGAAGGCTAATGCTACCAGTGTTTAAATATTGGGTCTAGTAGCAGATCCATTGAGAATTCTGTGTAACGCCTGTCAGGCGTATTCACACATCTGAATTTTTAAAGTTTAATGAGGTTGTAGAGGGGGTGTGAGAAAAATTGGAAGATCAGTCGATGAAGTGCCGCACACATTTTGGACCGTCTTTGCTTGTTTGCAATGCATGGGTAAATATAAAACTGGTTGTTTGAATACAGCATTTTCTTTACTCAAGAAACACACACACACACACACACACACACACACACACACACACACACACACACACACACACACACACACACAAACAAACAAACACACATATAAAAGCTATAGCCAATACTGTCTTAAATAGCTTGTGCGTTGCACGTCATCTTATATGACATGAGATTTTGGCCCATACAAAGCTAAAATAAACGTTCTAACCTATAAGTTGATAAAAAAAGTAATGTGCTGCGCTTAGTATCTGGCCATAAAGCCACAATATCAACTTTGACAACACAGTCTTTAATTATTTCAAAAAATACAGTGTTTTCCTGAAAAGTAGCAGTTTTGGACATTGGATATTGACATTTTCCGGCCACCCCTCTCTACACCCCTTTCTCCGATATGACCAGTGTCAGGGGAGAGAAGAACAGAAGAAGTGGACAGAAATGTGAGAAAGATGCTCCCAGAGTAAGAAGTGCATTTGTGTTATACAGTGTTATGTCACTCCCACTTTGTGCGTCAGTCAGTCCCTTCCATTAGAAATACACACACACACACACACACACACTGTGCGGGTTTAACCACAATGGGTGTTATAATCATCGCTAGGAGACATAGGCAATATAGCGAGAATTGGATTTTTAGTGGCTGTTAAAATATTACTGAGATGATTAATATTGAAAAATGCACATGTCTCTGAGCTGTCTGTCTCTCATTCCCTCTTCTTTTCTGGTCTCGTTTCACCATACTGTCTTTCTCTATTATTTTTCTTCGATCATGAAGGGGAGAGTGGGGTAAGTTGTGTCAATGCATTTGGAAAAGATGCTTTTAAGCTGCATCCTTTGAGTCAGTGACACAGCCTAATCCCAAAGTATCTGGCACAGTTTACCCCACAGCTACCATTTTGGTAAAATGGCAAGCCAGGGCCAGTCTAACCTTTTTTTTTTGTCATGCACTAAGATAGACTTGAGTATTGTTGCATCTGACAAATTTATTTGCCTTTAATGTAAAGGTGATATTCTTTTTTCTGTCACTGATGATGACTCAAGCAAGCTGTCGATGGTTGTTTCATATCATGTATCTATAGACCTCTGTTAGTCTGTTGCTTGACATACAACTGTCGAGAGTTGGATTAAATTATCTGGATAGTTTTCTTGGAACTAAATATTAGTTCTAGCCTTACCACTGTCAGGGTTTATCTGTGTTCACTTTGGTTTTGTTCATGTTTTAGTTAAGTTTCCATGGTTTTAGTCTGTTTCTATAGTATTGTTTGGTTAGTGTTTTCAGCTTTAGTTGAAACTATCAGTTAGCAGTTCAGTCAAATAATACATCAAAATAAATATCGAAGCCTGTTTCCACCTCAGCATATACAATGTGATATAAAGTCACAATTGTTTTTACAGTAAAACATTTTAAAAGGTGTACTTCATACTGATGTACATTGCGCAATTTTACAATTGTAGAAGGTATTACAGAATATCTGCACAATACTACTGACCTAGCAAGAGCAATCTGTTAGTATGCTATTTAAAAGAAATCTCTCCATGATCTGTAGTTTCGGTAGGCTATCTATATATACACTAAGCCTCTATCACTAAATTGATGGAAAATAACAAGAAAAACACAAGTGTACTACACATGAACACATACAGACTCACTAATCACTACCAGAGACAAGATCCCATGAGAGTTGCTGTGACACTTATTGAGACATGGATTGTGCACATAGATCCACCCGTGTAACCAAGTAGGTGTGAAGAATGATTTTATATGCTGTTATTTATGTAAAAAAATTTGATAATGAGATTACCACTGGGCAGTAAAAAGTAATTAGGACATGAATTAACACTCATTTAAACAGGGAATATTGACGGAGTCTCCCAATTGGCCAAAGGAGCGGTGACCTGACCTCTCTCCCCTGTAGGAAAAAAACGGATCTTGATCTGAAATATAACAGTCTATAGATCAGTGCCTTTGAGGGTAATGGTGGGGGAAAAAGATTAATAAAACATCACCAAGTGCTGAAACAAAAGCCTTTTGTACTTTCACTCTGTTTCAGGAATAAGGTATAATGGAGGAATGGTATTCATTGTGGCGTGTGCATGAAAGGATGTAATTAGATGCTGACTTATGTCATGGAGAGTTCACTTTTGTGTATGCAAAAACAGATGAAAAATAAATGTAAGGTAAATATCTGTTTTTCCTGAGTGTGAGAGAGAAAAAAGGTGTGAGAAGTTAAAGGTCAGGGATAGTGTCAGTATTTGTTTATGTGCACTGCAACAAAAGAAAAAAGAAAGGAAAAAAAAAACTTTTTTGCAGTAAAATTAATTATCTAAATTTCATTATTTCATTCATTTAATTATCTTAATTAATTAACAAATTTTCAACAAAAAAAATAAGATAAAAGAAAAAAAGATTCAAGAAAAAAAACAATTCTGAATGTCTTAGGATCTTAAAATAAATTATCTAAATAAAAAATGATTATAAAATAAAGTACGATTTGTGAACTTTATAGAGAAAGGGGGATGTTGTAGATGAGCTTGTATGTATGTATGTATGTGTGTGTGTGTGTGTGTGCGTGCGTGCGTGCGTGCGTGCGTGTGTGTGTGTGTGTTTCTGTTGTGCTGTTTCATTAGACTCTGATCATGGTGCCTGATGCAGAGTGACAGTGTGTAGATTGAGTTGCACAGCCACTCTAATTCTCTCCATTAATAAGCATCGTTCCACACTGCCGTCCCGGACCACATTTATTAATCACAATTTGTCATCTGCCTTGCACTCCACCCCTTCTGTGTCTTTACCCCCTTCTCTCCCACTCTTCCTTCCCTCTCTCAAACAGAGAGACATGGTCAAGCATGCTGAAAGTCTGCAGCGGCACGACTTGTTCTCTCGTTAAGTCCACATTCATCTTAGAGGACTCAGAGACTAATCCAAAGCATTTTGCTCAAATGTTAGCACCGCTTGTTATTTATCTGCAAAAGTCATCATCTCCGATCTAAAGGAGATGAGAGGGATCTAAAGGCCATGATTGTAAAAAAAAAAAAGAAGTTTTTTTTAATCTTATGTCTTTATCTTAAACAAGTATACAGCATAAGTGTCATCCCTCAGCTACAGTATACAGCAGCTGAAACACAAATAACAGCCTCTTACTTACATTTCACCCTGTACAAACTGCCTATCGGTTTTATTGGCTCAGAGGATTAACTAATTGGACTTGGTCTCATTACCCTGACACTCTGAATTCGAAGACATGTCTCAAAGGTAATCAATCCATATACATGGGCAAATATCTGTCAGGCTGCATAAACCCAAACCTAAAGGAGGAGTAAAGTATCAGCTCTACAACACTAAAACTCAACATAAAACAGCTGTGAATTATTAGAGGATTTAGGGGGTCGGACCTCCCAAATCAAATATTTAACCCCCCAAAGGATGTCAAAACAAACTGTTGGAGGATCTCATTAGTATTACATAGGTTTGATGCTATATATTATATTAGGAATATTTCAATAAGACTATAATAATAATGTTTTCTTTTTCACCTCCTGCCAAACTGACCTTTGCAAACAGAGGTAACCATAGTAACAGTAGGCTATATGCCGCTACAGCACTTTCCGTCAGGGTCAGTATTACATTAGTAAAATATTAAAATCATTACTTTACTTACTAGAAATGCACTTTATACCAATATCGGCTGATTATCTGTCAACATATTTAAATAATAAAAATAATAATGTGTGTGTATAATATAAATATATATAGCCTATATATATACACACACACATACATACACTACCATTCAAATGTGTTTTGTAGGATTTTGTTTTTGTTTTCAGCATCATTACTGCAGTCTTCAGTGTCACATGATCTTTCAGAAATCATTTTATTATACTGATTTACTGCTTAATTATTATCAATATTGAAAACAGTTGTGCTGCTTAATATTTTATTTTTGTTCAGGATTCTTTGATGAATATAAAGTTCAAAAGAACAGCTTTTTTCTTTTTTAAATCATCTTGTTACATTGTTTAATTCCTTTAACGTCTCTTTTGATCAATTTAATAGGCTACATCCTTGCTGAATAAAAGTATTAATTTCTTTAACAAAAATCTTGACCCCAAACTTTTGAACAGTCGTGTATACTGTATAAACATCAGCTTATCAGGCCTACAAAGATATCAAAGAAGGCAGATATCAACCACCAGCTGAGAAACACCATTGAAATGAAAGGGAATTCTAAGAGCTTTTGCCCGGTATTGCTGTAACGATCACCAGCTGGAGTGCCCTTGAGAGCCACCAGAGGGCACTCCACATAAGACTCTCCTATTCACTCACAAACTACAATTCCCATAACTCACTGCCTGGACTCATCATCACTTATCACTGATCACATTCACCTGTACCTCATTCACTGATTGTATTCACCTGTCTCATCCTGTTAGTCTGTCTATTTATACCATGTTCATTCACTCACTGCGAAGTCTTGTTGTACTGTTAGTCTGCATTTCCGAGCATTTTCCCTGGTTTCTTGTCTGGTTTTTGAATATCTCGCCCTGGTCCCTGGATTACTCTCTTGCCTCTGGTCCCTGCCTGTTTTGTTAGTTTGTTTCTTTATTTGTTTGTTTGGACTGCCTACCTGTGTTTTGACCTTTTGCCTGTACTTTGGATTACGCCTTTGGATTACCCCTTCAATAAAAGCTGCACTTGGATCTTAACCTTCGTGTCTCGGAGCAGTTCATGACAGAAGACTTCGCCACACCCAGATCCAGCAGCTATGACCTCCAGCAATCCAGCAGTACGGATCTCTCCTGATCTTCCCAGCATGAGCCGGGAGTTCGCTGGACAGATCGCGGCCTTGGCCCTGGATAGCCTCGATCTGTTCCAGTACACCTGGGGGTTTGTTCCTCTCGCTGCCTCTTGCTCTCTAGGTGACGAGGCAATTAAGTTGTGCTACCGGCTGGGGGCTAAGGAGGTCGACCCAAGGGAGCTCCCTGATCTCTCTGGTCTGGATTGGAGAGAGGCACTCTCCAGATGTCTGGAGAGCTTCCTTCCGTGGCACGCCATGTCACCGTCTGCACTTCACGCCAGTCCAGCCGAGCCCGCACTTCACGCCAGTCCAGCCGAGCCCGCACTTCACGCCAGTCCAGCCGAGCCCGCACTTCACGCCAGTCCAGCCGAGCCCGCACTTCACGCAAGATCTGCCGAAGCCAAGGCAGTATGCGTCATGCCCGCCGCCCCTGAGACTGAGAGCGTCATGCCCGCCGCGCCTGTGACAGCAGGCGACATGCCCGCCAAGCTAGAGCCTTCACCGCTGGTCTCGTCCAGCACAGAGCCCTCTTCACCACTGGTCCCGTCCAGCACAGAGCCTTCTTCACTGCTGGTCCCGTCCAGCACAGAGCCCTCTTCATCGCTGGTTCCGTCCAGCTCAGAGCCCTCTTCGCCGCTGGTCCTGCCCAGCTCAGAGCCCTCTTCGCCGCTGGTTCCGTCCAGTTCAGAGCCTTCATCGCTGGTCCTGTCCAGTTCAAAGCCCTCTTCATCGCTGGTCCTAACCAGTTCAGAGTCCTCTTCGCCGCTGGTCCTACCCAGCTCAAAGCCCTCGCTGCTGGTCTCGTCAAGCTCAGAGCGTGCTGATCCTGAGCCAGAGACTGTTCACGTCACTTATGCCGAGCCAGAGACTGTTCTCGTCACTTCTGCCGAGCCAGAGCCAGAGCTTCACGTCAGTCCTGCCGAGCCAGAGCCAGAGCTTCACGTCAGTCCTGCCGAGCCAGAGCCAGAGCTTCACGTCAGTCCTGCCGAGCCAGAGCCAGAGCTTCACGTCAGTCCTGCCGAGCCAGAGCCAGAGCTTCACGTCAGTCCTGCCGAGCCAGAGCCAGAGCTTCACGTCAGTCCTGCCGAGCCAGAGCCAGAGCTTCACGTCAGTCCTGCCGAGCCAGAGCCAGAGCTTCACGTCAGTCCTGCCGAGCCAGAGCCAGAGCTTCACGTCAGTCCTGCCGAGTCAGAGCTTCACGTCACGTCCGCCCATCCAGAGTCTCATCCAGCCGAGACTGAATCTGTTCCTGAGCCTGAATCTGAGCCTGAGCCTGAGCCTGAATCTGATCCTGAGCCTGAATCGGTTCCTCTTCCTCTTCCTACGCCTGTGTCTTCGGACAAGATGGCCGACTCCACGCCTGTGTCTTCGGACAAGATGGCCGACTCCACGCCTGTGTCTTCGGACAAGATGGCCGACTCCACGCCTGTGTCTTCGGACAAGATGGCCGACTCCACGCCTGTGTCTTCGGACAAGATGGCCGACTCCACGCCTGTGTCTTCAGACAAGATGGCCGACTCCACACCTGTGTCTTCAGACAAGATGGCCGACTCCACACCTGTGTCTTCGGACAAGATGGCCACCGCCGAGCCAGTGTCTCAGGACAAGATGGTCTCCGCCGAACCAGTGTCTCGGGACAAGATGGTCTCCGCCGAGCCAGTGTCCTCAGCAGAGTTACCCTCAGCAGAGATGGCTGCCGACATGCCTTTCCCTGAGCCGGTGTCTGTTCCAGATCCAGAGCCGGAGCCAGTGTCTGTGTCTGTTCCAGTTCCTGAGCCGGAGCCAGTGTCTGTGTCTGTGTCTGTTCCTGTTCCTGAGCCAGTGGTGCCAGTTCCAGTGCCAGTTCCGGTGGTGCCAGTTCCAGTTCCTGAGCCGTTGGTGCCAGTTCCAGTGCCAGTTCCGGTGGTACCAGTTCCAGTGCCAGTTCCGGTGGTGCCAGTTCCAGTTCCCGAGCCGTTGGTGTCTGTTCCAGTTCCTCCGCCGTGGCCGCCCGAGGGGTCTTCACCGCCGTGGCCGCCCGAGGGGTCTTCACCGCCGTGGCCGCCCGAGGGAAAGTCTCCGCCCAGGCCGCCTGAAGGTTCGTCTCCTCCCTGGCCGCCTGAAGGGTTGTCTCCGCCCTGGTCGCCTGCACAGCCTGCTCCGCCCTGGTCGCCTGCCCAGCCTGCTCCGCCCTGGTCGCCTGCACACCCTGCTCCACCCTGGTCACCTGCACACCCTGCTCCACCCTGGTCACCTGCACAGCCTGATCCGCCCTGGCCTCCCATCCTGCTGCAGTATCCAGGTCCTCTGCCGCTCCACGGGCCTGGCCCTCCATCCCGCCCCCGGGTCCGCCTCCGCTCCACCTCCCTCCTGGACAGTTTAGGAGTGTCTGGAATCCGCTCCTTAAAGGGGGGGCTATGTAACGATCACCAGCTGGAGTGCCCTTGAGAGCCACCAGAGGGCACTCCACATAAGACTCTCCTATTCACTCACAAACTACAATTCCCATAACTCACTGCCTGGACTCATCATCACTTATCACTGATCACATTCACCTGTACCTCATTCACTGATTGTATTCACCTGTCTCATCCTGTTAGTCTGTCTATTTATACCATGTTCATTCACTCACTGCGAAGTCTTGTTGTACTGTTAGTCTGCATTTCCGAGCATTTTCCCTGGTTTCTTGTCTGGTTTTTGAATATCTCGCCCTGGTCCCTGGATTACTCTCTTGCCTCTGGTCCCTGCCTGTTTTGTTAGTTTGTTTCTTTATTTGTTTGTTTGGACTGCCTACCTGTGTTTTGACCTTTTGCCTGTACTTTGGATTACGCCTTTGGATTACCCCTTCAATAAAAGCTGCACTTGGATCTTAACCTTCGTGTCTCGGAGCAGTTCATGACAATTGCAGACCTTCTTGGAAATATTATAAGGAAACATGGAATTAGTTTCCATTGTTATGCTGATGACCAGGGCCTGAAGTTAACTTTTTTGACCACCAGCCACTGTGGCAGGTGGATTTAAAAAATCCACCTGCCACAGTAACTTTTTACCAGCCAGTTTTTTTTTTTTTTTTTTTTTTGCCTCATAAAGGTGAAAAATAGAAATCACACAAACATTGTTCTTTAACTTGTAAGAATACACATTTAGGTGCTGCATCTTTTTATTCATTTGTTGTGTCACAGACATAGTCATATGTCATATTCATATATACTGACTGCTGCTAATCTGAGTCCACAAAAAAGGAGCAGATGCACTCCTCTTCCTCCACTGCTGCATCTTCATGAGGTCTGGTGGTCTCCTTGACATGTCCCCACCACTTTTTGACATGTCCCCACCCCCACCAGAACTGGGGCCCCCCGCACCCAAGACAAAAATGGTTTGGCCACTGATCAAAATTTGATGTTGTCATTTAATTTGAAGTTCAGTACGCTTAAAATGCCCGTTCAGCACAAGTCCGGTGCTCAGAAGAGGAAAGAAAAGAGAAGAAGAAAATAGAGGTTTTCTAAACATATATATATAAAAAAAAAAAAGCGGTGACGGTGAAGCTGGAACTAGTAAAGTCAACGTAAATCAAGGTAAGAAACAGCGCAGCAAACGCTTACGAGCATTGTCAGGAGTTTTCCTGCATTTAAATTTTTGGGGCGGCCGAAGATTTTTGTCCCGCCAAAGCCGTCTCGATTTTTGTCCCGCCAAAGCCTTATTTGATCGGTAAGTGATGTAGAATAGAATGACTGCTGCGCCTGACAGGGCGATAACGAGCAGAGAGAGCCCCGGCCGCGCGCGCGCACTCTCACGTCTTCAAACAACTGGTTGAGCGCTGTCTTGCGCTCTCTCACTCGCGCATATTAATCAAAGTCAGTTGAACCGTTAAGCAGAACTAAATTAATATTAATATTACTGGTAAAGTTACCGGGTACCGGACATTTTCTCACTGGTTCCCAACTCAACATACACACGCACACACATCTGTGTAACTGTCATTGTACCATAACCAACGTCAGCTTTGCTTTATCTCATCTCATCCCATCTCACCAACAGTTTAATACTGTTACTCGCACATCCAAAACATCGTATTTTACGTCGCGGACTTAAAAAATAAATAAATAAAAAAACAGACGCAAAAAAACCCAACAACTAATGAATCACTCAATTCTCATTGGCTACCCGCCAATGTGGCAGGTAGATTGACAGTTTTACCCGCCAATTGCAAAATTCACCCGCATTTGGCGCGTGGTCGGGTGTTAATTTCAGGCCCTGCTGATGACACTCAAATATATATTTCATCACGGCCGGATGAAAACGCTAAATTTTCCAAATTGACAGAGTGTGTTAAAGATATAAAAGATTGGATGACGCGTAATTTTCTTTTATTAAATCCAGACAAGACAGAGGTAATACTTATCGGTTCAAAAAACCGCCCACAAAACCCCGCACAATACAACTTTAACATCATAGGATGTCCTGTTACTTTATCCTCTACAGTAAAAGACCTGGGTGTTATACTCGATTGCAACCTGTCTTTTGAAAATCATATTTTATATGTTACAAAAACAGCCTTTTTCCACCTTAGAAACATTGCTAAGCTACGTAATATGCTATCAGTTTCTGATGCAGAAAAGTTAGTTCATGCATTCATGACCTCGAGACTGGATTACTGTAATGCTTTATTAGCTGGTTGTCCTGCATCCTCAATAAACAAGCTACAGTTAGTCCAAAATGCCGCCGCTAGAGTTCTTACGAGATCAAGAAAATATGATCATATAACACCGATTTTATCATCACTGCATTGGTTACCTATAAAGTTCCGTATTAATTACAAGGTATTGCTACTGACTTATAAAGCCCTAAACGGCTTAGCTCCAGTCTATTTAACGGATCTTCTATCGCCCTATAATCCATCGCGCTCTTTAAGATCACTAAATTCAAGGCTTTTGGTCATACCTAGGATATCCAGAACCACCAAAGGAGGGAGAGCATTTTCACATTTGGCTCCAAAACTCTGGAATAGTCTTCCTGATACTGTTCGTTGCTCAGACTCGCTCTCCCAGTTTAAAACTAGATTAAAGTCGCATCTCTTCAGCCAGGCATTCATATAATCCTACAGTTCAAACTACAATCCGGCCTCTAGCTCATAAATGCCAGAGGAGAACTGGCCCCCGACTGAGCCTGGGTTCTCCCAAGGTTTTTTTTTTCTCCATTAGGTCACCTGATGGAGTTTTAGGACACCATTAGGTCACTTGATGGAGTTTTTCGGTTCCTTGCCACTGTTGCCTTTGGCTTGCTCAGTTGGGGATATTTTGGGGATATTTCATTTAATTTTATCAATCAATAAATTCCTCTTGAAAAAAACTTTGTTGTATTATTTTAATTTAATACTGTGAAGCTGCTTTGATACAATCTGTATTGTGAAAAGCGCTATACAAATAAACTTGACTTGACCTTCTTGGGTAGGACCGGCAAATAATGACCTGCAAATTTATGTAAGCAGATGAAGATGTTTTACCAGATGAAGATGTTCCCCTTGGGCTTCTGGGTTGAGGACTTACAGCAACACTTTTAAGGCTTTTACTATCAGAAGGACTTCCAGATGTGGTCAAATTCCTCCCATTCACCTTTAACGGGTAGTTTGTGCTGCACTGTTCATTTTAGTCTATAATATTAATGTACTTGTAGTTTACAGAATTAGTTTAGTGATTTCTTTAACAATTAGCATGTACTATTCTGTGTGTCTGTTCAAGTGCAAGAAGACGCAAAAAAGGAATCAATTATAATCTGAATCAAGCCTCTCTATGTGCGTTTCGCCTTTTTGTGTCTTAAATTGCTTGAATGTGTGAACTGGCAAGACAAAACAAGTGCAAATGATAATCTTTCACTTTATGATGGTTAAACTTTGCAATTAATCTGCAAATCACATGCGAGCTGAACAGTGGGGCCTGGTCTGTACGGATCGCGGATCGACTATGATCTGTTCTACCCCTAGCACTTTGCATGTTTAATAACTGTTCGGCCTAAGCTGTGTCAAATCCAAATGAAAGATGCCTTTAAATGATTTTTGCCACTTATCTCACGAGGCCGTTCTCATTGGCAGGCCTCGCGCAGTGCGTTAGTCAGATGGGGTGCTTTCATTACAGTACCTTGCCCTCCGTCTCCCCGCAGAGGCCTTGTGCTGTTTTTCTTAAGCAGCACCAGTGTTCGGAGTGGGAAAACCAAGCCGATTTTCATGTGCAAATGTCAGTCAGTCAGCTTCCAGCAATCACAGCCTCGACTCCTCCCGAGGCCCCGCGCGAGACGACGGCTGAATAATTTAACAGCTCGGTGTCACTGCGCTCTGGGGTCACAACCTTCTAAAGTGATGACAGAGAGTGCTCCCCAAGTCCCTCCCATTCACTTCCATTACCACTTATTTACCGCCTCCGAATCCAGGCAGACAAAGCTCAAAGCTCAAAGCTCAAAGGGATGGAAATCAGCCGCACAGTCCAAACAGTGTCATAACACATAAAAAAATAAATACACAACAACATTTTCACAAAGAATCCCTCAAGACGCCGGTACACATCTGTTTGTGTTTCACACACACACACACACACACACACACACACACACACACACACACACACACACACACACACACACACACACACACACACACACACACACACACACACACACACACATAGAGATATACAATAGCCGGATGGAGACCCAGGCTCACCTCTTCATAGAACTTTGTCTTAATTGCAGTAAAAATTATAAAAAAGAGCAGATAGAAAAAAAAAAAAGAGTTGATATAATCATGGGGGGGGGGGGGGGGGGGGGTCAGCTTTGAGGGAGAAGTGAGGGAGAGGGCAGACGAAGGGAAGGATTGATTTCTCCAGTGCTGCAGACACATTCTACCTTTCTATCAGTCACATCGAGACATTGTGTCATTCTGCGTGAGGACTCATCTTTCTTCTCAGCTCCAGATGTGACAGGAACATGACAAGGGTGCGTGGTCTGTGGGTGAGACAACCACACACACACAAACACACATTCACAAAGTTCTTCTGAGGAAATTCTGAGACCTGACAAACCCTCTTTACAATAATATTATATTTCTTATTAGTAGGAGAAAATATGTTGCAAAGACAAAATCGATTGCCAACTTAAAAGTGGACCTATTATGCCCCTTTTTACAAGATATAATATAAGTCTCAGGTGTCCCCAGAATGTGTCTGTGATGTTTCAGCTCAAAATGCCCCACAGATCATTTATAATACCATGTTGTAAATGGCCATTTTGAGTTGAAGGAAAAATGCTGTTTTCATGCATGTATCTTTAAATGCAAATGAGCTGCTGCTCCCCGCCCCTATCCAGAATAGCACTGTGCCTTTGTGGCTCGTGCCTCGGATACTCTACCAAAAACTAACAAAAGATCTGTTACAATAAATTACAATAAATATAATTTTGTCCATCGAAATATTTAGATGAATGCAAATTATTTACTTCCACCCCGAGATAAAATGGAATTATCTATTTGCCTCTGCATTTTCAAGCATCACACACATTATATTCATATTTTCCACTGCAGTTAGCAGTTTGTACATTTAAAGAAATGTCACAATACAAGAGTGTGGTTTGTTAGCTGTGCCCTGGGATGTTCCCATGGAGATATCAATACCGTGAGCCCTCATTAGAACTCTTCCCTGTAAATGCATGAGCATCATGTTTCAGACTGTGAAATCCTTTCCTCGGTTTCACACTGATAGCCTCCATTCTTCAGCTTCTGTCACCCTACACTCTTTACACCTGGTTGTACAGTGCGAATTTCTCTAAACACTAAAATAAGCACACAAAATGCATAAAAGGACTTTTAAATATATATAACATCACTATAAACACCTTTTTTTTTACTTTTACAATCCACTTCCCTTTGCTGATTTGTTGCCCGGATGTTTATTCAATGTTCAACATTGAAGATAGAATTGAAGATGTGTGTTTGCACATCTACAATACTCTAAAAAGCAATTTTGCAATGCTTTACTGTATAGATTTATATGGATTTATTAGCTACGTTTATGTTCAAACAAGCATGGACTAAGGTTCATTAGAAATGCATTAAGGTATACTGTATATTAGTTTACCATAAATACTTGTCAGTACATTCAGCAGTAACTTTAACCATATTTCAAAGACAATAGTATGATTTCTTTTTTTTTTATTAAATGTACTTACCAAAAGTAAAAAGACATAAAGAGAGAAGGAACAAAATGGACTGAGCTCTGAGTTTATGAATGAACTGTGTTTTGACTTCTGTACGCTGATGATGCTAGATAAAGAGATCAAGGCAAAGGAAGGTGAAGGAGACATGAGTGATCTTTTTAAATTACCGAGAGCGATTATTTGGTGACTTATGGTTGCTTGCTGTCAGGGATTTCAGGATAAATTGAGGCAAACAAGAATTACACTTTCTCCCTTACCCTTCATCCATCTACCCCCCTTCTCTCTCTCTCTCTCTCTCCCTCTCGCTCTGCTCTTGCAAAGTTACGTGATTCACTAGCTTGTGATTCACTTTTTAATTCATGACCACTTTTCAAATCACAGTGCCATAAATATCTGTGTGTATTTGTCTGTTGATTTGTTTGAGTTTGCTTGTCTGTAGTGACCTCTGATTTTTTATATATATATATATATATTGTGAGGAAATTCAACTTATTATATAAAAATTTACTGTTTATTTATCGTAGAAAAGATTAGTTTAAACATTTGAGTGGCCATGTTTTTTAATAGAACTATGATATATCCTGAAAACTGATTTTTTTTTTTTTTTTTGGCAAAATGATAAGCACAGCAGACCCAAAAACATTTGTTGAATGATATAACGTAGCCTATTAGTTCATCTTTCTTCTTTTTAACTCAATATAGGCAGGCTGGATCGCTCCAGTCTAATTAACATTCTTTGTTGCATAATATTTCTAATTCAGTAATCTGGCATCAGGATGGTGCTTGGTTTTGTGTAAATGGTGTCTGAATTATTCATCCTGTGCCGTCAGTATGAGAATGGTTTAGAGATGGGATGGCTATGCCTCAGGCCATGAATTATTGATCATATCTGATTAAAGTTTGCCATTGATTAGTCCTTACCTCTGAGTTGATAAAAAGACACACCTGTGTTTGCTTTGCTTTAGCAGTTTCTGTTCTGCCTTTCCATCACCTCTAAGAATTGTCATTTTTGATTATGACAGTCTTTTTTAAACAGAGATTGTTAAAGAAAGAATTGACCAAAACTGAAAATTATTTACCCACTTCCTTTCTTTTATAGAAAAAAAAGAGAGAGATTTCCAATCTCTGAGTAGGGCTTTTTCATACAACAACAGTTAATAGTATAACTACAGGTGACTAAGTCACTATAGTGTGCTATACTCCAATTCATGAATTATTCTTTCAGTTCTACTTGTGAACTGGATCAAACGGTTGATTAAAACAGAACCAGCTGAAATGAACAATTCAATTGCTGATTAAAATCCCTAATGAGGCCTACATTTACATGCAACCAAATAAACGGTTAGTAATCTGATTGATGTCTCAATCTAATGGAAAAGCCATTGTGTAAACACCTCAATCAAGCCGACTGAGCTCGATCTGAAACTATTTTCTTAACTGCATTCAAAAATACCCTCACGCATATGCCCAGTTTTTTTTCTTTTTTTTTACATATTATTTTATTAATTATTGTAATGGTAGCCCCAGTGACATTATCACAGTGCTTTCTACACTCATTGGGTTATTTTTGTGTACCCAATAGCTGGGTTAAAAATACAAACCGTATACGGTTCTGAACGCAGTGACTGAGCTACGCATGCACTGAAGTTTTGCACATGCGCATGCAAAAAAACAAGTGAATTGCAATATTTAATTTTCAGAACTTTCAGAATCTGAAGTCAGATTGGATTAATTCCAACTGACAAATATGAGTGCATGGAAAACATAGTCAGTCCTATTTGTAAACTGAATCAAGCTCAAAAGTTTGACTCAATAATCCAGTTTCAGTGATTCTATAGTTAAAAACTCCTTGGAGGGGAAGATTATTTCAAATTTGATTATTTCATAAATTATGACATTACAAAAATGATAATTTTTCAGGTAAACTCTCCCTCTAAGGCTAAATTCAGGCCACGTTTCACACTGTCAGTCCAAATCCGATTATTTGTGTATCTGATTGAAATCTGATCTAAACTTATTGACGTCCACATTCGCTACGTTCAGACTGTCAGTCCAAATCCGATTTTTGTGCATATCCGATTGAAATCCAATCAGATTTAGCAAGTGTGAATGGCAAACTCGGAATAAAGCAGTGCACACCAGCCTCCTACATTTCTCCCTCTGCCTCTAAATAAGACAACATCTGTATTGCAAACTCCTCCATGTTGCGGTTGTTGTTGTTGGTATACCTACCAAGGCAACATCATTGTCATAGAAACCAATGCAGATATTCCGGAAAACGAAAGAGCGGCATGGACACACAAATCATATTGGAACAGTTGCGACACACAATGTGGACAGTCAATAATTTAAGATCAGATTCCAATTGGATATACAAATTACCAGATTTGGACTGACAGTGTGAACGTAGCCTAAGGGCTTTGTAAAGCATCTCACACTCTTCACATTTACTTCATGAGACCTGATCAGTACAAAATGTGTAATACAGCTGATCACATTTAGTTTCCAAACTAAGGACCACATGATTTCTAGCATTACTAATGCTTGTTATAGAGATTTGGACAGGTACATCTCCCCCACTGGCCAACTCCAGCTGGTTCTCCTACTGTCACTAACCTGCCAGCTCACCCTAAATAGGTGTCCTGGATGCAAATAGGAGCCTAATGCTAAGTGGCACACTGATGGATATCCACGCTAATTCTAAACCACTGAATGACTGTCACTTACACCAGAACATTTAGCCACCTCCTGTTCCATTTAATGTTTCCCTGTCTCTCATTCAACTCTGCTGTGAGATCACCCCTATCCGCTTGTAACCTTCAAAGCCCAACTAAGGATGGCACTTTGATCTGTCTTCCAGAGCTTAGGAATGAAATGCATGACAGAGAGGTGGTCGAGGAGCGAGAGAACGAGGGAGGGAGTGAGAGTGACAGGTAATGACAGTGGCTACATGCGCTGACCTTTAGAGCGATCACAGAAGCATGACGGCAAGGCTCAAGGTGACAGAGAGAAGAGGGAATTTGGGGGTGGCCGGAAGTTTGGGGATGAGATGTGGGACTGCATGCCTGGAATCAGTGCATTGTGGGTTGTTAAATAAGAACTGTTAGCACCAGTGTAGAACATAAAAACATTTGGTCTGTTGCAAAACCTTGTGAACTGCCGATCTAGACAGCATTTTCAGTGTTCCAAACGTATGCTGACAACTAAGACAGCATTTCCTAAACTTTTTGTATATACACTACCACAGCAGGCATAAGTACCCTTTCATCAACACTAAACCAGATGGATTCATCTGAATCACTGTGACGTCATAGACATTAATTCAGCAATGATAGGCTACTTAAGTTTCACTATAAGTACACAAATTTGCTTCATTCAGGAGTTGTGACAAATATTACTGAAAAAAATGATATCCTGCAGTTTAAGTAATTCGGTGTTAATTCAGTAATTCAGAGATGGACTCAGTGCATTCACTTGTCTGACGAATACTTATTTAATTCACAGATTCACAGTCTGACGAATACTTATTTAAAACACACAAATCAGTTATAAATCAGCCGCAGTGATTGGTTAATTAACAGAGGCCAGCATGTACAAATCAATAAGCAGCTAATTGAAGAGTATGAACCAGAAAAAGAATTGTAAACAATGCTCATTCACTTCAGGCAGATCCACAATGCAACATGATGATCCATTTAAACCTATTGCAAGGGTTCCGCCAGTAGTGGGCACTTGTGCAACATAAGCAATGATGTACATCCAGGGCCGGATTTACCTCATATTGTGACATATAGGCAAAAGCTCATTTTGAGCACCCCACAAAACACTTAAAAAATAATAATAATAATTAAACATTGTGATGTCAAATTTGATGGCTTTATGTGATCATATCACTGATCTATATAGAATGACAGTGGATCATATACTTGTCATTGTCATTATATTAACACTTCGCCAAAATCAAGCTCAAATAAAGTTAGGATGTTTTTGTCCAGTGAATGCCATGTTTTTAAAGTTTGTGCTTGGTTTTTTTTACATCTTCAACAGTGTAATTAGATTAGCCTACTGTAGGCCTAATACTCTCTAAAAAGTATTGCATTACTAGGCCTACTAATTACTTTCTAAATACAAGGAATGACATGAACTGCACTTTTAATTCTTTCAAATAAATATTTAAATATTGTGTAAATTATTCTTGAACTGATCAAAGTCATTAAAGGGAGGTTACATTAAAATAATAGCCTACATTTTAACATTAGACGTTAAATGTTGATGTTAAATCCACTATTGTTTTATATAGAATTGTTATATAGAAGTAACTCAGAAAAAAAAAGCCGTCACTGGGGTGGTACTTTTCAAAAGGTAGGCCGGCTACACCATTCCTGTATCGTGTCCTAACGTGGTCCTAACCAACGGCGATGGCGACACGCGATGATTCTATTTTGGAAACGGTTTATATTCTGCTACGTTGCAGCTGGAAAAACAACAGAAAGTAGGCTGATAATCTCAGGTAGGCTAGGCTACTGTTTATTTTTTATTTAATGTTAAAAGCGTCTACTGTGAGTTTGAATATCATTTTGTGTGTCTTTTATTGCCGTATTGAAAGCAATAATGGACAATTCACCTCAGATCTTCAAAATAAATGATAAAAGTAGGCCTAAAGAACGTTCAAACTGTCAAATGTTAACAGACTAGTGTATTCTATGACAAAGATTGTAAAGTAACTCTGTATGTATTTTTAATAATGTTAAAATGGTATATTCATGAATTTGATTATGTACGTTACTTATCCATTTTGCGGAGCTTGTCGCGAGCCCGCCCACGCGCCCTTCAGATTGGCTGTGCCTGTGACAAGGTAGGCTACTTTATTTTTGAAGGGAAAAGTAGGCCTAATTAAATTACAGTAATTAATTACTTAGTGATGCATTACACCCAACACTGCATCACACTTTTGGTGACTTAAATGGTTACAAAAAAACTGCAGCCTAACGCATTATAGCCTACACTGAATGACTGAGAATCGAAAACGGCAGACTCCGTGGAATCTGTACACATCCTACACAAATGTGTGTTTTCTTGCGATTATTTCACCGTACACAGCCTTTTTCGGACTGCAAAATCACATTTTCAATCACATTTGCTGCGGCGCTACTTAGCCTAATTGAGCATTGTCATAAATCCAGTAAAAAATGGCAGAGTTCATTTACATGACAGACTTGCGAAGAAACAGTAACCTCGTTGCTAGGAGGGGTGACAAATCACAAATGAAAATAATATTTGTTCTAAAAAAAAAAATTTTTCCCTCCAACTTCCTAAACGAATCTATAAAAGCAACAAAAAGTCTGTGCTCATCATACTATTCATAATTTTTTCTGAAATCAGTTAACTCTGACTGCCTAGAATTTGCAGGCTCCAACTTTCAGCAAGCCTCGACTTCTCCAGAGTAAGCTGGCAAAAATCTGGGCAAAAGTTGCCTTGAGTATTAACCGTTAAGATGCACAAAATAAATTTGAAGAAAATATATGACCTAAGAACATGAGGGGGTATTGCAAGAGGACGATCACAGAGTGTGATAGTGTGGGACAAGACTCGGATTCACAGGTAAAAGCATGAGAAAACGATGATTCAGAAGAAAAAAGGAGCGCCAAAGAGGAGAGGAGACAGGGCTTGTCCAGCTGAAGTCCCTGGTGAGGTTTTAAGTCGCTTGGCCTCCTGTCACTTCTGACAGCCTCGAGCAAACACTCCCCTCCCCTCCCCTCTCCCCTCCCCTCTCCCCTCCAAAAAGCCCACCACCCCGCTGCTCTCCCGTTTGGCCCAGGCCTCAACAGCAGCCCAGTTGTCTGACCGAGCCTATAGAGGTTTCAAAGGAGGACGGCTGGAATACTAAGAGAGCGAGCATAGATTTTCTGCTGAAATGAGGGGGGAGGGGTGGGGGGGGATGAGGAGGAGATTGAGCTCGGCTACCCACATCAAACTCTCCTCTTCTTTTTACTCTCTTTCTTCCTCTGCCTGCACTCTAGAGGGACCCTCTGTTTGTCAGCCAACCAGTCGAGCGTCTCTGCCTAAACCCCCCTTTCTCTCTCTCTCTCTCTCTCTCTCTCTCTCTCTCTCTCTCTGTCTCTCTCTCTCTCTTTCTCTCTGCTTTAATCTGCCTTCACTCTTATACGGTTAGCGGAGGAAACAGCCTGTTGATAAAAGCAGTAACGGAAAGGGAGTGAGAGACGATGCTTTGTGAGACGTGATGGAAGTTAAAGGTTCCTTAACTGAGTGAGCGGGTCCGCTGCTTTGCTGTGCAATATAGAAAGAGAAACGGGTGCAACTAATTGCACCAAAGAGACGTTCCTAATAAGACAGACAAAGGGTGTGTAGAATTCCAATGAGATGGCTGATAGAGAGCATGTGAGTAAGGGGAGGAGGAAGTAACCTGTGATAAATGCACAGTATTAGAATTTTGCTTGAAAGAAAAAAAACTTCTTTTTTTTTTATAACTAAGAATCTTTTATTTATATAGGAGGTATGCATCGGATTTTTGGGCTAAAACGAGAGATCTTTCTCTAAAAACTTAAAATCAACATGAAACAGCATTCTCAACCCATTTTCTTTACTAATGTGACGTTTTTCTAAGTGAAACAGGATATTTAATGAAAAAAGGGACTGATTGAATTGTGAAAAGGTGATGTCAGACTAAAAGGAAAGGCACTTCCGAGGCAGAGCGAGTTATTCGATTGAATAACATGCTATGATTTGTTCATAATAAGATCATGAGTATTATGAATAAAACCAAATGTAGTAGGAAAGTAAACAGGGTCGATTTTGATTTGATGTTGGCTTTAAGGTGTTAATTGTACATCTTATGAGGCTGCATAATGATATTGTCCACTGTCACATGTTCATTCTCTTGTCTTCTTCCCTGATCCTTCTTTATTTCAGGTTCTTCCTATGGTTTCCTGCACCTGTAGCGTCTCTCTACGTCCCCTCCCTCTCGTGCCCTGAAGTGAGCGTAAATGTGAATACCAATGCATGAGTACATACACACGCGTAGTGAATTATGGATCCTCACGGCTCTAAGACTCTGAGGTAATGCTTCAATGCCACTCCTCATTTATCTCTAATCAATGTAATACATGCTCAGAATCAACTGAAATCAAACCCTCTGTTTTGTTTTGAGCATTCAGAAGTTAAAAAATGTACCGCCCACTGTATTAAAAGTAAATGTTTAGTCTGATATTAGAAAGCCTGAGTGTTCATCCAAAATGAGTTGAAATCAGACAGATAAATGAACTATATTCCAAATGTTTCAGCCCAATTTTTTCAGCCCAGTTTTAAAAAAGATATATATATATATATGTATATATATTAGTGTTATCTCTGCATATATGTATATTTTTGTATACAGCAGTATTGTCTGTAATTTGTAAAACTATCATTTGTGGAGAAGCATTCGAGTAAGTAGTACAGATTTTTATTGTTCTTTTTACCCGATACTTGTACATATGACAATAAATGACTTTGACTTGACATTATAGAAGGGAGTCCATGAAAAGGTGATCATAATGTTTAGGGGTCCTTGGCTTTGAGAAGATTGAAAATCCTTTGATTAAGCTATTGTTGTTCCTATGGGCTCCACATGGAAATCTCTTCACAAACAGTCTTTATCGAGTTAGGAAATTTGACAGTTTGGGAAGATGTTTGCTACATTATTATGAAGGCAACAAGGGAACAGTCATTCTTATAAAGAAACCTTAGCTGCACGATCGAGGGCCGATATTAGACATGAATTTCAAAATGGGAAATTGGAATTCTCTCATGGTTTGATAATCCACAGAACCGCCTTACTTGACCCTGATCCTCGAGGGCAGAGGTACCTTTAGATTTTTCCTCCGGCAAATCTGCGCACCACTGAGATCAATCAATAGTAATTTGGATACAACCCATCTAGCTGAATCTCTTTTACACGCGGTATTGCCGGTCTGGAGCTGTGATACAGCGGCGTGGGGGGGGTTTATCTAAGAGACGGTGCGCATGGAAGTGGAGGACCCAGAGCCTGTGCTCCTCGTTGACTTTAAGATCACATAGACTTTGATTTTCCTCACACTTTGTGTTTAAAAGATTCATATTCAAATCTGCTCCTGTGGGCCCTCTCTCCCCATCAGTCTCAGTGTTTCTCTGACAGGTTCTGCCGAAATCCCAAACTCTCTCTCTCTCTCGCTCTCTCTCTCTCTCTCTCTTCCACACACTCAGAAGCTGCGGGCTGTGTCCAGCCGCCCACTGCTCGCCCCACGCGCGTGTGTGGGGGGGATTAGAGGGGAGAGTGGGCCTCGATCGATTTCTGGAGCTGTTATATGACAAGTCAGGTCTCAGCTCTGCCTGTTTACAGCACATTCGCAGCAAGCCTTCCCACTTTGAGCAATATCAGACAAATTGTTTGTTGTGAGTGCACGTACATGCTATAGTGTTTGCTTTTGCTCTGAGGCATCCGAGTGTGTTTTCTCATTTAAAATCAGTTCTCTAAGGTTTAGGAATATTACAGTATGCTTCAGATTGGTTATTTTACCTCTAATTGTGGCCGGTAAATGCCTTCTGTGTGGTACCCGTGAGAATACCCTTGAGTTTGAATCATGGTTATTTGCCCATTCGTGATGTGGGGGGAGTTTATGTGTGCGCGAGCATGCTGACAGATTGGATTGGTACGCTTTCTGAGGGTTATTTTAGCAAATGCAGTTCATCTGGAGGGAGGCGTCCCCCAACTGTAGCAGGTGGATCGGTGACGATGTGAGGGGGGTGATGTCTAACCCGATTCATCCTCGAGCGCGCCACACTTGCGACCTGCTTCCATACAAATACCCCCCCTCCCCAACATTAACCCACCAAAACAAACACACACCCCATTGTTTGAAGTGCCACAGCACTGAGACGTCACCCGGACCGTTTGGTGAAGATTAGAACTGACAATGTAGCTTCCCCCTCTGCCTTGATCAATCAGCCAGTCACCAGATCAGATCTAATTCGAACTGAACGCTGTTGGCTGGAGTGAGTTGTTTGCACCCTTCATCGTGGCAAAGGGACTTTGTTGTAAAAAGAATGTCTTTGCATATACTAATTAAGGACATTTCATCTTTTAAAGGGATAGTACACTCACAAATGAAATAAAAATGTTGGTTCAAACCTGTATGATCACAAAGCAAGATATTTTGAAGAATATTGGGTTTCAAACAACCTTAGACCTCATTGACTTTCATTGTAAAAAAAACAAAAAAACATGGAGACATTTTTTTTTTACCGAAGAAAAAGTGCAGGTTTGGAGCAACATGAGGGTGAGTAATGGCAAAATGCTCATTTTGGGGTAGGCCTCTCTTTAAGGGGTACAGAATCTCTTTTGCTTTGTTTTATAGTCCCTCTTTTCCATTATTCATGGTTCCTCGGTAAATGTAATTAAAATGCGGTGACAGATTAAAGGGAACCTTCGGAAGAAGACCTTTTGGTATATATTCATCAGCTCATAGCTAATTTGTGTCTGAAAATTAGCTGGACCACAGGATAAAAAGATCAGCCTTTCATTTCTACTATAAAATGTTCTCAGCCCCTCAGGCGGTGTATTCAGTTCTCCTCACACATTCTTGCAGCTCCTCCCTGGAGCTTCCATGTGAAGTGCATTTGATTGTGAGGTGCTGTACCTTTATCAAAGACGCAATAATTCCATCATTGCGAACTTGCTTCTGAATAGTAGCGCAGTTCTGACCACCTTTGTTTGGGGAGTGTTTTTTTTTCCATTCATTTTCTCCATAAGGAATAAAATAACCTACACATAAAACTTAAATAAATAGTTCAAGCCTTAAACCACGTAATCACAAGTCACATAATTATAACCTTTTAACTACCTTTCCCATGAGGCATTGTGAACGACATTATACATCTGTGCATTAGTGGTGGAGATTTTTCAGTAATCTTTTTGCGGGTTACATAATGTTTTTATGAGGAAGTCACTGAATCATTTACTCAAACGATTCATCCAAAAACGCTGATTCATTCAACACTGATGCTGTGGTTTTGTTTGGAACTATTGTCATTGGCTGAAAATTGATAAAGTAACTAACAATACTGTAATCAAAATCTTTGTGTGTATGTAATATATATATTGCACACACACATAGATTTTGATTTCAATATTATTAGTTACTTTGTAAATTTACAGCCAATGACAATAGTTCCAAACAAAACCACAATATATATATAATTATTATATTATCTCATGAAGTAATAAAATAACATGACATTGTTTAAATAACATGGCATATGAACGCACTCCAGTTCTTATCCTTCGGAGATCATAATAGTTTATACTTAATAGGTTTATACATTTTTGTTTAAAAAAATCTATTTCTCTATGAAGACAATGTTGAAAGTTGAAAGTTTATTTGCACATATAACATTTAAAATACAACTTTACAAATCCATAAAAGAAGAAAACAAAAATACTGTGCGGGAGAGAGTGAGAAGACCATAAGGTCTTATAAAACCACCTCCCCAAAATCTCATTAAATGGACATAAAATTACATGATCAAGAAAGACAATTTAATCAATACATCAATCATTTTAATATAACAAATTAACAAGATAAACTTATTTACATGTTAACATTATTTTCAGCTCTCTTTTGAAAGAGTTTAGAGTGGTTTTAGTCTTTAAAGCAGGGTCTAAATGATTCCAGAGTGAAGGTCCTCTGTATTGCTGGTGCCACCATGCTGGTGGAACGCTCTCCCCACCCTCATCCGGAATGCAGAATCCCTGACAACATTCAAAAGACAGCTGAAAACCAATCTCTTCCGTGAGCACTTAACCTTATAGAAAAAAAAAAAAAAAAAAAAAAAAAAAGTTTTCCTTTCCCTTTGTAACATCACTTATCAGGCTTATGCTACTCTGAATAATACCTGAACTTCGTACTTTGAGCACTTCTTGCGTTGTTGTTGCTTTTGCCTCTTTATGATGACTCGCTGAATTTTGTCCTAATCTGTAAGTCGCTTTGGAGAAAGGCGTCTGCTAAATGACTAAATGTAAATGTAAATGTAAATGTATTTCAGTGTAGATTGATTAAAATGTATTACTTTTTGTTCTGTACTTTGTTGTGTACTGTGTTGCATCCATTACTTTGTTGTGTTCCGCTCTCGTCTCAGACAGGAGAGTATCACTGAGGCCTGGCTTTATTCAGACACAGTTCTGCGGCTCCAACATCACTGGAGCTTATGGAATGGCTTCTGTCCTTTGCTTTAAAAATCCTCCAGCACAGGTTCAGAATAGTTAATGCATTTGGGCGGAGTGAAAAAAAAACAAGCTCTCTCTGCCTCTTAGTGTCCATCATGTGTCATGGCCGCTCCTGGGTTTTGTGTTCTGTCTGGCTGAATCTCCTGCTCCAGCGGTTGCTGACTGTTGCCTCTCTGTCCCTCAGAGGCAGAATGCTCCACATCCTTCTCGCTCAGTCCAGTTGAGTCCTGCTTTTCTCCTGAAACCTAACACACCTCTGTTTTGTTGTCTCTCTTCACTCTCACTCCGGGCTCAGGTGTGTTTGAATGGCATCTGTCCAGATCAGATGCATCCTAAGGCGTTTGGACAAGAGACTGGCACCTGACCTGAGGAGTCCTTATCCTTTGTTTATGTTGAATAGAGTTTGTTTTTGGCTAAAATGCCCTTCTGTTTGTATGGAAATCAATACTATTTATAACTCTAACTTTGCTATTCTCATAGAATTACACTAAACAAGTTTTACATAAAACAAAGATTATTGGATTTGTTTTACAAGAAAATACTATTTCAGCTTTTTCACTTAAAATTTCACATTTAATTGAATGTGTACTTGCTGTTTCTTTGTAATTGTTTGTGAAATTTACAAGCAATTTCTGAGTGAAAATTGTTTCAACCAATATTTTTCCAATGATTGGCAAAACTTTATAGTTACAGTTATCATTATAGTTATAATTCTTGGTGTGGGTTAAACCTGTGTGTACGAGTCATAAGGCACAGTGGGTTTCATACAGTTCTTTAAACCGAAATGTTTGATTTAGGGCTAGTTATGACATGTCAGAATTTGATATTTTTGTATTATGTTTGGTTATCTTTTCCAATTTTTCTGTTTCATGAAATGCGATAAATGGCACTTTAACATTTTAAATAGACTTTTTTATGTTAGATAATATTTAAATATTTTTTAATGTATTCTTCTCAAATTAGTGTTAATAAATAGCAAATTCTCAAATATACTCTGTAAAAGGTATACTGTATGATCAATAAGTTATGACAACATATGTTTTTACATTGCTTTATCTCATCAAAATAATTTAAGCCATTTTCTACTTTTAAAAAAAAATAAGTTATACAAGATTCAACTAGTTTTTAAGTCAGTTTAATGTAATTTAAGCTGAAATGACTTAAACATCCAAGTTAATTGTACTTAAAAATTTAAGGCAGCAGCTTTTTTACAGTGTAGTGTGAAATTGTCAAAAAGTGTGTTCAGTAGATTGTTGTATTCACCTTTTTTAACACATTGTAACTTGAATGTGTCGAGACTCCCTGTCTCATCCGCTTCTAGTTATTTTAGCTGTACAAAAATAGGTTACTTCCACATTGAAAAATTTGGTGGATATGTCTACACTGAAATTGACACAAAAAAATATATCCTTTTACAAACTCGGTATGCTTGCTTATTAATAATACTGTTTGGCGATGCACTTGCTGCAGAGTTTGTCCGCTCTCATGAAACATTTCCCATTCAGCCTTAAATTCACAGCTTAATCCAGTACACTCTGGGCTCCATAATAAAACATGCAGTTAGCTTCCAGGCTTGCCCTTAATGTTATGCCATGGCTGACATTAAAATGGACACATTTGATATCTCTAGCTTGTTTGATTACCATGGGAACCAGCAAATTCAGACTAGCCCCAAAACAACCACAGGCTGATGAAGACAAATGTGCAAACCCAGGTTGGCAGAATTGCTTTCTCGGTGAGTGTGATCGGCCACGCTCGAGAAGGCGGAACCAAGAGTTGTGATTTATCGTTTCGTGTTGTCCCTAGACCACCACTGTCTGCTGCCTCTCCATGCCTTAATTACCCCAACCGTGTTTATTAGAATAGTCACACTACCTATAATACATCATCGGCGCTGAGGGGAGCGGGACAGGAGATGGCACTTCTCTGTGTGGTCTTCATGCAAGCAGAGCAGCTATTTTGCTAGCGTAACTAAAGTAGCTACATGAAGTATCAGGCATTAAAGGTAACGCGTATGTTGTGTAACTTAACTGGTAGAGCGTAGAACTAGCAAGGGCATGAGTTCACTTCAAGGAACACATTCAGACAAAACTGCACTGTAAGTTGAAAAAAAATTTATCAGGTCTATTGATGACAATTAGATATTTTCCACAAAAAAATAAAAAAATCTGAAACATATTTTATCCATTATAGGAAGCCATATATATATATTATGTTACTCTGTATAAACGGAAACTAATAGTCATTTTATTGAGAAAGGTTTTTTTTTATTACCTTTATGATGTTAAATATACCCTCAGTAATAAGAATGAACCATAAAGTAGACCTAAGTTAAACATTTAAAAGTCCAAATGAGGAGGTGAGAGACTGGCAATTAAACCGAGTGAATTTAACAGCAGTATTTTAACATTATTATGGATGTT
Organism: Leuciscus leuciscus; assembly: GCF_965113295.1. Taxonomy (NCBI): domain Eukaryota; kingdom Metazoa; phylum Chordata; class Actinopteri; order Cypriniformes; family Leuciscidae; genus Leuciscus; species Leuciscus leuciscus. The sequence goes on along the minus strand of NC_138742.1, from coordinate 13,812,572 downwards.
AAATTTTAGCACGCTGTAAATAGCCATATGTCACTGACAGGAGGATAATCCATACGTCAATCCATAAATCAACGCTATCTCATCTACTTAAATTGCCACATATTATCTGCTTAATGGCACTAATGATGGAGGTGAACTTTTATGTGCAACTTAAGTATCAAAATCTGAACTGCAGCTTATGTAGTTTTTTAAAGAAATTATTTGTCACAGATTGTGCAGTCATCAGATATCTCACATTAAGCTAGTTAACATTAAAAAGTAGGTTTCAAATAGACAGATCTCTCCTTGCCATATAAATGCTAATTAGTGCTAAGAATGCTAAGAAGTCATACCATTAACATACATACTAACGCCCTCTACTGTTCATTTTTTGGTAGTGACATAGACACAGCTCTACTGGTTTAATAGACCAGAAAGACAAGCCTCTTGACTAAGCATATTCAATTTAAAGTTCACAATGGTAAATCTCTTAAAACCTGTTTTACACCCTGCTATTTCTAATAGCTTGCTGTAGTCTTGCTCTAAAATCCCCCACAAAATGATTAAAAACAATTAATAACCATCACAGTGTTTCTTTGAAGCTGTTGAATTACAAAGCATCTCTATTTTCTTTCTTTAGATCACTTATGCAATTCAACTGGAGGGTGATACCAATACACTATAAAAGTATAGTGGTGTGCACAGTCTTAATAGACCCTGAAGGAGAAGGCAAAAGGTCCCGACACAGTCACCGGAAATGGCGTTTTTTGTCAAGATGCACCTTCCATTTAGTTTTAATTATTTAGCCAGAGGTCACTGATGTTGTTGGTGTCTAGTTGACACTAATTGGCCTAGGGTGAAGAGAGCTTTCACTATGCGACAGACAGCAAAGGGGTCAGGCGATGAGGTGGGTCGTGGCAAACGGAGACAAGGACGAAAATAACGATGGGGAGCAAAGCGTGCTGATAATATGTGAGGAGACAGTTGCATGAGCTGCCGAGGAAATAGGGCTGTGTACACACAGAGAGTGGAGCTCATTAAAGACAGGCCGATGCGGCGTCTTGGCTGAAGTTGCCTTATTGATTGCTATGGTTTATTTAAGTTAGGACGAGTGGTTGGATTATTTAGAGGATATGAAGGAAGTTTCTTGGAAATGGAGGTATTGATTTTGTCCAAGGAAATCAGGGTACATGAATAGGTGTCAGCAGAGCAGAAAGGAAGAGCTGGGGTTTCTTTTAAAGACATAGAGAGACGGTTCTCAGCTCTGTTTGATTGCAAGTCCTTCCATTCCAAGTATGTCAATAAACATAATGTTCAGTAACCTTAAATTAACCAATTACTTCCATCAATTTTAATTTATTGGAGTGTCTGATTTAATTTTAAATAAAGGGTCCTTAAGTAATATTATTTTTTATAATAAAATATCTTAGTCTTAGTTTTTTCAGTAAAACAAATATAAATTTTTTTCCCAGTTTATAAATGGCTGGATAACTGCAATGCTGTACCATAGCAATGAGTATTGAGCTAAAACTAAAGAGTTTGCTGTTTCTTTGGATAGTGTGAATATCTTGTGTTCTTCTAGTCACAGTTTATTTGTGTGTTTTCATCCATCTTAATGAAAGAGTGTGTGCAGTCCAGCTGAAGTCAGCTATGCTCAGTTCACCACGTACCTCGCAGGCTCACAGACTCATCATTCCTGTGAAGGACTAACTTCTCTTGGCAGTCCTACAGCATATCAACAAACACCTTGATGTTTGCTAAGAACATACATTTTAAGCTTATGGAATTCATCGTGTAGTTTTTTGGATTCACATAAAATTTTCAATCATAGGTTTTAACTTTTAAAAAGGATTATTTTAAACTAAATAACTTATGCAGCAAGTATAGTATCTGGCAATTATGCTAAAAAAAAAAAAAAAAAGTCCTTTTAAGTTTTCTCCAGAAACATATTTTATCCATTATAGGAAAGCATATAGAAATCTCACATAAATATTTTGTGGTATATTTTATCGATATATTGAATTGAATTGTTCAATTGATATATTGAAATTGCCTGCTCTGTCTGTTATTGAAGTAAGTAGTAAATAAAAATGGTAACTTGTTAAAGTTACAGTGTACATGTATCTTGTGACTCTAGCAGATAGTTGGTTAGTTCTCACTCTCGATCTCCAGGAGTTGCACGCCTTCACTTCCAGCTGCAATGTCAACATATCATGATTTCAGCTTCACATTCAGCATTCACTCACAAGAAGAAAATAAGGTTATACAGGCCATACAGGTTTATAATAACATGAGGTTGAGTAATGATTTTTTAATGAACCTAAGCATCTATGCATTTGGGGAATGCACTTAGTATAACTGTAAATTATATAAGTATAATTCATAGTTCATCTTGTGCCTATTTTTAACAGGTTTTATGAGTAAACGTGTGCAATCTACTGAAAATGTGAAGCATGAACAGACTTAGTTATCAGTTGTATCAAAATATTTTTTTTTATTAATTCATTACAATTGGTACAAAATATTATATATACAAATAATTAAAGTACTTTTTTAGAAACACTAGTTTATTGTGCTAGTGAATGTTATTCTGAATTCAGGTGATTCTGGTACGTCGGTGATGGAAGGACAATATTCGACTCGCCAGGATAAAGAGGGCAGAGACACTCAAAGAGGCTTCCTCTTAAATCCAAACACTACAACAAAGAGGATCATCTCATATAGTGCAGGAATCACACTAAAACATGGAGAGGAACATGATTACAAAATGTTTTCAAAGAAAATTCATTAATAAGTCAATTCATATTCACAGTTATGCATTGTCAGTTAATTACTTAACGACTGACCTACAGAAGCCAAAGATCCACCAGTAGATGGTGCAGGTCCATTGCTCAAACAAGAAGAAGGCCAAAGCCACAGAGCCACTGGCGTGACATCCAATAGCTGCAAAGTGACAGTTAAGTGAAATTCTGTACCAATATGAGAGCAATATAATTTACAACTAAAAAATACTCATTTCTATCATTGCAAATGTAATTTAACCAGTGGCTTGATCAAACACGAACATCTCATTGTTTTGAATTGTACTGCATTAGTTATTGGACTGTTCTAGGATAATAAAAGTAAAGATATCCATCTCAAGAGGACAACTAAGCCTGCTTTGCTGAGCCTGTGGTGATGATGTGCTACTGGTAAGGATACACAGAAGAGCTTGATTATTGTTGAACATAGAGACTCCACAGAGGAACCCAACCAGCTCGATGGCAAACAGGCCCAGGGTTACGGATAATGCCACCACAAGCCTGCTCTCCAAAATGAATGATTAGGAAGATCAATGAGCATATTTACTATGCATACAGTACATATTATGAAGTAAATAACATGACGGTCATTATTTGTTCAGAGATAACTCAGTATATATAAATATATATTACAGTTCAAAGGTTGGGGAAATTATTTTAAAGAAATGAATGTTTATTCAGCAAGGCTGCATTAAATTGATCAAAGTGACAGTAAAATATTTTTATATTATTACAAAAGAAAAACATTTTCAAATAAATACTGATCTTTTGAAGTTTCTATTTCTTTTTTAAAAAGTATCCTAAAAATTTTTTTATCACAGTTTCCACAAAAAAATTTAAGTAGCACAATTGTTTTCAATATTGATAATAATAAGAAATGTTTCCTGAGCATCGAATCAGCATATTAGAATGATTTCTGAAGGATCATGAGACTGAAGACTGGAGTAATCCATCACAGGAGTAATTATTATTTCACAATATTACTGTTTTACTGTATTTTGATCAAATAAATGCAACCTTGGTGATCATAAGAAACTTCTTTCAAAAACTTTTGAACGGCAGTGTAAAAGACTGAAATTATTGAAAAAATGAAATGTCTGCATGGCATAATGATTCATTATATCTTTTTTTAAAAAAGGGTTGAACTAGATTTTTATCATCATATTCATTTAATTTGTCATTGGCCCACACACTTTAATGAAGCAATACTGTACACAACCGAGACAGTTGTCCTTACCGTGTGTCCTCTAACCTGTATTCTTCATTAGTGTAATCTAGTGGGAGGCAAGCTCTGACACTGTTCTCCTGTGGGATAGTTCAACTCTTAATCACAGGCCTAATTGCAATGATATAGTGTGATCAAATAATGATTAAACACACGAGAAGTTCTTACCCGCGACCAGAATATGATGATGACTATTACAAGGTGCGCGATGAGAGTCAGGAAACGGGCTGGAACCAGACTGCTTAACACCGACATTGAACTAGACACAAGAACACGACATCATGTGAGATTAAACTAAAAATGAACAGGCTTAACGTTATTCGTCTTGTAAATGAACGTTAGAGGTATACAGAAAACGTGTGACTTCTAACCGCGGATATACGTACCAGTTTCTAAGGTGTTAACACCTGCTAAGATAGTTCAAGTAAACGGGCGACCAAGTAGAACCTGAATATAACGCTTCTAGGCATCTGATATACTGAATTACAAAAGCTGTGGACGGTTCTCCTTCGCACAAGCTTCAGGTTGCTACGACAACACTCTTCTTCTTGTTAATTAGTGGTTGGCAAACCAGCTTTTAGGTGCATTACCGCCACCAACTGAACCGGAGTGTGGTACAGCAATGCGGAAGAACTACCCTGACAAAAAAGAAAAGAAAAGAAAAAATAGAAAAGAAAAATGTATAAATTAAATAATTAATTACTTGTGTAATTTCTTAATTCTATTCTCATATATGATATTTTTTGCGTTTATATATTGCAAAACCTCATCTTTCATCATACATTTTCTTGCATTTAATTACGTCTAGCTTTTCCTGCAATTTTAGCAAAACTCGTCTTTAATTTTCATACTCTGTACAATATAATATAACATGTTCAACTGCCTCTTCTACATTACAATGACTGCACAACCCATTATGATGCTTTTTTTTAATAGGTTACCATTCAGTCCAGTATGACTTGTACGTAATCTTGTTATAATCGATTCTTCTTTTCTTCTTAACATTGTTGTGAATTATCTTCCTATACCCACGTTTTTTTCAATACTATATAAATGTATTCCCACATTTCCTTCCATATATTATTTGTCGCGTTTCTAATAGTTGCCATGGTTTCAGATTTGCTGGATTTTCTCATGAGAACTGTGATTTCAACATTATTGCATTTTAATTAGTTTTTTGTTTATCCACTATCTCATGTGCAGGAATCCAAAACAATATGTACTATGTAGGGATGTTCAGGACTTATGTCCTGAAAAAAAAAAAGAAAAAAAAAAAAAGAAAAGATTTATGCCGCCACCTATTGGCAGGAGTCGCTCTCTGACTGTGCTTCTCAACGGGGTCCTTAGTAAACTTTCAAAGGGGACAAAAATGTCTTAAAATTAATAAATTACATTTAGATAAAAAAATAAATAAAAATAATTTCTAATTTTGATTATGCATAATTTTTTAAGCTTGAGAAAAATCTTGCATATTACATGCACTGCTGAGATCTTTTTCACGGCAACATAAAATTCTGGCAAATAAAACTATTTAAATGTGTCCCCTCAACAAACGTAACTGAACAGGTGGCATTGGAAACTTCTTAAAATTAATCATGATTTGGTAGGCTTTATTTACAGGCATATTTTCTGGAAGGCGTAATAAAAACATCTGTTAGAATTCTGTCAGAATTTTTGCAGAAATACAAGATATAATGCATTCACTGCTATATCTGTTGGGATCCAAAATCAACTTTGAAAATGAAGACAATGGAGAGTTATAAAAATGTATATATATAGGCTAGCTCTAATACAAATGCAATATCGTTTTTAAGAAGATTTTTAGATTATGGTGGCAAATCGTTTTATGACGATTTTTAGATTATGGTGGCAAATACTTTTGCCATTTGGGCTTCAGGGTATAGAAAGGACAAGAATAGGCAAACACATCTTATTGCCAATTTAATCACTTGCATTATTGTATCTTTTTTGTTGCATCTGTTTTCCTTATTGGACAGTGCATTTTGGGTACCTGAAGTGTCAAGAGGAGCACAAAGGGAGTCGTGTACGACCAAAAATTGATTATTATACATACATATATTTAATTATACTGAATACTGATCATATTTTGTATCGTTCTGTCTAGGAGCAGATCACTGAAGGGGCTGGTCTGTGTGTCTTCAGAAGGCTACTATTGGAGCAGAGGAAGCCAACTGAAATATCGCGAGATTTACATCCCCACTCGCCGCTGTAAGATGGAGAAGTTATGTTGAGGCGCAATCGAGGTAAGAGCTTAAATAAGTCTTTGTCTGTTTGGTGGAGACGTCTGTGGTTGACTCTACATGACCGTTAAGAGTAACCGACGGGTTTGCTTGCGAACTGTGCGTGTATACTGTCATTAAAATGAGTGTTTTTGATGCAAAGACCGGACACTTTGCTAATATAAACCGCCATTTTTAATTTGCGGTCGGACTAGCATTGTGGTGTTGAATGCTCGCGCGATGTGCGCGCGCATAGATAGACTGAAATCTGTTTACACTCTGTAGGAAGAATCTCTCAAATTAAATATGATACTCGTGCGTGAGTGTAAATTATGTGAAATTGGCGAGTAATGTCATATATGAGTCTATCAGTGGATCACGACGAAAAGAGCATGCGTATGTGATAGCGTGTGCTTATGTGATAAATGAGATGTACAATTAAATGTTTTTGTAGGATTTCTGCATTTCAATCTTCAAAGCCTCCAAATTAGGCTTCAAAACATCGTGTTCTCTGTATATTGATGTTCATACCCATTAATTTGCTGAGTCGTCAAGTCCAGCAACAGTCTTGACACCTACATTCCTCTGGTATGGCCTTTAGGGGGTTACATTTCGCAATTTTGGGTTTAAGTTATGTGGTCCCATTATAATATACAATTTTCCTTAAGAAGAATTCACTGTTTATATCCCCCAGACATCTGTCTTATATGATCTACTATTGAGATTACAGCTGATGGATAATATGGGTCAGTATAACCAAACTGACCCTGACTGATGTTGTAAAGTGACTCCACCCCCTAACAGTTACTCCCCGGTTTTGTTGTATTATTATCTAAACTGATGCTGATGACTGGAGTGAAGAAATGAAACATGCCAAACGACAGTAAACAGAGTATGGCTACTGTGTTCAGTGAATGAGAAAATGATTAAAATCTAATAATAATCATACTATAAGTGCAATGCATTTCTTTTCCAGCTAGTTAAGTTAATCAATATTAGAATCAATAAAATCCATATTTGGGAAATCAATTTTTTATATAATATCTTGACATGGTTCATTATCTTTTAATGTTGTGCATTAACATAAATATTTCCAGACTGCTTTAATGATTGCAAAATACATCAACTTTTATTTTTGGCTGATAAATGCAGTCCAATTATATCTGAACTTCAATATCTATAGCTCCTAGGTATTATTTCAGATAAATGTGTTTTTAACCTGTTAAAGTAGACTTCAATATCATGTGTGACACGCTACGTTCGCCACAAATGCAGCTACGCACAAGTGCAGCAGTAAAAAGTGAGAAATTGAGCCGTCCACTGGAAGTCAGTGTTATGGTAGGCCCGAGTGGGAATGATTCAGCGAGATATTCTGCGTTTCTCAGCTAACCAACCACACCAGCGCATGCACGAGCATCTCATCCGCCGCCAACACCGCGCGCGCTTCACCGGCCACAGTTCATCGAGACGAAGCGCTTGCTGAAAATGTCTGACAATATACGCTACGGTACGGCTGTGGAAGCGCTGTGACAGACGCTGTTTTTGTGAGCTGGATATTTGAGGGGAGTGAGCGGGTTTGCCGGAGCAGGCCAGGCTGAGCCGGGCTCTAGATTAGACCAGAGCATGTGTGTAGCCCTGAGGAAAAATATTGACCTGTGTAACGTAGCTTCGCTCCTGACGTATTCCGCCATACTCGAGCCTTATATGAAGGGTTTGGCAAATGTTTGGTGGAAAAGATTGGCTATGGTAAAGGTTTTAAGAGTGAGTTGAAGATTGCGGGTTTGTGTTGACATGTTGAGGGGAATTATGTGCCGCTTTGAGCTCTGTAACGTTAGCTCGCGAGCTCGGAATCAAAGATGTCGCGCGAGCGGCTAACGGTCAAATTTCCTTTCAGTTCGCGTCCGGTAATTTTGTTACCGTTTATTCTAAAACCGGCGATGGTCGTGTTTTATCTGCGCCATTAAATAAGAATGACGTGACCACGTTTATCCGCAAAACTTAGCTTGCTGACTGAGGTAGCTTGTTAGCAAGGAAAAACTAGATAGCATGTTAGCTGCCTTTTTCCTCAAATTGGTCTCCGTTTGCTGGCTTGTTTTCGTCAGAAATAGCCTAGTTAGTGAAATAATATGTCGGGTTATTGTTTTATTTCAACAGTGGCTGTGTTACTTTCACTTGTTCTTACAATTTGTTTGTTTACGGTGTTGTACTTTCGTTTATGGGCTCCGGTTAGTAATGTCATTGTAATTTGATGTATTAGGAAACTACTGTAAGTTAGCTGCTGTGGTGCTCGCTCCCACGACTACAACACCATTTGGTTCTCTGACAAGAACTAAATTAGTGTGTTTCTATAGTAATTACATTTACGTTTAAATAGCATAGCTAGGTAACGTTGAAGTTTTGTGTAATGTGTTGGCTTATTTTTCCATGTCAGGTTCCTTGATCACAGGCCAGTGCTTCTCTTTGGCCTGGTTCAAGGTCCTAAATCAGTTTTGTTTCTCAGTAGGAGTGCACAAGTTAATAAAAAACGCTACATTGACAGCCTTTTGTTTCAAGGAGCAAATGGAATAGTTGAATTCATTAAGGGCATGTTTGTAAGGTGCTAGAGATTGTCTGTGCCCAGAATCTATGACCTATATCTGAACCAATGTGGGTTGCTTTTCCTTTGGCTTGGTCTCAGACTTTTGTTAACTTTCTGCCAGCCCTGATTTAGTTTTTATTCCACAGCTAATTAGTATAGGACTGTTTTTAACCATGTAGAATAATTATATTTGATATACTTTAAATGACCTCTGAAGCTGTAGTGCAGAGGTTTTGTGCCTTTATTGTGCATTCGGCAGCAAGATCACAAACATTCTTATGTTCGTTCCTAGGAACTGTTTCACTTTCATCTTTCTTTCTTTTACTTTAGGTTTTTGCACATGAAAAATGCCGTTAAGTTGGAATTGCCAAATCATATACCGTGAGTTCTTTTACATTTTCTGAATTTGAAGGGTTATCTGCTTAAACATAATTTGGATGAATGTTTACATTGCTATTTTGGCACTTAATCCTACATTTGGATCTGATTATTTATGAATATGTAATTGTTCTTGTATGACTCAAAAATACACCTCATACTTTTCATACTGCACTTAACCCTGGGTTGTTGTCATTATTAACCACTTTTTAACCCCCAGGTAAAGAAACATTTCACACTTACCGGTTTTGGGGTGTTAACCCCACATTACATTGCTAAACTTGTACAGTGTGAAATTATGCAGTGTTGGAATTTTACAGCTAGAAGCTAGGCAACAGACACCTAGTTGCGTGCCTCATATTCACATGCTTTAGATAGTCACAGAAACACTGCGTGTTGTAGGAACAGTAGTTTGGCGGAAAAAGTTTGACAGAAAATACGTCAATTGGCGTAAAGAAGAGCGCATTATTTTGATATTTATAGTCCAAAAAGTCCATTCAGGAAAAACTTGATAGTGTAGTAGGCAATATATAGGCTAATACAAAGACTTAAGAAATGCAAAGACGGTGTACTCATTTTACTTATTAACGGGAGAAAGTGCAACGCACAATATGGCAGAATAGTCTTGCCTTCTATATAAAAAAAAGATTGGTAAAGTTACAGGAGCTGCCATTAGAAGCTTCAGCATCTGATCTATCTGCCATATTGTGCATATTGAAATATGAATATGCGCATTGGCTGGTCTAGCCTGAAAAATACGCTTTTTTGATGCTATTTGCGCATAAGAACGAACATTTATGAGACAGTTGTTGTCAGATTTCATTCGTAAGCTTAGTGAACAGCTTTGGAGAATTTGATGTTTCCCCATTCAAAGAGAGAGGATGTACCTCCATGACTGAAACAGCTGCCCATGAGGCGTTTCAAAGATGGCCGGGATTGGCCGCAAAGTGAAATAACTTGCCTTAAAGGGACTTTGGTATAATATGAGGATGCACAATGCTAGAGGCTTTATATACACAAGTCATGTGCTGCTTTCATCCAATCATTGACACTGACACTGAAGATAAGGATTAAGGACATTATTCCATGGTTTAGGAATGTACTGTGTGAAACTTCAATTTATGAATACACAATATTCATTTTTAACCCTGCGTTAAGGTCAAGTGTGAAACCTGAAGCAAGATAACCCACAATTCCGTTAATCCAGGGTTTAGAATGACCCAGGATTAACTAATTCAAGTGGGAAAAGGCCTATAGTCTTTTTTTTTCATACTTTGGCAGTGCTATTATTGAATGTCATGCAGTGGCATGTAGATAAGCATTATTCACTTAACAATCAACATTTGATTGAGCTTTTTTTTTTTAATTCTCTCTCATGATTTGATGTGCTTTTTTGTAGGAACCGAGTGTAGAAATTAGTGACCATGAAGGTTGACAGAAGTAAATTGAAGAAAACCCCCACTGAAGCGGTCAGTATGCAGGATTTCTGTGCATTTGGAGGATTTGAGGTTGTGTGTGCGCAATTCCTCATTGTTGACATGTTCTTGCGTTCCTCCTCCAGCCTGCCGACTGCAGGACTCTCATAGAGAAGCTGAAAGGATGCAGCGATGAACAGCTGTTGCTGGAACTGCAGCAAATCAAGACCTGGAACATTGGCAAGGTATACACTAGCACATGTAGCATCATAGTGTTTAATATGCATGTCCAGATCTCTAATGACGACCTGTTTCTCTTCACAGTGTGAGTTGTATCATTGGGTGGACCTGCTGGACCGTTTCGATGGCATCCTCTGTGATGCAGGGCAGACGGTGGAGACCATGGCGTGGTTGTTGGTGTGCGACCGGCCAGAGAATGGGCAGCTAAAAGCCTTATTGCTGGCAGTGCTCAACTTCACCGCGTTGTTAATCGAATACAGTTTTTCAAGACACCTGTACAGCTCTATAGAGGTACCACAACCCCTGACCAACAAAACCTGCTTCTTTTAGCCTTAACTTGTTCATCACAAGTCGATTTTGAGTGTTTTCTTTTTTCTTTTTGTCTGTAGCACTTGACCACTCTTCTAGCATCATGTGACATGCAGGTGGTTCTGTCTGTGCTGAATCTCCTGTATGTGTTCAGCAAACGTTCCAACTACATCACCAGACTTGGCTCAGACAAGAGGAGCCCACTGCTTGCCCGTCTGCAACATCTGGCCGAGGTATGAAAGCTCTCCTTTTAGTCATCATATTTTTTTCTCAGTTTTGATTGCTGAAGTCAAGAAGATTGAAATGCAGTGTCAGGAAGCATCTGCAAATCAACGGCCTTTGAAATTTGCAGCGGCAGCATGCAGTGTTTTAAAAACACTTGTCATTTTTAAATGTTTATTCTATGAATTGTATTTGATGCTAGTGTGAATTTTTTTTTATCCTTTTGAAATGAGTTCATTTGTTTTGTATTGGTTCTAACTAAAGCAACATGCTGACCTGGTTCTGTACAGACAGATGCTTTCATGGTTTGTTTAGACATTTGAAAGTTGATGCGTGTTTTCTTTCATCCTACACCTTTTCCTGACTCTTTCATTTCCCCTGTTGTAGAGCTGGGGTGGTAAGGAGAATGGTTTTGGTCTTGCAGAGTGTTGCAGAGATCTGGCGTTGTCGGTATGCTATTGTGCTCTATTACATATTATAATGTCTTTTTGAAAAGGGGAAACTCTTACTCTTTAGTTTTAGCGATTTGAGTTGTATGTGCACACCATTGATATAAAGTTATGGCTAAGTAATAAGGATAGCCCAGTAACCCAGGGCTAGGGTGAGAACGTTTAGGGCCAGTTGATGAAACCTTTACCAGTGTAGTGTTGTTACTAAATCCTACTTCCACTAACCATGTAAATTTTTATGCCCTGTAAACTTAACTAACTTAAGCGTTCACACCAAGGAGGATAACGGTAATTGTGTAATGTTCTAAAAATCGTTCTAAACATAAAAGAATCCTCACCACAACAATAATGATAATGGCATAGATAAACAATCACTTTTAGAATGATTTTTTTTTTCAAGCTGATTAACTATAAAAACATTGACAGCCAATCAGAATCCATCCTACTCTAAAGAGCTTAAGCATTTAAAGTGGCAGACAACATAACTGCAGTGCGCGCTTACAATAAACAGAACGATATAGTCTGCTAATATAATTAATCGACAAATATAGTTATTGTAATAGTGATCTTTATAGTTATTGTTCTTGGTGTGAACTGGCCTTTAGTCATGCAATTTCCAAGTGTTTGTTTTTTTCTGAAATATATTTTTCTATATTTGCTTTATGCAGAAATATCCACCGAGTGCCACCACATTGCACTTTGAGTTTTATGCAGAACCCAGCTCTGAGGTCAAAGTGGAGAAAAAGGTATGCATGGAGTCATGATTCCCTTTATTTTGCCATACTCATTCAACACTGTTTTTTTTGTTTCTTTTTTGTTAGGGAAAACAGTTCATTTCTTTTTGTCCTGTTTTGTTTGTAGAACCTTTTAACCTTTGTTTTATCTTTTTCCCCTCTTAACAGTCGAGCAGTAATACGCTACACTACATTCATATTGAACAACTTGATAAGGTGAGTTCCCATAGTTGTTTTCATTTGCTATCCTTATGGAACAGTTAATGAAAGTGCATAGACCTTTAATAGCTATTGATTGCACTTGAATTTAATTTCTGCTTTTCCCCGGTGCGCCCTCAGATTTCCGAGAGCCCCTCAGAGATCATGGAGTCTCTGACGGCTATGTACAACATCCCTAAAGACAAACAAATATTGCTTTTCACACACATTCGCCTGGCTCACGGCTTCTCCAACCACAAGAGAAGACTGCAGGCCGTGCAAGCCAGGCTGCATGCCATCTCTATACTCGGTAAGTGACCTCTCTGGTACCGACCAAAATAAGTACAGGTATTTATATTCATGAAACGGCACTAGGCTCTTGCTTTCTGTCTGGTGAGGTTGATCATATGTAAGAGTTTTATTTTGTTTTGTTTTTTTGTGTGCAGTGTACTCCAACGCCCTCCAGGAGTCAGCCAATAGCATACTCTACAATGGGCTTATAGAGGAGCTAGTGGATGTACTTCAGATTACAGACAAACAGCTGGTGGTGGGTAGCAATTATTAATATTCACTATATGGTATAAATAATTGTTGCACTGTTTAGAGTGATTGCCAAGAATAAAATTTTATTGATGAACCCTCAAAAAAGTTATTGTTGCAGGACATTAAGGCCGCCTCTTTGCGCACGTTGACATCCATAGTCCACCTGGAGCGCACCCCCAAACTCTCCAACATTATCGACTGCACAGGAACAGCCTCCTACCATGGATTTCTGCCTGTGCTTGTCCGCAACTGCATACAGGCCATGATCGGTGAGGAGATTTTAGCTGATTTCTTTACTTCAGCTTTTTCTTGGGTTTTTGGTTTGGTGACTTACTGTTCTTATTTTTGCTGGGGGTTTCAGACCCGCTGATGGAGCCATACCCCCACCAATTTGCCACAGCCCTCTTCTCCTTCCTCTACCACCTGGCTAGTTATGATGCAGGCGGAGAGGCCTTAGTATCTTGTGGTATGATGGAGGCGTTGCTAAAGGTTGGTGCTTTGCTGCTTCCTCTCCAGCTTCCTCAATTTTGTAGCATTTAATAAGGTGTTATGTGAGGGTGTATTGTGATCCATGCCACTTCTACATCAGGTGATCAAGTTCCTTGGGGACGAGCAGGACCAGATTACCTTTGTGACGCGGGCAGTGAGAGTTGTGGATCTCATCACCAATCTGGACATGGCTGCTTTTCAGTCTCATGGCGGCCTTTCAATCTTTATCTCCAGACTGGAGGTATTGAAAGCCGCCCTTGTTCCTGCGTAAAATATTCGGCTTTTTGCCCTCTGCCCTTTTGTTGACGGAATGTGACCCCATTGTTTCTCTGTGCAGCATGAGGTTGACCTCTCCAGGAAAGAGTGCCCTTTTGTAATCAAACCAAAGATACAGAGGCCCAGCACAGCTACTGAGACCGAGGACATGGACACAGATATGGACAGTTAGTACCATCACTGTTTACTACATGTGGCAGTGGCACTATATTTAGTTTATCCTCATTCAAATCTGTGTATAATATGCACAAACTCTCTTATCTCCACACTGGGGTTTTGTAATGACTAATTTTCGTGGTGTAATATATTCACCCTTAAAGAATTAAAATATTTCAGTTCTCACTATAATGTCATTTTAAACTTGTATGACTGATTTTCTTCTGTAGAACCCAGAATACATTACCTGATATCCAAGCTTTTTTTCTCCATACAATAAAAGTACTTAGTAATCACAGGCTGTCTAGCTCCAAAAGGATTTTCACAATATGGCAAATACACCATATTATAAGTCTTCTAAGGCCAAATGATAGATGTAGGGGTTTGGAATGATGACACAGTTTTCTTATTTTGTGTGAAATAGTCCTAGAATATTTGAAGAGTTTATATATTTTATATTTCATTTTTCCAAAGTCAGTAAAAATGCTTTTGTCAATGTAGTGTCAGAGGTTGCCATGGAGAGCAGTCCTGGCCCATCCACTTCTTCTGGTTCCAGAGCAGAGACAGATTCGCGAACACAGAGCAATGCAGCCAGCACCCCCAGAGCAGGTACAATATGTACATTAATTTGCAAGTCAATGGGTTTCCTTCATAGTGGTACTAGTTAAACAATGGAAATTTGATTATGCCTTTTTTTCTTTTCCTAACAGGAGTGCAATGCATCCCTCAGAGGGCCGCTCTGTTGAAATCTATGTTAAACTTCTTGAAAAAAGCCATTCAGGACCCTGCATTCTCTGACGGCATTCGTCATGGTATAAACCTCATTGGTTTTATTATTTTATTTAATGATGCTATTGTTTTTACATTGTGGTTAAGTGTTTTAGTTTGCCAAAAGTGATTTTGCCTTTGCACTCTCTTTATAGTAATGGATGGGTCCCTCCCTACCTCTCTGAAACACATCATCAGTAATGCAGAGTATTATGGACCCTCACTGTTTCTTCTGGGTAAGCACATGGAGCTGGTGCTGTTGAAATATTAGCCGAACTCTTTATGCACAACTTTATGCAGATCTGGCTTCAAGGTCTGTTCTGCATACAGGTGTAGAAAGTTGCAAGAGCAGTATGGTTAAAAGAATACTCTCAGCCCTTTGAATATTGTGAAATTAATTAGTTTGAATCTTGTCTATTTATTTGCCTGCCCTATATGTCACTTTCTCACTCTATTTCTCTCACTCTCTGTTTCAGCAACGGAGGTCGTGACAGTGTTTGTGTTCCAGGAGCCCTCTCTACTGTCATCTCTGCAGGACAATGGTCTCACTGATGTCATGCTACATGCACTGCTCATCAAAGACGTGAGTCTGCCATAACATAAACTTCTATTTTTTAAAAAAAACTTTTTATCTTATGCCCACATATTTTGTCCATTCAAAACTCCTGTTGTCTGTTTCAAGGTCTCTGACCACCCCAAATTCAGTCATGCTAGACACTCCATATCCCTTTCCCTCCTAAATCCCTCTATATTTCTCCATTTGCTGTATTCCTCCTTGCATATTCCAGCAGCTCATCACACACCTTTTAGACCTTTTATTTGTTTGTAAAGGTCCCTGCCACCAGAGAAGTGCTGGGTTCCCTGCCTAACGTCTTCAGTGCCCTGTGCCTGAATGCCCGTGGTCTGCACTCATTTGTGCAATGCCAGCCCTTTGAGCGGCTCTTCAAGGTGCTGCTCTCACCAGACTACCTGCCTGCCATGCGCCGCAGACGCAGCTCTGATCCACTAGGTGAGTGTCACCTATAGGTGTACCTGTTTCTCTGCACAGTCAGTGACTTGTGTTTGGAGATAATGGGAATGTGTTTCTAACAGTCAGTGTAATTTTATGAAACAGGTGACACCGCCTCTAACTTGGGCAGTGCTGTCGACGAGCTAATGCGGCACCAGCCCACGCTTAAAACGGACGCTACAACAGCCATCATCAAGGTAAAGCAGCTTTTGCAACATCTTGACACATTGCCTTTAGAAATGCCCTTTTATTGCAGTGTAATTTGCATATTTAAACTCGCATTCATTCTGAGACCTGGAAGTTTGATTACTGTCTTGACCTTTAACAGTTGCTAGAGGAGATCTGCAACTTGGGCCGATCGCCAGAGTACATCTGCCAGAAACCCTCCATACAGAAAGCAGACGGGACCGTCACTGTGCCTCCAGCTCGATCAAACCATGCTGCAGAGGAGGCATCCAGTGAGGATGAGGAGGAGGAAGAGGCTCTACATACCTTTAGCCAACAGCAGGGGGAGCCAGAAAGCAACAGGCAGTTAGTGCATCAAAATAGCTTCTAGTATATAGGGCAGACGAGGAAATTTAGTATTCCTTGTGTTCAATGCCATATGTGAGGAATCAATGTTGATAAATGGGCTGTTTTTAACAAATGAATGTTATTTACAGAGTGGTGGGAACAGAAGAGCGAATCCCCATTCCTCTTATGGATTACATCCTGAATGTGGTACGTGCTGATTTAGACTCTTTGTATCTCATTTTATTTAATCTTTTATCTCATTAATATTATTCAGGCTATATTCTGATTCAGTCTTATCACATAAGCTCAGTTCATTGGCTGTTTATCAAAACTCAAGTCTGTTTTTAGACAATAGAACTTAGGACTGGAACTAAAATATGTGCTTGTTTGCTTTTAGATGAAATTTGTGGAGTCCATTCTGAGTAACAACACAACAGATGACCACTGTCAGGAATTTGTCAACCAGAAAGGACTTCTACCATTGGTGTCAATCCTTGGGCTGCCCAACCTGCCCATTGACTTCCCCACCTCTGCTGCATGCCAAGCTGTGGCAGGAGTCTGCAAATCTATACTAGTAAGTGACACCTACCTAAAGGATATCCAGCAGTTTTCCCCTGTTTCAGGAATTTTACTATAGATGCAGTGATATTTACTCTGTAATTTGATGCTTTTAACCCTTCGCTTTCTCTCACTGTGTCTTAGACTTTGTCCCATGAGCCGAAAGTTCTCCAGGAGGGTCTGTGTCAATTGGACAGCATTCTGTCTGCTCTGGAGCCTCTTCACCGGCCCATCGAGGTTCCTGGTGGCTCTGTTCTGCTCAGAGAACTGGCCAACGCAGGCCATGTCACAGATGCCACATTGTCGGCACGTGCCACCCCACTGCTGCATGCCCTAACAGCGGCACATGCGTACATCCTCATGTTCGTTCATACCTGCAGAGTCGGACAGGTATGCATATAGGCAGCTGTTTGTAAACTTTTTCAATAATTCATTTAAGTTGATGATCAATTAATCTGTTGATTTATTTCTTTGTTTTCAGAGTGAGATCCGTGCTATCTCAGTGAATCAGTGGGGATCTCAACTGGGTCTTAGTGTTCTGAACAAACTGAGTCAGCTCTACTGTTCTCTGGTGTGGGAGAGCACTGTGCTGCTGTCTCTCTGTACACCAAACAGGTTAGTACTGCTCTCATCTCGCCCATGGTGAACACATGGTGGACCTTTTATTAATCCACTCCAAAGGCATTTTTAAATCCACATGATAGTGTTGGGCGATATGCTCCATTTTATATCGTCCTATCGTCAGTCTGTGAGATCGGCGATACACGATTTTATCGTGAGGGGGCATTACTTATTTGATTATTAACTTGTTTATTTACTCATTCATTTGCTTGTTTTATTAATTCGTTTTATATATGATAATCTTTTTCTATTTTGCTAGCAAAGGTGGAGTGTTTATTAATAGGCTAAATCAGGTTATTTCCTGGTATAGTGAGGTAAAAAAAAAGATCCTAATCATTTTTGTATCGGAGTATTTCAACATGTCATCGGGAAATTTACGGACACACGTTATCCTCTCATGCCATTACGGATGCAGCATTTTGACTGTACTTCTGCATGAGATGAGAACACGTTTTAATAATTTCTTGGTTCAAGAAAGAGTCAGAGTTTGCAATTATATGTCATCCTACCAGTGCTCTCTCTGCCTGGATGCACTTCACATATGCACACTTCAATAAGAACGCGGGTTAATGTGTTTTAAATGCCGGGAGAAATCAGAGTAAGGGGCAAAAATCTAACTGAGTCGATCGGTTTATACTTAAACTTATGACTTGACTCCGATTTAGGAAAATATTGGCCAAACGACATTTAATTAAAATGTTTACTCAATCTTTAATATTTGGCCACTTCTTTACGATAGAAGTGCTACAGCCAGTGTAATTTCTTGATCAAGAATATGTGGACCTCAAAACATGCAAACTGAGCGAGGGTAAAGACTTTTATCATGAAATCGCGATGAACAGTTTGTGTATTTAGAAACATATTGATGTGTAGGTTTATAAATGCACATCTGAATGAAATGGCGAAAATTGCGTTCCCAGATGAACGTTAAAAGCAACCCAAACGCATCACATATGCAGCAATGGAGTTTGAGACATGCTCCAGTTCATGTGGAGCAGCATTTACTGTCAATGGAGCCGCTCTGAGATGCACGTAACCTACACGCATTCAAAATATTAAAGCTCATAAATAAACCTTTATTTGTTTGTTTGTTTGCTTGTTTGAATTGGAATCACAGCCTTGGTGAATTCACAATAGCACTATGCTATAGTATGGGTTTTAAATGCTTTTACATTGTGCAGCCTTAGAAAACGGTCTAATAATTAGTGGTCGACCGATATTGTTTTTTTGATTATAGCCTATTGTTTGCCTTTGTTACTATTAATATAAAAGCAAATGCTATACTTATTAGATTGAACTGTTAAACAAAGTAAATGTATGCGAATAACGTATTAGATATGGCTGTTAAACAGAGCGTAAACTAATGAAGACGGAGAATGTGAGCTAAGGTGCTGCTGTTCTCAGCGCCACCAGTCAAAATGAAAGTCCTGCTTCTAACACATCGGCCAATCAGAAAAACTTATCGGCCAATGCCGATATTTTAAAAATGCCAGATATCGGTCGACCACTACTAATAGTGCGGTTCATGGATTCTCGTTTGTGGAATGCGCCACTTCCGGTATTTTGCAGATTACTCAACACGTGTAAATTGCAATCAAGGATTTCTTTAACTCGAGCGCTCAAATTTAATCGAACAATGGTGACCACCCTAGTATAGAATTAGGCCATATTGAAGAAGGTGGTTGTCTGCCAGCTGAAACAGAATGTTTTGTTTTTTTCGCAGTTTGCCTCCTGGATGTGAGTTTGGTCAGGCCGACATGCAGAAACTTGTGCCTAAGGAGGATAAACCCTCAAGCAGCACGGCAGCTGCAGGCCGGAGAACTGGTAAAATACTGCAATTCTGCAT
Organism: Leuciscus leuciscus; assembly: GCF_965113295.1. Classification (NCBI taxonomy): domain Eukaryota; kingdom Metazoa; phylum Chordata; class Actinopteri; order Cypriniformes; family Leuciscidae; genus Leuciscus; species Leuciscus leuciscus. The sequence goes on along the minus strand of NC_138742.1, from coordinate 13,793,025 downwards.
ATAAAGTCTTTATAAAGCTCACTACCTTTCTCTGCCTCATTTTTTGATATGATTTTATATGTAAAAAAAATGTTGGGGTTATTTTAGCCACCAGTTTCACTATTTTATTTCCTTCTTTCTTTCTTTTTGCATCTTAGTTTCTTTTATTTGCATTTCATGCCTTTCTTTTGCTGGTTTGCATTTGCTTTTTTTTTCTAAAGCCATTCTCTCTCCACCAGCTGAGACTGAGACCCTGTCTGTGGGGGTGGATCCCTCTGCTCAGGGTTTGCTGGAAGGAATGGGCCTGGATGGAGACTCTCTAGCTCCCATGGAGACGGATGAGCCCACAGCCACTGACCCAAAGACCAAGTCCAAACTCACCCCTGCAATGGCAACACGTATCAAACAAATTAAGCCTCTGCTTTCAGGTCAGCTGTCTTAGCAACTATTTACTGCCTACTAAGTAAAATGAGAAATCGTGAATAAAACTGTTCCTTGTTTTTGACTTATATATTTCTTTATCTCCCCAGCCTCCTCTCGTTTGGGCAGGGCTCTGGCTGAGCTGTTTGGACTGCTGGTGAAGCTTTGTGTGGGGTCACCTGTCCGTCAGCGACGCTCTCACCATACCACCAGCACAGGCACGGCCCCAACACCAGCGGCTCGGGCCACAGCGTCATCTCTTACTAAACTCCTCACCAAGGGCTTGAGCTGGCAGCCTCCTCCTTACACGCCCACACCACGTTTCAGGTAAACACCTGCAACTTTGTAGCAAAGTTTACTCTATAATTCTGTTCTGAACATAGTATTTATATCTTCAATGATAGTTTAGTAAAAGGAGCTGCTGTTAGTCCAGTGTAAACAGACTCCCTTGTGCCTGAGCCTTGTCTTTCCTGGTGTGTATAAAACTAATATTTATTAATGTGCTTCTCTGCCCTAATCAGGCTGACTTTCTTTATCTGCTCTGTGGGCTTTACCTCACCCATGCTGTTTGATGAGAGGAAATATCCATACCATCTGATGCTGCAGAAGTTCTTCTGTTCTGGTGGCCATGATGCGTTGTTTGAGTGAGTAGAAAAGTTGTATTTATTTTCTTTTTGCTGTTTACTAGCTCATAGGCTGAGGTTCCCACGGTCATGGAAATTCTAAGTCTTAGACCTAGGTGATTTGATCTTTGATCTGATATGGTCTTTAGTGAATGGGTTGTTGACATTTAACTACTTTTAAGTTAATTACCAAAACATTTTAACAGCATTTATATTATTTTATAATTAATTATACATGCTGTAATTAACATGCTGTAATTTATAATTAATGATACAGTTTTTATAATTTCATATTCAGAGACTATATGGAATATTTGTAAACTTAAAATACATTTTTAATACTGCAAGACCATTTAAAATGATTATTAAAGAGTATTTCATTCATCAGCTATCAAAATACATATTTTCTGTTTTTTTCAGCTATGAAATTAATCTAACTTATCCCCAAAAAACAACTCAAAATATGAGTTTAGGGTGGTGTAGAGAGAGGTTGTAACAAAAGCTGTTCAAAAGCATACTAAAATAACTTGCTGTTCATCAGCACTTCCTACAGACTGCATTCGTCTTTATGGAATCCAAAATTTCGGCTATGTCCTCTAATTGACATGATTTTGTACGGCAGTAGTACCCATGCTCTGTGTTGTGTCCTTTTTTTGTTTTATGACTGGTGGCAACCAGCTTTGAAGTGCAATACCTCCACCTACTATGTTGGAGTTAACTAGATTACTGGTGCTAATAATCTAGTGATATTATCATATGTGTAGAATTATCATGATATCTATCTATTACATTTTTTAGGCATCACAGTTATTGGTGTACTGGTGTATTGCCACACCCCTAATAACAGTATAATATAAACTGAATTTTAAAAAAGTAAGTAAAAATGCTTCATGTTCATCAGGACATTTAATTGGGCCCTGTCCATGGGTGGTAAAGTACCTGTGTCAGAGGGCTTGGAACACTCTGAGCTGCCTGATGGGACAGGAGAGTTCCTAGATGCCTGGTTGATGCTAGTAGAGAAGATGGTGAACCCCAGCACAGTTCTGGACTCCCCTCACTCTCTGCCCGCTAAAGTGCCTGGAGCAACACTCAATGCCCCACAGTTCAGCGCCTTGCGCTTTCTCATCGTCACCCAGAAGGTAGGAATGCCATTATTGTCAGTGTAAATTATATAAATACACTTGCATTGTCATAATGAATCAATTGTAATTTTTCATCTCTTGTTGTAGGCCGCATTCAGCTGTATTCGTAACCTATGGAACCGTAAGCCCTTGAAGGTCTACGGTGGACGCATGGCTGAGTCCATGCTGGCCATTCTGTGCCACATCCTACGAGGAGAACCTATCATCCAGGAGCGGCTCTCCAAAGAAAGGGAGGGTACGGTTCGACCTGAGGAGGAGAGCACCTCTACAAGTGCTGGGGGAACAAGTGGCCCTACAGCAGCAGGGGGAGTAGTTGGAGAAGGAGTTCCTGGAAGTGCCAATGGAAGCTCTACTGCAGGTTCTACAGAAGAGGGGAGCAACTCAACAACTCGCAGAGAGCCACAGGTCAACCAAGCTCAGCTCACTCAGGTAACGTCACCTCCTGTTGTAGGTCCCTATGAAATCTGTTAAATTTTTTCCCAAATTCATCCAAGTGTTGACACATTCAGTGACATTTTGCGGTATACAGTAAATTCCGTTTTTCTGAGTGCATTCCGTGATCTGCGTTTTCCTGCATCACAGAAATCATAGGGTCCTATTGTTACAGGTTTTTGTGCTGTAATTAGAAATCTGTAAAACCTGACCTAACTATTAGCTAGTGCTAACCAGCCAAATCTGTTCTTCACAGCTAATGGACATGGGCTTCTCCAGAGAGCATGCAATGGAGTCTCTGCTGAACACCAGCACTATGGAACAGGCCACCGAGTACCTGCTCACACACCCTCCACCACTGCTCAGCGCAGCTGTCAGAGTAAGACCCTAACACAGACAAAACCCTCTCTCTTTCTCTCATACACACACACACGCACACACAGACAGGATGCACACACGAAGTATAAGCTAGTGTAGTCACTGTGAGCTTTGTTTCTGTAGGAGTTCACCATGTCTGAAGAAGACCAGATGATGCGGGCCATTGCCATGTCTCTAGGTCAAGAAGTTAGCATGGAGCAGCGCTCAGACTCACCTGAGGTGGGCACCCACACACTCATTATTACATCACTTAAATAGGAATTAATGAGTAGTGCAGCATAGGTCATCTCACCTGCCTACTTCACATCTTCTTCAGCAAGCATTCTCTGCCTTTGAACAGACACATGATTCACACCCTGTTACTTTTTGTCCGTAGGAAGCAGCTCGCCGGCGTGAGGAGGATGAGAGGAGAGCAAGGGAGCGGGTAGAAGAGGAAGAAGCACGCTGTCTGGAGCGCTTCCTGGAAGCTGAGCCTCTAGACACCACTGAGCTACATTCCTTCACAGACTCAATGCTCCCTGGCTGCTTCCACCTGCTCGACGAGCTGCCGGACACAGTGTACCGCCTCTGTGATCTGCTTATGACTGCTGTTAAAAGGAACGGCCCTGAATACAGAGACCTAATCCTCAGACAGGTGGTCAATCAGGTCAGTATGCTCGTATATGCTCACAGCATACTATTGTTATAGGAATTTGTACAGTGTACAATTTTCACGGATTAATGTTGCTCTTTTCATCTGTTTAATTTGCTGTACAAAGCAAATTTGCAATATTTGCTGGAAATTATATAGGTACTAAAATTATTCAGTCTAGTAAAAAGGCATGATTAACAAGTAAAAGCTATAATGCTGCACCTAATGCTTTCTGGGTAGGCTGCATACTCTGTTATAAGTTATAACCATGGTGTGCTTTAGACCCTATCCTCAGCCATATTTTTGTGTATATTTACAAAGGTGTGGGAGGCTGCTGATGTGTTGATAAAGGCTGCGGTGCCGCTAACCACCAGCGACACCAAGACTGTGTCTGAGTGGACGAGACAGATGGCGACTCTCCCCCAGGCCTCTAACCTGGCCACCCGCATCCTGCTGCTCACGCTGCTTTTCGAGGTACACGGTCTGCTGCACACATCATCATTGTTTATTTTTACACTGTCCTCAAAAAAGTATTGGAGGATCTGCATTGAGAAGTAAATGCACCCGCATGCACTGCTCTGATGGAAGTGCGTCTTGCTCTGTTCCACAGGAGCTGAAACTCTCATGTGCTCGGGTGGTCGAGAACAGTGGTGTCTTGACTGTGCTGATTAAGCTTCTGGAGGTGGTGCAGCCCTGTCTGCAAGCTGCCAAAGAGCAGAAGGACATTCAAACACCCAAGTGAGTCGCTGTCCTTCCCCTGTCTGCATGAATGATCAGTTTATGCTCAGACATCAGCATTCCTAGAAATCTCTGCTGTCCCAAGCATGTTAGAAATTGAGTAGCAAAATAAGGGGAATAATCATATGTTTAATGCCTTATTCAATACTTTACAGTGGTTTTTTTTTATGTCATTTGGTTTATAAAATATTTTCCATGTCCTTAACATAAGCCTATTTTTTTTTTTATCTTTAGATGGATCACCCCTGTTCTCCTGCTTATTGACTTCTATGAGAAAATGGCTGTTTCATCCAAACGAAGAGCTCAGATGAATAAGGTTGGTGCCAAATGAAGTATAAAGGATGTAAGTTGTTATCATAAACGGTGAATATGGCAACAGTGAACATAGAAGTGTTATTCATTTTTATTCTTAATCGTCTTAGTACCTGCAGCCCAATGGGAATAACTGGCGTTGGTTTGACGACCGTTCAGGTCGCTGGTGCAGCTACAGTGCAAGTAACAACAGCACCATCGACTCTGCCTGGAGGGCAGGAGAGACCAGCGTCCGCTTCACTGCTGGCCGCAGGAGATACACTGTCCAGTTCAACACTATGGTGCAGGTAACGGCTACGACCTGTACATGGAAATTTGATAGTTTTTTGCCATTGCCCATACAGCATGAATAAAACATTTTTACTCCAATATATATTGAATATATATTATTCAGGTAAATGAGGAGACTGGGAACAGACGACCAGTTATGTTGACGGTACAGCGGGTGCCACGGATTCCCAAGACCACAAAATCTGGAAGTGTTACTGATACAGAGAGAGAAGAGGGTGAACAGAGAGCAAAGACTGAGGAGACACAGACTGATACAGGTGGAGAATTAGCAAACTTGTTCAATAAAAAAATTAAAAATAAAAACCTTTTAGTGATGCATTTTGTAGTGTTTTGATTTAGGATTAAATAATTAACTGTTTAATTTTATTTTAGAATATAGAATAATTATAATTGATTAGTATTTGGGATTTGTGTGTGTGTGTGTAAATATGTATATATGTGTGTGTATATAATTAATTTTCCTTATGGCTTTTTCAGATTCCAGCTCAGTGGCTGTGGAAATGGCGCCTCCTAAAGAAGAGCCGGAGCAGAAGGATTCAAGCACGGCAGCTCCCTCCGTCCTTCAGGACCCCTCTGGTTCCAGTGCTATTGTTGTACAGGGGCTGACAGAGGACATGATCACCATTTTGATCCGCGCCTGTGTCAGTATGATCAGTGTTCCTGTGGACCCGGACACTTTGCACGCCACCTTGCGGCTCTGTTTGCGTCTCACACGTACACACCATTACGCCATGATGTTTGCAGAGCTCAAGAGCACCCGCATGATCCTGAACCTCACACAGAGCTCAGGTTTCAACGGCTTCACCCCACTGGTCACTCTGCTCTTCCGCCACATCATAGAGGACCCAGCCACACTGCGGCACACTATGGAGAAGGTGCATATTCACCTGAAAGCTACATTTATCTTATCTTAGGTGTATTATCTGAAATAGTTTATCCTTATCTTACTGTTACTTGCTCACCGTCTTTTCTCAGGTGGTACGGTCTGCCGTCACCAGTGGTGCAGGAAGCACTACTTCAGGTGTGGTGTCAGGTAGTCTTGGCTCTAGGGAGATCAACTACATCCTGCGTGTCCTCGGGCCAGCGGCCTGCCGCAACCCGGAGTGCTTTACGGAAACTGCCAAGAGTTGCATCCGAATTGCTCTTCCTGCCCCAAGAGGTGCTGGCACTGGTATGGTGAAAAATCTCACAGAGATCCTCCCTAAAAGTCATATATCAGCATTTATTGTTGTTGTTAAGTCAATTGCCTGATCTCAGTCTCTCTCCATTAATCAGCCTCAGATGATGAGTTTGAGAACTTTAGAATTAAGGGTCCAAATGCTGTCCAGCTAGTGAAGACTACACCTCTCAAGCTGTCCCCACTGCCCTCCATACCAGAGACTATTAAAGAAGTCATCTATGACATGCTGAATGCCCTAGCAGCATATCACGCTCCAGAAGAGGGTAATAAATATCATCAGACAGAAAAATTAGAGCATGCTTATATTTAGTTCATGGTCCAGATCTACCAAGCTGTCATCTCTCATCAACATCCACTTCTCTTAATGCTCGGGGTCCACTTGGGTTTGTTTGTGTAGCAGAGAGAGGAGAGGAGCGAGCAGCCGCAGTACCAGGGAGTCAAGACCTTTGTCAGATCCTGCAGGATGTCGGTGATGATGTCTACCAGCAGTACAGACTCACCAGACAAGGCAGTGATTTCGACTCACAGTCTGCCTTCCACATCAATGTAAGAGTCAACATGGTTTTATATACATTGTGTAAGGTCTGTCAGATTTTTGTGTATTGCATCAGTTATCATAGAATTCCATAATTACCATCAGTATGGCTAATATTTATTATTCTACCCAAAACTTAAGTGAAATTTGCCCTGTACTGTGTATGCTACATTAATGATAATCAAACTTTGTGGCTTATTGCAGAGAGATGTTTTTACTTTAAGCAAACATGAACTCTTTTTGAAACATGAACTCAAAACACTTTGTCCGCTACATAGTAACATACTAGTAACCTTCCAGAACACCCTAGAAATGCTGTAGAAACCTTTTAAAAAGCTTTTAGTAATGGTGACCAATGTAAATTTTTTTGATGGCCGACGCCGATATACAGCTGATATGATAGCAGGCTGTTTAATTTTACAATAGAAATAACACAAGCATAACAATTACTGCAATTACATTCAACATAACATTTATTAAAATAATTGGGAATAAATTATTTGAAAATGTATCAACTTTACAAAACAATCTGCAAAATAAACTGATTTATACTTTTAAAGGTTGTATCAGTGATTTCAGGCCCAAACATAAATGATCACATTCATCTAATGATCGTTAGTGGATCGTTAGGAAAGATTAGATGAATGTGATAATTTATGTTTGGGCCTGAAATCACTGATACAACCTTTAATACCAGCAAGCAACTTGATTCTGTAATCAAAAATGAAGAATTTGTTTAAAACATGGACAAATAGGAAGTAAACATTGTAATCAACTGTGCTCTTGGTAATCTGGTAAGTCTTTGCACACTTGGTCACAGACAGACCGCCATACACAGAGTACATGTGTTTTTGTTTTTTAATACAGGATACAATGTGCTCTTCAGCTGATACACAGAAGTTTTTGATTTGTGGATTGTGCTCTCTTTTTTTTTTTACCGCACTTGTAAAGATAAACGAATGAAGATAGAATGCCATGGGCGTTTCTGTGCATTTGCACTCAGATGTTGGATTCTTGGTGCTGTTAGAATTAAAGTCCCACTCACAACACTAATTGGCCAAACAAAAACCCCCAAAAAAAGCAAATATTGGCCGAAGTGTCGACCTTGCTGATATTTTGCATATTTTTCCTGCTCTAGTGCCATGGCATGAGTTTTGCATGGGCAAGCACTACTTGCATTTTCTTCACAATGTACAAATCTAGTTCAACTTTAGCTGCTCTGTGAGAAACACAAGTATCCCAAGTGTATGTGTACTATAATGAGCTCAGAAATGTGGGATTTGCATTAACAGTGGGTGTTAATTATACTCTATCAGACTCAGGTGTTTGCTGCAGATGGTGCCGTTGCAGAATCCTCCCAGTCTGGAACACCACAGGGAGAAGGTGAACACACACACAGCTCAAAACCTTTCTTTATACAGTAACCATATTTTTCTCATTTTTGCTGGTTCCTTGAATTGCCCTTGTAAATGTTTCCCGTCATTATTTTTTTCTATGTCCCTAGCCTCTACGCCTGAGGAAATGCGTGAAGAGAAAAAGGAGCAGGAGGGAGAGAAAGGAGCTACTTCAGAGGAAAGCCGAGCTGCTAAAGCTAAGGCCAGCAAACCCCTGATGCCTACCTCCACCATCCTGAGGCTTCTGGCAGAGTTGGTGCGCTCATATGTTGGCATCGCCACGCTCATCACCTCTTACAACTACACAGCTGGCCAGTCAGAGCTTATTAAGGAGGTGAGCCATTTTGGAGTTGAGATAACACCAAAGTTTTTCTGGTCAAATGTTTTACCTTCAACCTCTGTCTCTGTATTGTTTTTTGAGAACTGAGCCTCTTTATGCAACTTATGCTTTGAACACTTCTCCTGGACTATCAAAGACAGTATTTCAGTGCATTTGTAAAGTCCAGTTTTTTTTTTTTTTTTTTTATCTCAGCAAACCTCATTTGTCATGTAACATTTGTGACCTAATATATGTACAGGATTGCAGTGTGCTGGCATTTGTTTTGGACCACTTGCTCCCACACACCCAGAACTCTGAGGACAAGGACACCCCTGCCCTTGCGCGTCTTTTCCTGGCCAGCCTTGCTGCAGCTGGCACAGGCACTGATGCCCAAGCGGCCCTGGTCAACGAGGTCAAGGCCGCTCTGAGTCGAGCATTGGGCATGGCAGAGGGCACAGAGAAACACGCCCGGTCAGTCTAGCTGCCTAGTCGATAGATCAAACTGACTTTTAAACAACTGACATATCTACTTAATTAAATACGTAAAACTTCACTAAACTTTGTCTATTCTCTCTTTGCAGCTTGCAAGCGGTTATGTGCATCATCAGCACCATTATGGAGTCTTGTCCCTCCACCTCGAGCTTCTACAGCACAGCCACAGCTAAGACCCAGCACAACGGCATGAACAATATCATCCGACTCTTCCTGAAGAAAGGCCTTGTCAATGACCTCGCCCGTGTGCCTCACAGCCTCGATCTATCCAGGTAACGCATACTACTACTAATATATATTTAAACTATTATTATAGTTATTATTATTTATTATTTAATTATTATATTTTTCCCAACCTTGGTTGATTGCCAAAAAAAACTAAAACAATTGTTGTGTTTTTTTCCCCTTTTAATTGTTGTTCTTTGTTTCTTGCAGTCCCAATATGGCAAACACAGTAAATGCTGCTTTGAAACCTTTGGAGACCCTTTCACGAATCGTGAACCAGCCCAGCAGCCTGTTTGGGGGTAAAGGTGCATCCAGCAAGAACAAGACAGAGCATGATGCTGTTGGCACAGTCAGGGACAGCAACAGCAACACCCAAGATCCAGGTAACGCTAAAATTATCAATGCATTGATAATTTTAACTCGCATCATAGTATGGATTAGGGATGTCCCGATCCGATCCACGTCATCGGTATCGTGCCGATACTGGCCCAGAACGCTAGATCGGATATCGGAGGGGAGAAAAAAAATATGATCCGATACCTATTAGGGGTGGAACGGTATTCGTATTGAACGTACGTTCGGTACGTGCGTCACGGTTCGGTGCATGGATTTACACGGAGAATACACGGTATAAAAATAAATAAAACTCGCGTGCACATTAATTAATGTAATGCGGAACTACTGTTAGATACGCGCATAGACATATGCGGGTTCTTTAGGGACAATCTAATCTGTAGCCCCGCCTTAGCTCTGAACGCGCGTCTATTTCGCTTCAAACGCTCGCTTTATCATTATATGCACATGGCGCGTCCTATTCGCTTTGGACGGGCGAATGGATTCAAACTGTTCAATCATCGAACTAGACGCGATAGACGCGAATTTGACGCTCTATTCGCGTTTGGTGTGAACGCAGCAAAATGAACAGGCTGCGATGTCAAGATTGCAATGCTGGAATGTGTGTGTGTATGTCAGAGAGAGAGAGAGGCACGGGCGCGATCGAACAGTGGAAGCATAAAAACATACTCCGTCATTTTGTTCATACAGGACATCATTAAAACTGCAAAAAGTGTTTAGCCTACTTATATTTGTGTAAAACATTGTGCTTTTGTCAAACTGTAACCTACAACTGTCACCCAACCAAAATCTCACACACACACACACGCTGTTTAAAAGCAAAAATTATCTCATCTTTTGGACATTCATCATATTGCATTGGTTTTCATTTCTTGTCCTAAAACAGAGCACTAATCTGTTTATTTTGAAGTTACACATTCTACATTGATTAAAAAAGAAAATCAAATGTGTTTTTAATGGTAGTATTATTTTATAAAAATTAAGGAAACAAATATATTGATCTGAAATATAGCAAATTAATTTTAAATTCATTCAGGTACAATTACCAAACATATCTCAAGGTCTTTTGAATAAAGGGTGGCAGTCTTTCATTATCAACTGTTGTTGTGGACTATATACTGGAGAAGTATTTGTTCTCCATTTGAGTGAGATGTTTTTATGTGGCTAATTGAGCAAAGTGCTTCCATATATTTTATTATTTGTAGTATTAGTTCAAGAATAAAATAAAAATATCGGATTGATATCGGTATCGGCAAATAGCCAAAGCTGCGGCATTGGTATCGTATCGGAAGTGAAAAAGTGGTATCGGGACATCCCTAGTATGGATACAGTGGCGTGCGTGTGTAATGGCTGGTATTCTCTATAGCAGAGGCCGGCGAGGCAGAGCCAGTAGAGAATCGTGACCGGGGTCAAGCCACAGATGCTGACCTGATGGATGGAGAAACCGAGGGAGACACCGTGGTCATTGCTGGACAGCCAGAGGTGCTGAGCACTCAGGCCATGCAGGTTAGAGAAACAGCAGTTTGTGGAACTGTTATCCCAGTTGATGAATATGAAAATGTTCCTTGTCCTCCAGCTGAACAGTGTTTATTATTCATATATCCTTGTAGGTGGAGAATGAGTTGGTGGATTTGATCGATGAACTTTTAGAGAGAGATGCAGGAACTGTTAATAGCACCATCATTGGTAAGTGATTTATTTGATTCCTGGCCAGAGATGGAAGCGATACAGAGTTGGTTGCGTGTTTTTGATTCGGTTTTACTGTTAATTAGTGGGTCGCTCTGGAGAGGATGAGTCTCAAGAGGACGTACTGATGGATGAGGCTCCTTCCAATATGAGTCAGGCCTCCACTCTCCAAGCCAACAGAGAAGGTAGGACGTGACTCTCTTCTTGGATTCTTGGAGCTAATGATGACAATGACCCATAAATGGTATTGTCTACTCATTGGGCCTGGTAGAGAGGTGGTGCCACAGGCTCTCTATCTGAAACTTAAACACCATTTATCTAACTCTTTCTTTTCTATTAGTATAATGTATTTTTTAAATACCTGAGATTTAGTTAATAAACTACATGACATATTAGTGATAAAGAAAATTAACACCTGTATTGGTTAGCTTAAAGTTTTTTCACAATTGTTTTTTTCACACTTTTTGTGAAGTTTCTTCATTCTTCTTAAATCTGTCTTGGGGTGAATCCTACAGTAATTTTGTTCTCTTTGCTTATTTAGACTCTATGAACATTCTTGAGCCCGAAGATGAGGAGCACACTCAGGAGGAAGACTCCAGCGGTAGCAATGAGGACGAGGATAGTCAGGATGAGGAGGAAGAGGAGGAGGAAGAAGAAGAGGAAGATCAGGTAATATTTATTTAAAAAGCCATAAAGCAAACTAAAGAAGGTGATCTCCACATATTTCTCATTGTTTTGTGTGTTCTCTACTTATCTCCTCTGCTCATTATCCTCAGGATGATGAAGAGGGAGATGAAGATGACGATGATGAAGGCTCAGAGATGGAACTGGATGAAGATTTTCCTGACATCAATGCCGCCCCACACATTCGTTTTGAGAGATTCGACCGAGATGATGACCTCATCATTGAGTTTGATAACATGTTCTCCACGTCTGGTAAGTCATATGTATTTTAAGAACATCTTTCAGCTACTATACATTTATTCTCTTTCCCTCTTTCGTTTCTTTCTTTTTTTTTTTAAACAGCCATAAGATTTTTTTTTTTTTTTTGACTGAATGTGTCACTTGTACTCTTTCTGTCTTTGTTCACTTTAGCTGACATCCCTCCCTCACCAGGAAATATCCCTAGCTCCCACCCTCTGATGGTGCGTCACGCTGACCACGGCTCGCTGACGCTGGGGGGTTCAGGCACCAGCAGCAGATTGGCTCAAGGCATGGGACGCAGTCAACGCTCTCTCCGCCAGCTCACGGCCAACACAGGTCACACTATCCATGTACATTACCCTGGCAACCGTCAGCCCAATCCTCCACTCATCTTGCAAAGGTGATTCCTTTAATAAACTTGTTTGCTTTTCAGTTTTCTAAAGATATGAAAATTACTTCACAGTGATGCAGAAATTTGAAGTTGATTCTGTTTTTTTCCACCTTAAAAATCATAGCTTTCATTTACTTTTTTTTTATTTTTCTGTAGTTCAAACATGGCAAACATCATTAATGAGACTCAAATGGCAGTTCTATTTGTTGCCACTTGTGGCGCAAAGATAAGACACTTCAACTCCTTTTTTGTGTTTGTGTCTCAGATTATTGGGCCCCAGTGCTGCAGCTGATATCTTGCAGCTGTCAAGCTCTCTGCCTCTGCAGTCTCGCGGTCGTGCCCGCCTCCTGGTTGGTAACGAGGATGTGCACATTATTGCCCGTTCGGATGATGAGCTGCTGGATGACTTCTTCCATGAGCAGAGCAGCACTGGAGGACAAGCTGGTGAGTCTCCCACAGATGTGCTGCTTTACATTTAATAGGTACAGATGCACCTGCTAAACCCTTGTGTTCTGTAGGCACCCTTTCAAGTATACCGACCGCCTTAACCAGATGGACTGATGAGTGTAAAGTCCTGGATGCCGAGAGCATGCATGACTGTGTGGCAGGTGAGACCGTCTCAAAATGAATATATCCTAGCATCTGTTGTTTAGCATGCCCTGCGGGAAGAAATAACTGAGCGTATGTCAAATGGCAAGTCTTGTGCTTGGTCTCTCAGTGGTCAAGGTCCCCATACTGCAGCACCTGGAGAGCTTGCGTGATGAGGAGCTGGAGGAACGCAGGGAGAAAAGGAGGAGACAGTTGGCAGAGGAAGAGGAGACAGCCAAGCAGAATGAAAGTTCTGCAGCTGGAGAGGAGACCCGGGAGCAAAGCCTACAGGTAAAAAGAGCTAAATGTGAACAAATAAAAAGAGAAAACAAGTGTGAAGCATAGACTGTGACACCAAGCCGACGTCAAAGAAATAGCGGCAACAAAAGCCGACTGTGTTGACGCCTCACCTCAGCTGCTTCTGGGATTAAAAACTGCGCTTGAACACCCCAAAAGGACTACAAGCGACTGCTAACTGGCATGTGTGCCCTCTGCCTGTGTGTAAGGAAATAACTGTTTATATCAACAGGTATCCTTAGTCGATATTCCTCATTTCAAAAAGTAAAAAGAAATTAGGACTGCAGATATACAAACCATAAACAAAGCAGCGCTTGCATGGCATTTGAATATCAAACATTCTGATCACATTCCACGTGGCACATGTTATGAAAATATTTGCATATTGGAATGCTCAGGTAAGATGACGTAAAATTAGAACAGCCTTCTTTCTGTGCCATCTTGACTTTGCTCGCTTTCATCACTTTCGCTTTTATTCTTGTGCACAGACTCATTTGCTAAATTGAATAGTTAATAAGGGCGTTTGTTCGCAATGACTTTCCCGACGCTGTTTCAACATGTTGAATTGTGCGACTGCTGCCGACGTGGAACACCGCAAAAACTAGCCCAACAGACACTCACCAACGGCGGACTGTTGGCTTGGTGTGTAACGGCCTTAAAACTAATTGTAGTCTGCAGACTTCTTGCAGACAGGTGCTCCACACTTTGTTGATTTATAACGGAAGCAATTGAGTGTAACTATAGGTTGTTTATGGTGGCCAAGTAGTGCACAACTTGCCACATTAATATAGAAAGGGGTTTTCAACTCTGGCACTCTAGATCCACTTTCCTGTTTAGCTCCTCCTGCCTGTAACTTCCTAGTAATTGTGAAGACATTGATTGTGGAAACTGAAATATTTTTTTTTTTAAGGATTCTTTAATTATAAAGTTAAAAAGAACAGCATTTGTTTGAATCAGTCTTTTGAAACAATTTATAAATCATTAGTGTAGTTTTTAAACAATTTAATCAATCTTACTGACCCCAAACGGTTGTGGATTGATAGTGATACTGAGAATTTGTTTGTATTTATTGTGCTGATGCCATTCTTAATATTTATTTGTTATGAATGCTCTTTTGATTTACCATATAATGATGGGGGGGGGGGGAATTGTTTTTTCTTAAATTTTTTTTATTTGTATACATTACAGTGATGTAAGATTTCTGTCATACCATTCATTACTAATTCAATTCAATCAGTATTAATTTATGGCATGGCCATGGGTGTCAGCCAGGGCACAGGTTACATCCCTAATTTAATGTCAATTTCACCGGTGGATTAATTCAAATGTGGATTAATTGTTGCTTTTATTTTCCGCAGGGCTCTGGGATTGGAACAGTCAATGGAGCTGTAGAGAATGCTGCAGGTAAACACATTGCATGGTTGCAGTTTTTATATATAAAAGTGTTTTTTGTGCAATTGCTGTTTCTTTGAGCACAAAAATGGAAGTCAAACTTTTTTGTTTCTGGAATGTGAAAATGTGAAGATCCAGGGTTCTGGATGAGTTTTTATGTGGGCTGTGGGTTGAGGTAGTAGTTTGTATAGTTTTAGGATCACACCAGATCTGGGAGATAACTATACAGTCTACTGTCTTTCCCACGGTAACCGCTTCGACAACTGGATGATCTTCCTGCCTACCTTCATCACTGCGGTAACTGCTGCTAGGCAACAATCAATTGCTCAATCAAACAATTGTTTCTAGGCAACTGCTCAATTATTTATAGGTTTGCATCATGAACACATTATTTGTTCATTCTTTGCCTGTGGCTGTAATATGTTTGAATGCAATTATCATCTCTATTTGTATGAGACCACAGTGGCTGTGTTGTGGTGAGGTAGTAAGTTGTGTTGTTGGGGATCAGTATAGTGTGGCCCTCGAAGGAGATAACTATACAATTTACTGCCTTCCTCACTGCAGACCCTCAATTACATGTCCGGGCTTTGCATTAACTTCTACGACTGCACTACAATGTCATTTATCATGTTTATCTAATTGAATTGATTCTCATTTTGTCTCTTCATTCTATTATCTGGTCAGAAGGAGAACAGGCCCAGAGTGGGGTGTCCTCCTGTCTGGACCCTCCTTGCACCTCCGAGGGTTTCCTCACTGCGCCCCCATCAGGAGAAGTCACCCCAACCACCCCTGCCCCCCACGAGCAAGCCCTCGTGTCTCTGGAAACAGCCATCAGTCAGCAGGTGCACCAGCCAATCACAGAGCTGCTGCTAGCTGACTCCAATCCTGACTCTCATGGAGCCTTGGCGGGGGTGGGGCTTCCTCAGCTCTCTGCACCTGATAGGGCGAATTGTGAGGCAGAAGCATCTCAGATGGAAATGTCGCCTGCACCCACTATTGGTGAGAGAGGAGGAGGAGGAGCATTGGATGCAGTCAGGGAAGGTAGATTAACTTTGAATCCTGTAAAATTAGATTTTTCTCACTGTGGTTCATTGGAGTAACAAAATATTTAAAGAGGCCGAACCAAAATTGTTGTATAATCCCACTGCATTCTACATGCATTCTACTGCATGTACTGTTCCCCATTTTTACATTGCATTTGTTGAATTGTCCACCAGATGCAAACATGAGGTTTATTTTCCCTGCTGTCTTTTTCTCAGCTTCTCTCAGTCCAGATATAGCTGAAACTTCAGAGCCTGTGCCAGTGGGTGTGTCTCAGCTTGAGGGTTCACCCATGGATACGAGCAGTCCCGCCTCAGGAACACAGGAAGAGCCGGCTGCCAGCTCCGCTCCAGCCAATCACATGTCTCAGGAACTGTCAGGAAGTGGTGAAAGTGGCCTCACAGACAGGCAAACAGATGCAGAAACAGGGTAAGGATTTGAACCAAAGTACTTCATAGATAAATAGATAGTAGTGTTCAGCTTTTATTACAGCCTTTATTTTTATTTTTAAAGTCTATTTTTTATCTTTATTACTCATGAAATGTATTATATATTTATAAAATCAATAATCATTATAACTGTAATAATAATATATTTATTACTGTGTTTCATTATGTTTATTTCATAAACAAACATTAATCTGTAACTGAGTAGCTGGTATAATGGTTTTTGTTTTTTTGGTGGAAAATAAGTTTACACAAAATTTGGTCAAAATTCACAAAATATTTTCAATCTGTTGGCAAGATTTTAGACATTGGAGCTTACATAATTGACAGATCTTTTATCAAACCTTTTGGCCTTGATTTGTCAAGCCAAGTCTGTTATTGGCCTGTGATGATGGTCTCAAATGGTTAAATATTGGTTAAATTATAGGCCAGTCACTTGTTAGGAGCTAGCTTTCTTCCATTCTTTTATCTATTTTTTTCTTTAATTTACATAATTTTTTAACACAATAGTGAAAGAAATATGCCTGTTGAATTCTTACCATTTTATTATCTTTATTTCAGCTCAACTTCTGTTTCGTCTCCTGGTGAGACCATGCCTCGAAGTGACAGTGCTGATAGCCAATCACAAGCCATCCAGGAGGAGCCCCTCCCATCCACCAGCAATGAGGATGACGACCCTCTGGCAGGTCGGTGTTTCAGCACAGATTGATGACAGATATAGAGCCATACCTCAACTTTGTATCACACATCTATATATATATTTTTTTTTTACTTCATTGCAGGCATCAGTCTGCCAGAAGGAGTGGACCCATCTTTCTTGGCTGCACTGCCTGAAGACATCCGTCGAGAGGTGCTGCAGAACCAACTGGGAATCAGACCTCCTTCTCGGCCTCCTGTCACTTCCACGTTGACACCCTCAGCTAACACTGTGTTGAGTGGAGGGCCAGGGGTGACAGAGGTCAGCCCAGAATTCCTAGCTGCTCTTCCACCTGCAATTCAGGAAGAGGTATGAGTGAACGATTGTGAAAATACTTTAAATAACTTGTCTGAACAAAAAAAGATATCCAAACATGTGATGTGTGACGAATGTTTTCTTTTTTTGTCAGGTCTTGGCTCAGCAACGGGCGGAACAGCAGCGTCGAGAGTTATCCCAGCAACCCACACAGGGCGATCAACCTCTGGACCCTGTCACATTCATCCAGACACTGCCCTCTGAATTGCGCCGATCCGTTCTGGAGGACATGGAGGACAGCGTGCTGGCAGTAATGCCCCCAGATATTGCAGCGGAAGCTGCAGCACTGCGCAGGGAACAAGAGGCCAGGCAGAGACAACTGATGCATGAGCGGTTGTTCGGTCACAGTTCCTCCTCAGCGCTGTCTGCCATCCTACGCTCACCCGCTTTCACAAGCCGTCTTGGTGGCAACCGTGGAGTACAATACACCCGGCTGGCTGTGCAAAGAGGAGGGACATTTCAAATGGGAGGGAGTGCCAACCACAGCCGGTGAGTGTGATGATGGACAGGGCCTGATGCTTATTTTTCAAGGAGCATGTATGTGCTACTAAGTTGAAAAATGTAGGGATGCTCTGGAAATGTATCAAATAAAATGCATACAAGGAGATGTTTACAAGCAGATTGATTTACTGTTCGAATACAAAAAGTAGGTTTTTAAATATTTCTGCTTCAAACTGTATTTAATTATGTACTTTGATACTTTAAACTGTAATACACAGTCTGATTGCGATACTAGAGAAATCTATATATTAAGTAATATATGTTAATGTTCTTAGTCTTTCTTTCCTGTGACAGAGCAGGCCAGACAAAAGATGCAAGAGTTTACTTTGAATAAAATGCCAGATACAGTTTGTGTAACCAAAATACCAGTAATAACCAGGAAAAAACTTTATGCAGAATGCAGGACTCTTATTTTGAAATGCTTCGAATTTAAATGTTCAGTTCTTTTAGTTATTAAACCTGTTGTAGTATGACAACACTTTTTTTTTTTTTGCAACTTATTTCAATATCATGATAATACCTTTAACCGTGATATAAGCTTCAGAAATGATCACAACATGAAAATTTTATACCGTCACATGCCTATTTCCCATCCACATTTTTTTAATAACCTTAAATTTCATAATTTTTTTTATTTTTATACTGGACCTGTGGGGACTTTTTATTTCACACTTGCTCCTAAATACATTATACAGTTTGCGCACACACATTTTTTTATTCACAAATGCGAGTGAAACTCTCGCACTGTGGAGCCCTGATGGAAGCAGTATTTGTTTGTGGGCAGTTACATTTTAATATCTCTAATTCATCTTTTGTTTATTTTTAAATCTAGGCCCTCTAGTTCTAACGTTGATTCTCTCCTGCGCCTGCGGGGGCGTCTCTTGTTGGACCACGAGGCCTTGTCCTGCCTTCTAGTGCTGCTGTTCGTGGATGAGCCCAAGCTAAATACCAGCCGCCTCCACCGAGTGCTGCGTAACTTGTGCTACCATTCTCAGACACGTGGCTGGGTCATCCGCAGCCTTCTGTCTATCCTGCAGCGCAGCAGCGAGAGCGAGCTGTGCCTGGAGAGCACACGCCTGGAGGACTCCCGTGGCAAGCGCTCACTAGGCCAGGGCTCTTCCAGTGGAGGAAAGGGTTCCTCTTCATCCTCGCAGACGGCTGTAGCCTCTTCGTCATCGTCCTGCTCATCATCTTCCTCTCTGGAGCTGCTGAACAGAGTGGAGTCGCGTAGTTCTAGTCAGCTCTCCTGGCTCTCTGTATCGATGGATGCAGCTCTGGGATGCAGGACCAATATATTTCAGATCCAGCGGGTGTCAGGGAGGAAACACACGGAGAGGCATTCAACAGGAGGGAGCATGAGCTCGGGAGGGCTCGGAGGTGGAGTGGCAGGAACGGGAGTGGCATGTGCAAGTGGAGGAGGTGGATCAACTGTTCACATTCACCCACAGGCTGCACCGGTTGTCTGTCGACATGTACTGGATACCCTCATCCAACTAGCCAAGGTAAGAGAGAACCTTTAGCTAACAGGGTGTTTTGCTGTTTAGTGAAATCATTTGTCACTGCATTACAGGTCTTGACACTTATCTTTTTTTCCCAAGGAGCACATGTTAAGAAGCACATTAAAAAGATCAAATAATGTGATTTTCCTTATTAAAGGGATACAAGAAAACAACTGTATAAAAAAGATTATTGTGCTGATGAAAGTAATATCTATATAATTGAATGTGTTAATTAAGGTTCTTAGTCTTTCCTTCCTGTGATGGGAAGAGTATGTGTTGAATTAAATGCCAGATACCTTTTGTGTAACCAAAATAACAAAAAATTCAAAACAGGGAAATTTTTTTTTATAATGTAGGATGTTTAATTATAAACAAGCTAAAATACACTGGTACTCTTATTTTAAAATGTTTATGCTTTACTATAGCTGCCTGCTCGTTCAAAAAGATGTATGCATATTTATACTATATTATATACAATATGCATTCTTTAAACCATCTACAACATATTAAAATGTAAACATTGTCATCAACAGTAGATTATAAGCAATCTATTGGCATAAATGCACTGTATTCATTGATTGGGAACTGCTCTGAAACCACAAGCTTGTAGAACGTGCAACAGTGCCACTATGTGCAGCACTCATATTTCATTAAATAACTTAAAATCAAGTTTAAAAATCACACTTTTTGACATGCATGCTCCTGAATGCATTTTACAGTTTGTAAAGATCTATTGCTATTGCATAATGCTAGTGAAACGCTCGCACCGTCAAGCCCAGCTTTATTTAAGTCTTTGTATCTCTATTATATTTCTTGTAGGTATTTCCCAGTCACTTCACTCAGCAACGCTGTAAAGATCCCCTGTCCGCCTCTTCATCTGAGTTGGACACTCGTCTTTGTGCTGGTTTAACACCGACCGCGAGTGCAAGCTGCCGGTCGGGTGGCACCAGTCAGAGTAACTCCTCAGCTATTCCGAGCAATCCCACTTCTACTCACAATTCCCTGAGCGCCTGCTCAGTTACACCACAGTCCCTGGGCATCTCCACTGACTTCTGGGATCTCCTGGTCAAGCTGGACAACATGAATGTGAGCCGAAAGGGCAAGGCCTCCATGAAGACTGTGCCTCTAGGGGGTGCTGGTGAGACAGAGGGTGCGTTGTTCAGCCTTGAGGCGTCTCCACTGGGTCAGCTGATGAACATGCTGTCCCACCCAGTGATCCGCCGCAGTTCTCTCCTCACTGAGAAACTCCTCCGCCTGCTCTCTCTGATCTCCATCGCTCTACCTGACAACAAGGCCACGGAGGTTCCAGCCAGCCACCCAGTGCCTCAGGCCCCAACTGCCACACCCTCTGCACCTGCCACTCAAACCACAGCAGGGACAGGGACCATCTCATCGGTGGCAGGTGTGGGCACCACGCAGGGTTCAATAGGCCTGATGCCCTCTCAACCAGCAACTATGGTGTCTGTTGTTGCAGGCAGCACCACAACCTCCGGGAATATTGCTGGTGAGTCTGACTGAGCGTTTGAAACATAGGCTAATAGATTAAAAACTTGGATTAACACCAGCTGTTTTGTGTTATTCTTAATTACAGTCTCCACTAAGTTTAAATCATTATTTTCAAAACGGATAGTTCCAGACCTTGATTATGATTGTCTGAGCCACGTTCAAAACCGTTGTAAAATACTCTATAAACACACACTTGTGACCTCACTACAACAGTATTTATGCACCACTGCCATTCTGGTAAACATTTGTTCAATATTAGCAATAACTAAAGACCACAAATTTATATGGAAGATATCCATACATACACTTCTATACATTTTAAAGGTCATTCTGAAATCAAATAATTTTGTATAATGCTGCGATTGACCAGTCAAAAGTTAAGGCCTCTGGCAGTACAGTATTTCACCGTATCTCACTATTTTAGCTGGAAAACAGAAGGTGGCAGTGAGCAGCACGGACATTGAAACCAAACTTGCCTCTACTGGACTAACGGAGAAACAACTGCAGCTCTCTGTGGAGGTATTTAATGATAGTGCACACACATATGTCGCCTCATGTCTGGTTCTCCTAACCCTTGGCTCTTTTGACCTAGCTCAGCAGTCTAATTAGTTACCCCCTGTGGTTTGTGTCCAGGTACTGACATCCCACTCGTGTTCAGAGGAAGGTCTAGAGGATGCAGCCAACATCCTGCTGCAGCTGTCAAGAGGGGATGGACTAACCCGAGACACTGTACTCAAACTTCTGCTCAGTGGGGCACGTCACCTCGGATACACTCTCTGCAAACAAATCGG
Source organism: Leuciscus leuciscus (assembly GCF_965113295.1). Classification (NCBI taxonomy): domain Eukaryota; kingdom Metazoa; phylum Chordata; class Actinopteri; order Cypriniformes; family Leuciscidae; genus Leuciscus; species Leuciscus leuciscus. The sequence goes on along the minus strand of NC_138742.1, from coordinate 13,771,506 downwards.
TCAGTACCTCATCATCAGGATTTTTTTTGCCACCCTTCTTCGGTACTACACTTTCAAGATTTCTGTATGGTCGCTCGTTAGGGCTGGTTAAGCTGTCCAGGCATGTGCTCATGATTGTCATTGCCACCATGAATAGCCCGTTTTGCAGCTTAGTTTTCATTTGCAAAACTGAATCGCTGTGTGGTCTCTTTTTTTTTTTTTTTAGGCACTTTACTGGCAGAGTTGAGGGAGTATAACCTGGAGCAGCAGAGAAGAGCTCGTGCTGATGCTCAGTCTCCTGAAGCTTCTCATGATGACCCATCCATCACCACACGCCTCAAGGGCAAGATGACCAGCAGGTGACGATAAAGTTTCTACCTACAATAGGGCTGAATGATTAATTGCACTTTACATGTAATCGCACTTAAATCGAGATGGCTTAACGCGATTTTAAAATCGCAAAGGCTGCGATGATTTTTTTTTATGCGTAGCTTGTCATTGATGTACGGCTATGTAAACACTGCTCCATCTGAAAGCACTGTGAGTGTGAGTCACTTATAACGTGCATTTGAAAAAACAACACGCGTCAAACATCTTTCCAAAACATGAGAAGCATTTATGAACCTCTTGTCCAACAACAGACAACATTTAATAACATGCATTTACTCCAAACTCACTTCATAACGACAGTTGAGCATCCTTCTGTGAGATGATGTGCCTTCTTACACAGAATAAGGCAGTCGTGTATTTATAAGTCATGTTTAATCAATGCGTTTCAATCTTCTGTTTATTCAGCTAACGTTACAGCGATAGGGATTTCCTGGAATGATGCGCATTATTGTACTTCTGCGGCGGGGCATATTTAGCGTGTTTGAATGAGAGCGCCCTCTGGTGTTCAAATGGGGCAGTATTTACTACCAATCAGCCGCACTACACTGACAAGCTGCGCATAAAATAATCGCAGCCTTTGCCAAATCGCGTACGGTTTTATTGCGATTAATCGTTCAGCCCTAACCTACACTACCATTCAAATGTTTGTTTTTTAATGTATCCGTGCTGAATCAAAGTATTAATTTCTTTAAAAAAACAATCTTACTGACCCCAAACTTTTGAACGGTAATGTACCTTTGGATTTAAGCTGGTTGTAGAAAACTTGGAGGTTCAAATCACATTTGAAATAATTTAAAGAAACTTCCTAGATAAAAGATTCTGCTGAATGGGGTTCACAAAAATAACCATACTTGTCCTTTTCCTTGGGTCTGAATGGATTACAGGTTTGATGGGTCAGAGAGTGTGGTGATTGTGGCTGCTCAGAAGCGCACGTTAGGTGGCCGTGAGCTGCAGCTGCCCTGCATGAGCTCGCTCACTTCCAAGACCTCCACGCAGAAGTTTTTCCTACGTGTTCTGCAAGTCATAATTCAGCTTAGAGAAGACACACGGCGTGCTAACAAGAAAGCTAAGCAGACAGGAGGAAGACTGAGTAAGTCACTCTCTTTTAACACAGAGGCATCCTCTAATCCTTTAAGAACGTTTCCACGCTTCACATTGAAGCTTTCAATTGAGTCTCTTCTCCCATTGAGCTCTAGACAGCTTATTTAATGTTCACGGGCCTATCTAGATTCATTCTCCATTTGTTTCCAGGTTCCACGAGTCTGGGCTCGGCCAGCAGTATCCAGGCTGCGGTCCGTCAGCTAGAGGCTGAAGCGGACGCCATCATTCAGATGGTGAGAGAGGGGCAGAGGGCCCGCCGTCTACAGCAGGCCCCCCCACCCTCTTCATCTGCATCCTCTTCCGCTGCTGCTGTTGCTGCTGCTGCTGCTGCTGCATCCGCTGCTGTGGCTGTGGCTGGATCGTCTGCCCCCAGTACCTCTGCAACCAACAACCCCCCCGCTGGCACGGCCAGCGCAGCCACGGTTAGCATGGGCCGCACTGACAGCAGGCAGACTGCTACTGACTGTACTCACCATCACACACACCCATGATGTTCATAATACCCTGTGTATTTCGTAGTGATGATATCTCACAGCCCAGGACACCACTGACTTAATAATAATAATAATAATAATAATAATAGTAATATTTTCTATTTATTTAGATGTAACACTGCATTACACACAGCGATATAGCTACAAATCCTGATTTTTCTCACCCATTTAACTATTCAATGTGTCTCTCTATTTTTACTGAATTCATTACATCCGAGATAAAGTATTAAAATAGTGTTTTTTACTAAATGAACAAAAAATATATAATTTATATGATTCATTATATAATATATGAATTAATAAATATGAATTATATTTAAATGCACCAATTTAACAAATGATATATAGACTCAATATATATTGAAGTCTGAATAATCTGCATGAATTTCCAAATCCATACTTTTGAACTTTCCATGTAAACTTGAGAGCCTATTATAATCTTTCTTTTTAAAAAAAAAAAAAAAAAAGTTTTCATACTCAAAAAAGGCAAATTAAAATGACTGTGATGCTCAGAATGCTTAATTTTATATCACCAACAAAATCATCACAAATATGAACTATATCACCAATCAGTACTCATTAAATATAATGAAACTAGTAAACCTTTTGCTTGTAGTTCATATGAAAACTATACATCTTCTAAAAGCACCTCAATGCTCTTTTTATCAAATATCTAGACACCATTTTAAAAGTTACAAAACTTCCGCTGAGCCCACAATTGTTTTCCAGTGACAAACCAAGTCATTCTATCTCAAGACCTACCAGTGACTCTTTTCTAAACCCCCGCTCTCTGTTTCACCTCTTTACTGCTCTGCCTTCCACTGCATTGTGCTGCATTTGACACACAAAGCCTGTATGGTGCATTATTTGAGATATTTGAATGTTGCATCCAGCTTTTTGATTCTCTCCCGTCTGTAGCTTTGTCTTTTTGTGTGTGGTTTGATTTTTGGCTGGTTTACAGTGCTGCTTTGCTAAAGCTCCATCCCAACCCCCTTTTTCCTGCCAATGTCTCTGAATGTTTTGATGCATGATACTCAGTCTCTATCACTGCTTCTGGTTTTGGTCTGTGCTTACCCCCATTTTGATATTTTTTCCTACATTATACACACTATTTGTCTCTTCTCCTCTGTCGGGGGAATTGTATTGAATCTCATCCTATTCCTTGGTTCCCCTGGTTCAGTCGGAGGTGCACTCTGTTGCCGAGCCCCCAGCAGCTCAAAGAGATGATTCGCCCATGGATGTGGACCAGCCTTCACCCCTAGAACAGGACCAGGCAACCTTAGGTAAGGCCCTGTAAAACAATAGCTGTGAAATGATGACAATAGAAACATCAGTGCAAGGAATTATAGCATATGAATCACTGAACTACTTTGTCCTCATATGAGACTGCTATAATTTATAGTGTCTATAATGGTACTAAAATGGTCCATTTTTAGAACAGGTTCCTATTTTCAATAAGACGTGCGCATTCCGATTCTGCTTATCAATTCTTGTGTGCACCTCTCATATAATGTGTGAATACTGAATTGAGTTCTCTTTCACATCATCTTGGGTTTGAACAGACAAATGCACACCAAATTGTCAAAATATCCTCATCACCAGTCAGTTTTGTCTTAAGAGAACATAAACTGTAGAAAAAGAAAACGCATGTGTATCAGTATATTAATCTATGCAATTGCTTTTAAAGTGACAGCAACCTTATATTCCTGTTGCTGTATGTCAAACAACAAAAGAAAAGAAAATCACTCGCTGAATAACTTTAGTTACTTTAAGGATTAATCTGTTATTTATAAAAAGAAAACCATGCAGTTATTTTGCATTTGATTTAAATATCTGTACCTGAGCTTTCAGTTGTTTATTTGTGCTATTGCTAATTTGTTTATTTGTTCTTATTTTATTACTGACTGTTTACTTGTCATTAATGTTTGACATTTTATATTAGTTAGGCTTGTTGTTTTTGGTGTATTTTTGTTTAAAGTAGGCAAGTTATTTGTACAAGTGTTCTTTAGGCTGCTGATTATGGTGCATGGTATCGAGCTGCAACAATGTAACTGTTTGATATCTAAATGTTTGATTTAGAATTTTTACCTCATTGGAATTGAAACTGGGAATTGATAAGTTGAATCGAAATTGCTAAAATTTAAAGGTGATCAACCCTTTAGGTCAGCCAGTTATTATTGGAATATGGATAATTGTGTTTTAAACAAAATATTATAATAAAACAACACTTCTACACTACTGTTCAAAAGTTTAGGGTCAATATTTGTGTTGCTGGTTTGCATTGGTTAGCATAAGAGACTTCTTTAAAAAATCACTTTTAAAAACCTGATGACCCCAATCTTTTGAACTGCAGTGTAAATAATTTTAGTCAAAGCTAAATGTCCTATTGCCTTTTCCATATTAAGATTTAAGTAAACTTCAAATGTAATATCATTTGATGTACAGTCATATACTTGCATGATGACTGCTCATATGCCTGGTGCTGCATTGATGCGACTTGAGAATAATCACTGTCTGAAATACCTGGTTTATTTACAATGCATGTTACAATATGGTTTATGTGTGCGAGTAGGTGAAGAGAGCAGCAGCCAGCAGGAACAGGAGGAACGTTTGCCTGACCTGCCGTTGTTGAGTGAGCAGCTGTTGTTAGATGAGCTATGGGACATGCTTGGGGAGTGCCTGAAAGAACTTGAAGAGTCTCATGACCAACATGCAGTTTTAGGTATTTTATTCATCAAATTTTTTTAAAGAATTTTTGGGAAAAGAAATTACTTCATTTAACTAATCTCTTTGTACCTCTGTAGTGCTGCAGCCTGCAGTGGAGGCCTTTTTCCTGGTGCATGCCACCGAGCGGGAAAGCAAACCTCCGGTTCGAGATACTCGGGAGAGCCAGCTGTCACACATCAAGGACGAGCCACCCCCACTATCCCCTGCCCCTCTCACCCCCGCCACCCCCTCCTCTCTGGACCCATTCTTTTCCAGGGAGCCATCCTCTATGCACATCTCCTCCAACCTGCCTCCAGACACACAGAAGTTCCTGCGTTTTGCAGGTTAGTCAATCAAACACAAGCTGTCTCGTGGTCCCTAATGAAAGTTCACCGTGTAGAGGCGTATATGATGAATGCTGATGAAAGCTGTCCTCGATATGAACTCTCTCTCTGCCATTAATAGAGACCCACCGCACAGTGCTGAATCAGATCCTGCGCCAGTCCACCACTCACCTGGCAGATGGGCCATTCGCTGTCTTGGTTGACTACATCCGCATCTTGGACTTTGATGTCAAGCGGAAGTAAGATACTTTTTCTGCCTTATACTTTTTTTATATTAAGAAATGCTGACATTATTTTCATGACAATTAAGAACATTTTCCTGGGTCATATTTCACACTAAAATAAAAAACAATGCGAAATTAGATTTAAAAAAAAAAAAAGGCCTGATAAAGACCTGACGGTCGAAACCCTGGGCTTTCAATAGTTGTTTTGGAACTGTCAATTCAGCGAGTGGATGTCACACTTCTTTTTGCCATTTTTTTTATTTATTTAACATTATTCTTTAAATAATATAATTATACTGACATTATATGACAAATTAAATGAAAAAATGCAAAGGCCCCTCTTATTACTGTAATATAAAAAAAACTCATTCTTATTAATAAAATGCAACAAAAAAATACATTATTGTGATAACTTTCATATTACCTTGATTTTTACTGTAATGCTAATAATAAATTAGTGTACTTAACTACTGGAAGTCTATTAAATCATTATGGAGAATAAATCCAGATGTTTTACTAGAGTTTTTTTTATTTTTATAACTCTGTGTAGTAATGAGAACTTGTGGAAAATGTGCTCTACTGTTAAATTGTCAGTACAGACTAAACATAATTATAATCTCTACGGGTTTTTTTTTTCTTTTTTTCTTCTCCCTTCTCTACTGGGCTTTTAGTCTAAAGCTGACATCTATGGATATTTCTTTTATTGTTCATTTTCTGTTTGCAGTCTTTATCTAATAAGTGTGTCTCTTAGGTATTTCCGCCAGGAGTTGGAGCGTCTGGATGAGGGGCTGAGGAAAGAGGATATGGCCGTCCATGTGAGAAGAGACCACGTCTTTGAAGATTCTTACAGAGAGCTGCACCGCAAGAGCCCAGAGGACATGAAGAACAGACTGTAAATCTCTCATGCTTTCTCACTTTGACACTCTCTCACTGATGTGCATGTTTTTTTTTTACAGATAGCTGCAAGAGCAGGGCAGTTGTTTGTTCTCTTTTTTTAATCTTTTTTATTCACATGGTCTCTTTCTCTACAGGTATATAGTGTTTGAAGGAGAGGAGGGTCAGGATGCAGGTGGGCTGTTAAGGGAGTGGTACATGATCATCTCCAGAGAGATGTTCAACCCCATGTATGCCCTGTTCCGCACCTCACCCGGTGACCGTGTCACCTACACCATCAATCCTTCCTCCCACTGCAACCCCAACCATCTCAGCTACTTTAAGTTTGTGGGACGTGTGGTGGCCAAAGCAGTCTATGACAACAGACTATTAGAGTGTTACTTCACACGCAGCTTCTACAAGCACATCCTGGGCAAGAGCGTCAGGTACCAGAAAGGATTATCCTCATTTATTGTGATTTAGATTGTTTTATCTCTACAATGTATATAGAATAAGCTGGATTTTTTTGTGTCATAGGTATACAGACATGGAAAGCGAAGACTATCCCTTCTTCCAGGGTCTGGTCTACTTGTTGGAGAATGATGTGTCCACTCTGGGCTACGAGCTGACATTCAGCACAGAGGTATGGGCTGCATTTTGCACTTAAATATTTTTTTTAGTTAAGATAGTTTTGGTAGTTTTAGGGTTAGGCATGATACTCACTTCCTCATATGTTCACAGGTCCAAGAGTTTGGCGTGTGTGAAGTGAGAGATTTGAAGGCCAATGGTGCCAACATCATTGTCACAGAAGAGAATAAGAAGGAATATGTGCATCTGGTCTGCCAGATGAAGATGACAGGTGTGCATACACTTCAATAAATGTCATTGCTTGTGAGGAAGGGGGAGGTTCAAAAGTCTATCAGAAAGCTGAAACATCTTTGTTTCTTAGGTGCGATCCGTAAACAGCTGGCCGCCTTCTTGGAGGGCTTCTATGAGATCATCCCCAAGAGACTGATCTCCATCTTCACTGAGCAAGAGCTGGAGCTGCTCATCTCCGGCCTGCCCACCATCGACATTGACGACCTCAAAGCCAATACAGAATACCACAAATATCAGTCCAGTTCTATTCAGGTATGTACACCTCATAGGATATGAAATAATATTTTCATTATTTTTTACTGTCTTCAACACTGCATATCTTTCTGAAGTGTTTCATGATCTATGACAAAGTGTCATAATTTTCACCACCTCCTGAAGCAGTTTTTCGAGCAGGAAAAAAGGTTGTCCAAAAGAGCGCTGTAGGGATGACATATTTTTTTGTAGGCCAACCCGGAAGTTAGCATCACGGTGGTTCTAAAAAAAAAGGAATAAGATCTGTCACCAACATAAGTTTATGATTTTATTCATCAAGAAAATCTTCAGAAATAAACAACTAATGAATTTGGAAGTTTAAATACAAACAAGTTAGGCTATATAGTAACTACACCACAGTGGCATGACTTCAGCATCACCACCATTAAGCTTCTCTTTCAGTCTTTATCTACAAGTGAACTAGTGAGTAGAGGAGTTTTCCTTTTTGGCGTGATGGTGTTTAATGTCCATGACAATCGTTGTTGTCCCATTTAGCCATTTGTTAACAACCACCTTTTTCAAGACATAATATTTTATGCAAAATAAAACATGAAAATATCTTGTCATAAATATTTGTTTAAATATCATAAAATTCTAAATCCAACGGCCAACTTGGTTGTTGATGTTTGTCTGTGCGGTGTTAATTGGCCTTAAGACATCTTGCTGTTCTTTACCTGGTTTTAATGTTCTATTCTCCTTTCTCTACACAGATCCAGTGGTTCTGGCGTGCATTGCGATCCTTTGACCAGGCTGACAGGGCCAAATTCCTGCAGTTTGTTACGGGCACATCCAAAGTGCCACTGCAGGGCTTTGCTGCACTAGAGGGAATGAATGGCATCCAGAAATTCCAGATCCACCGAGATGACCGCTCCACTGACCGCCTGCCCTCTGCACACACTTGGTAAATGAACATTGTTGCCTCATAAAACACAATTCAAATGTATTCCTATAACACATTCTGAAATTTCATAATGCATGTAATTAAGCTCTAAAAACTGATTGGATGAGGTATGCTACTACATTGCATGGCAGTTGCACAATCAAAAGTGGCTTATTGCTTTTTTTGTTTCTTCTTGCTTTATTTCACCTCTGTTCTCTCTCTCCTTCCAGCTTTAACCAGTTGGACCTCCCGGCGTATGAGAGCTACGAGAAGTTAAGACACATGCTGCTGCTGGCCATTCAGGAATGTTCTGAAGGCTTTGGACTGGCCTAAAGACTCTCCTAAACCTGCATACAGACACACACAGATGTAGACTTACATGTTGTTAACTTATGACACACATGCATATTCACATCACTATCATACATACGGCCAAGACCTTCTTCTAATCCACATAAAACAAACAGATGGACGGCTAAACGAGTGATAGAGATGTATTGACATTGCCCACTACACACAGAGCCTCGCATTGACACACCGAACTGTATTTGGTAAACGTGTGTGTCTCACTTCCCTATTAAAATTACAGAGCCCGGGAGAGGATCACAGAGGATATCTGCGGACTAATGTAAAAGACATTTTCTCCATTTAGTTTGGTTTCTGTACAAAAGGTTTGGGAGTTTATTGTTTAATCTTTTTTGTTCTTCTCTGGCTGTTAAAATAAGGAGAGGGCTGTTTTGTGTGTGTAAAGAGGATGGTTGTAACCCTCTGGCGGGGAAAAAAAAAGTTGTTGCTAATGTGTGACCTCACTAGCTTTGCAAATGGGAACTTTAATTTGGGGGAAGGGGCAGTCATGAATACTGGTGGGAGGGCGAGAACATGAAATGAGGTTTTGGTGAAATTGCAGACGTGCAGGGATTTTCAGAACGGGGACATTTTTAGGCAACTTTTGTGGTATTTTTGGAGAGGAACACACAGATTTAAGAAGTGAAGGACTGAGACGTTGAACCGCGTGTGCTCAGACACGTGCGGTTATTACCCAACTGCTGATGCAGCCTCTCAGCAGCTAATCAGAACGTAAATTGCTACATAAATAAATGCATAAAATGAGCCCACTGTGTCCTCTAGAGTTGTTTCAATGTATGCCTTACACATTTGCACTAACAGGAGCAAATATCATTTATATGTTAAGAAATATACTGATGGAGGAGGTCCATGAAAACTAACGTGACACATGCTGTGGGGTCCAAGTATTAAAAGCTCTATTCTTCATCCTGAGTTATGTATGAGGAATTCTGTCCAGTTATTGATCACCTGCATGAATCTCACATTTATTGCTTTGGGTTTTTCTTTACTGGCATTTTAGGACAGGCTTTTTAGCCTTTGTTCTTGCCCCCTTCAACTCTTTTTGCATGGGAGCTGGTGTGAAGTGTAATGAGTGTCTCAGACCATCTGGAGCTTCCAGTAATGTCCATGCTGGGCGTCCATGCTGTTAGGATACAGTTCATCACGCCTGCTTTCTCCTCCTCACCCCACACAGCAGGAGTCCACTTGTCTAGACTGACATCTCTCAACATAAAGTGCGATATCAAAGGTGAGAGAGGATGTTGGAGCCGTGATCATTGCCTGTCTTTCAGATGTATCCTTTTGTTTATTCCATTTAAACCATCAGAATGTCCCTACAGCTCAGTGATGCAGCCTCCAAAGAAGAAAGGTTTTTTTTTTGTCTCACACCTAGGTCTAATTTCCAGCACTGACTGATAGATATGATGCACATGCAAGTAACTGCCTTTTGCATCATGCACTTGCTTTAATTCTCATTAAAGCTGTATGCAATGTGATTTGCTGTAAAAAGAGGGGTAACACTATTTTAGTGTCCTTGTTACATGTACTTACTGTAGCGATAACGGTAAATTATGCATAATTACATGTCTAACCCTAAACCCTATAATATACCATATTCCTAACCCTATGAGTACATTCATTAATGTTAGTCAGTACTCAAATGTTTATTTACACGATAACAAAGACACCTTAAAATAGTGTAACGAAGAGCATTTTCCAGGTTGGACAAAACAATTATGCTATGTTCACGTTTCTCGTCCAGAGATATAATATTTGACCAAGCAGTTATGACTTTATATTCTGCTCTTCAGGTTGGCCAGCAGGGGGAGTGCAGTGATCTTGTTAATAAATGTATACAATATATTCATCTCTAATAATTCCATACATATTCTTTCAGGTAAAATTTTATCCATTAGGGTGACCTGAGTGCATTGTTTGATTAAACTGCCTTTTCAGCATGTAAGTGCCTTGGTTTTTGTTTTAGCACATCAATAAACCAATCAATAGTTATCAATAATGCAAGTGGAGTGAAGAACACATTTTGTGCAGGTATCCTAAACAAAGTTGTTCTTGCGGTTTTCTCAGAATGTTTTTCAGTTGTCAAAGTTTATTATCTTAAATATACTGATTCAAATTTGGAAAAATGGCTAGTGCAAGGCATAAAGCCAGCTCGTTAATGAAGTGTGTTTTTTGAGACAAAGCCAGAGCACTTTTAGTTTAGTACACTGTGTAAATCAGCTCGGTTATTGACTCTCCTGGAGAAATGATAAGGAAGGAAATAAATGGACTGCTTCATTTTTCAGGCAGACTGAAAGGCAATTAACTTCATGCTCCTAAATGAGGATGTGGGCTATATTTTAACCTTGAGTAGTGCTAGTGATCATTTCCTGTACAGACCGTCCCATTTTATTCTATGATATTAAGCTGTGAAAAGCTTTATTGTATGATCTAGCAACTCGTATTGTTTGCAGAGCATGTTGCAATTAGTTTTAGGCCATTGTGCTAAATGTAATGGCATTATCAGTGATTGTGTTTATGGGAAACAATTAAGAGGTACTGAAATTTAAGTAAATGTGCTGATACTTTTGGATGCATGATTTTTAGTTCTTTCAGTTCTGTGATGATAATATGAGGAGAGTCCTTTGAAACTGAATACTAATGTGATTGAATTAACGGTTGCAGTTTTTTAGTGTCGTCATCCGTCACACTTTTCAAGCGGCTGTTCAATGAATCCCACTGAAGAAGCCAAAGTGTCTCCTTTTAAATGTTTTCCCACCTTTGTTCTTCTGCTTCACTTGCTTTTCTATCAGTCTGGAAATGGATTGGGAGTCTCTGCTCAGATCAGAGGCTGAGGAAAAACCTCTTCCAGAAGCGCAGACACCACTGCGGCTCGCATGACCTCAGTCAAATTAACTTATGAACAGACTCTGCATTCTAGCACTGCTATTATAAATCAAGCACTGGCATCCTCCTTCCTGTCTTCATCTCTGCTCTCTGTTTCCCTTTATCTTAATCTCTCTCACTCATTTTCAGCGCCTGTTTCTTGTGCTGGCCTGGCGTACAATAACCAGAGACCTCAAGAGAGAGAGTTTAACGTCATAGCTTGTCCCACTTTAGATCCTGAGGAGTGTTTCTTAGAAACGGAACGAAACAAGCATGCTGTTTTGTCTGTATTTGTGACCGAAAGACTGAATTAATCAAGAGATCAGTCTGTTACACAGTGGGTAGTGGTCTTTAGCAGGAAATTAAACATAATGCAGATGCTATCAATAACCATTACCCTGACATTTCCAGCCAGAGAGGTTGCATATAAATGCATGTTACAACATGGGACCACTCTTGGGGTTGTTGCTTTTAGCTTGGTTATTTTGCAGCTGTTCTTGGTCAGCTAATAGATTAATTGAATTCATTAAGTGGATATGAGGTCATTCTGATGGTCTGACCTGGTGTTAATCACTGAGTAATTGAAGGGTAATGATGGAGGAAGAGCTCAGCCTGTGGCTTCTTTCCAACTCATGAATTATTGACAGACCAAAATTCCAGATTACTTAAACGT